>NC_089490.1:115644124-115989124 GCF_036850765.1 Saccopteryx bilineata | reverse complement strand
TGGTTTATGTGAAGGTGAGAAAAAGAGAGAGTCAAGCATGACTCCCAGGTTTCAACCTGGATGAATAATAAAATAATAAATAAGTCAACCCACATTCAAAAGGATCAAAAAACAGCAGTGCAGCAATAAGTTCAAGAAGAAAGAATTAACACAAAAGCACCGGTTTCCTAAGACAGTGCGAATACGCCATCACTAAGAAAAATCAAACACTTAAATTCACAGAGAGGAGTAAGTCCGAGTTAAAGAAATCCCTGTCTAACATGCTGATGAATGAATAATCAAGAACACAGAAAGCAATTCACTAACAAGGGAGCCATCTACTGCCTTCCAAGGATAGTGCAGCAATAAAATGCCATCAAATAATGTGGCAGAAAGCCAAGCGTTTGAACATTTCACATTGTACATGGAGTCACAAAATATCTGACCCCTCCCTCCCAAAAATCCAAGTGGTTAGCTAATAGCCAAATGTTTTCACTTACTTGTTTCATCTGAAAACTTCAATTCAATATATACCATCATTTGAATATAATATGCTTACCTGCCATCATTGCTATCATACTGGCTTTATAGACATTAGTAAGAGATCCAAGTTCTCCCGTTGCTAAGATGGTTTTGAGATGAGCCTTCCCACAGGCCTTGCGAAACTGACGAATCTCATCATACAGGGCTGGGAAGGAAATAATTGAGGCAGTTACAAAGAAGGCAAGTGATAACATGACTGGCAGCCGTTTAGAGCTGGTAGAACCCATCTCAGATTTAGGAAACATAAAACATTTGTCACTTTCTAAAAATCACCCCAATTTAATATCGCCTAGAGCATTCTATTGCTGTTCACATCCTGTTACAAGGAATGCTTAGTTTGCTACCAAACAGTTTCCAAGCCTTGGCCCGAGGTCGAGAGCCACGAAGCTTTTAAAATATCATTATAGTGACATGCAAATTACAAATAATTTCTATCTATTCCAGATGACGGTTACGAACAAGAAGAAATTTACCTATCATGCATACAAGGGTATACTACTTTGCAAACTAAAGAAAAAAAAATCCTCAGGTTCTTATTAATTCTTCCATTTGCACATAAATAAGTTCTCTTGTTGAAATATAAATCAGGCCTTTCCTGAAAGCTCTGCTAATGACAATAAAGACACAACAGCTTGTCCCACTATCTGCCAGAGTGTACGTCTATACATCTGATTAAACAAGCTGCAAGTAGTATTGGATGTATGTGTGCAGAACCAGCTATAGAAGGAGTTATAAATGCAGCCTGGACTCTGTTAACCCCTGACCCTAGAACTACATCTGGCTTTCTAAGGCTCCATATAGCATACTGAAAGCAGCTTAATTATATACATATAAAACAATACACAACCAAAGAAAATCAAGGGGAAAACATTTCATATTCAAAGTAAAAGGATTTTAGTAAACAAAATCAGTATAATAAGTATAAAATTTTTGAAAAATTATTTTACAGTCTTTTGTCCTGACACCAGTGAATTCGGGCTCTCCTTCTGCATCAGGTTGGCCATATTCATTTCTTGAACTTATGCTATTGCAAATTGTCAGGACTAAAACCAAGGTGTTTTCTTTCTTCTGCATGTGTATTTCCTAAGACACAGTTTCATAAGCACCACAGACTAAACTAAGCAGGAAAGAAACATTCATAATCAGGGTTAGGGTCAGGGTAAGCATTTTTTTTAATACAAAAATGAGAGTACTGTAATTCCTTGAGTTCTGTAATTTATTCTCTTTTTAACTCAGAGACTGAATCTTGGATGGAATGATATTTCCTAAATTAGGAATCTATAAAGAGAAAGTTGTTCTCTAAGAAGTAGTGACAAGGAGGCCCTGGCCAGTTGGCACAGCGGTAGAGCATCAGCTTGGCATGTGGATGTCCTGGGTTCGATTCCCAGTCAGGACACACAGGAGAAGCGACAATCTGCTTTTCTCCCCCTCCCCCTCCCCTTCTCTCTCTCTCTCTCTCTCTCTCTCTCTCTTTTCTTTTCCCGTCACTAAAGCTCAGTTGGTTCCAGTGCATCAGCCCCAGCCTGGAGCTAAAAATAGTTCGGTTGCAAGCATGGCCCCAAATGAACAAAGCATCAGCCTCAGACAAGAGTTGCCAGGTGGATCCCAATAAAGGTGCATGCGGGAGTCTGTCTCTCTATCTCTCCTTCTCTCACTTGGAAAAGAAGAAAAAAAGTACTTATAAGGAAATCTCTTAATCTAAAAATTTTAAAACGCTAATCCAGAGTTAATTTGTGATTTAATCAATGGCTTTTCTTCCACCATATAGTGTTGTCATCAAAAGGAAGCTGGAGAAGGCCCTGGCCGGTAGGCTCAGTGGTAGAGCGTCGGCCTGGCGTGTAGGAGTCCCGGGTTTGATTCCCGGCCAGGGCACACAGGAGAAGCGCCCATCTGCTTCTCCACTCTTCCCTTCTCCTTCCTCTCTGTCTCTCTCTTCCCCTCCTGCAGCCAAGGCTCCATTGGAGCAAAGTTGGCCCGGGCGCTGAGGATGGCTCTGTGGCCTCTGTCTCGGGCACTAGAATGGCTCTGGTTGCAACAGAGTGACGCCCCAGATGGGCAGAGCATCGCCCCCTGGTGGGCGTGCCAGGTGGATCCCAGTCGGGTGCATGTGGGAGTCTGTCTGACTGCATCCCTGTTTCCAACTTCAGAAAAATACAAAAAAAAAAAAAAAAGTAAGCCAGAGAATCAGGCAAACATGGATTTAAAACCCACCTCCACCACTTACTATGTAACCTTGGGAAAGTTATTTCTCTTAGCCTTTGCACCATCCTAAAAGTGTCAATAATAACATTTATTTTATAGGGTTATTATGAGGATTAAAAGAGAAGATATATATATATATATATGTATGTATATATATATAAAGTACTCTGTACATTGCCTGGCTTATTATAAGCACTCAAAATGTATCATCATCGTTATTAAGCTCAGAATTCTAGTAAAATGATTTTCCATTAAGTGCTATGTGATGGAAGTCAAATCTTATTTCCTGGCCTGATCCGACTCCTTGTACTGCACTGAAGTTTTTTTTAATGGATTAGTGCTTACAAACAGTGAGCCATCAGATAAGGCCTGAAAATATTTTTAGTACAGCATTTGTTAAAGTGAACTTTGGCCTATACAACAAAATTCTTAAAACACTGATCCCGATCATATTTATGGACAAAACTACCATCCTTTTTCTAAAGATCACTTCGAAATCCAGTGAATTTCTTCACTTACAGTTAGAATCAACCAGAAAACCCAGATGTCTTTCATGGCTCGAGTATCAGCCACCTGAAAGTTAGGCTCTTTAATCCACGATCCAAACAGAATGAACCAAAAACGATCACTCAGAGCTTAACTGGATTTAGCAAATACACAACAACTAGTACCTTTTCCGTCTTTAACTGCCAACTCCAAAAAATCACTTTACTGATCTATTTCAGGATATCAAGGGGGTGGAGTTTTTCTGAGCAAATATCTTAAAGTTCAATATGAGGAAAGTTGTTTCTTTCTGTTACCATTCTGCCCAGAGTATACCAGAACAATTAAAGAAAAAGAAAAGCCTATCAAATCTGGCCCTTTTAAAATATGGCATGGGCTCCATTGAGCAAATGCTTCAACCTGAGCCTTCAAATCTTACTGGGCAATACGAAGTTGAAAGTGGAGTTAGAGATTTTATTAGTACTGCTCCACCAGCAATGTTAGCAGACGCAACAGTTCAGCAGCCAGCAGCATGGTACTGTCCTGGCCAGTGGCAGCAGCCCCAGCAGTGGCCCTGTGACCAACCTCTTCCCATGGCTCAGTCTGGCTCTATCCCCTTCCTCCCAGGCTTTCACGGTCTACTCGTTTTCCAGGCCTGGTTTTCCTGGCTTCCTACTGCTGCAGTGGTTTATGTATATCTTTCTAATAAATCCCTTTCAGCTTAACTTAATCAGAATTGGTTTTATTTGTTTTCAACTCATAAATCTATATAAAATATTTTCTGAGGAAGGATGGTAGAGCAGACAATAGTAGGTGCCCTGACTGCCTACCTGTAAAACTAATTTGTTGTTTGATTTGGGCAAGTTTTTAAAACTTTGCCTCAGTTTCCTCATCTATGAAATGGGGATCATCTATAACTCATGGAGTTATTTCAAGCATCAAATAAAGTACATATAAAGTGCTAAGGACAGTATTTGTCACATCGTTAACACTCAAGGAATGGCAGCTACTTGTCTGTCTATGCTGGTGGCGGTGGTGGTGCTGGCACTCTACTGCTGAGTGCTTATTAGGGTCAGCACAGAGGAACTGATAAAATCAGAGGACACTGATCGGTGTACACAACCTCTCTGGGGCACTCGAACAGCAGTCTGGGGGAAGGAGGTTACTATATCACAGAGCCCAGGCTCCTTTGGAGTACAGACTCCTAAAATAATAAGACACTTTGTGCTCCGTACCAGATTTGTAAACTTGTAAGAATTATTCAATTTTTCTAAGCCTAATTACTTAGGGAGCTGCAGTTTGCTCGCCTATTTTTGTGAAGATTAAATAAAACAGTTTATATGACTAGAACAGCAGCAGTCATAAAGTAAGAATTTTATCATTCAATACTACATAGTTTCCCATTATTTTCCTTATGTATGTCCAGGAGTTGAAAAATAACTGTAAAAAGCAAAACAAAGAAACATTGCTCTAATACTTATGGAAGCATAATTAGAACTTACTGACCTTACATATAAGAAAAATAAACCACCTCACTCCAACACAAGCCACAGAAGCCACGGGAAGCATTTTTAGAAGTGTTTATATAGCTTTGAGTACCTTGGCATCACAGTGATAGTCCCCCTGGAACTAGATAGATGACAAATGTAAATCAAATGACTTGGCTGAAATGTAACCCAGTAAATCTCAACTTGTAATGTCCTCTAACATACTCAACTGTCACTTTCTTCTTAATATAAACCAACAGAACAGTGGGAAACCTAATGGGTGGGTTTTCCCCTACATTAGCCAGAATAGACAGCAACAGGACGTGGATTTACAATATATAATTGCTACCGAACTACACATGGGAAGGAGATTACAAGTGAAGGAATAAGTGCAAGCGATTCCCTTTCCAAAAAATTCTTCATGTGGAGAAATTATTCAAAAGAATAAAATATACCCTAAGTTTTCAAAGCATCTTCCTTTAAAAATTCTTAAACTGTTTCCTATGCATCATCTCACCAGTGAGGACTGGGAATTCTGGAAGACTCGGTGAGCGTAACCAGCCTGGGTACACAGTACACAGCCAGGAGACGGCCCACAGGAAGAAGAGATTGTGAGGTACAAGGAAATCAATCAAATAAGTAAATACACTGAGAATAACAGGAGCAAGATTTCTCACTGACAAGAAAGAGGGACATAAATATAGAAAGGGAAAGGCGAAAATAAACCCTGTGATGTTGGCTTGTAATAAAAGTTGTCACTACAAACTCATGGGTTCTAGAAAAGATAGATAGAGAGAGGAAGGGAGGGATAGAGGAAGGGAGGGACGGAGGAAGAGGGAGAGAGAAAGAGAGAGAGAGAGAGAGAGAGATGGACAGACAGACATAGATGTATATATTTTTATATGGGTGCATTGCATATATGTGAACATTCATGTATTTCCTAGACTTATCCACTAAGAAAGTCTAGAAATAATAAGACTCCTACATAATCTTCCACTGCATGGTCATATACAATTTATTCAATCATTTTTCTATTACTGGATATTTAAGGTTTCAGAATTTTTCGCTCTTATAAACAATACTTGAGTAGTCACCTTATTGTTAAATCTGTGCATACATCATGACCTGATTCCCTAGAGTCCTTATTAACTTTTCTGCTCACATACTCACACATAATCCATATTCATTGTTAAAATTTCAAACATTATAGAAACTAAAAATTCCCCATTAAAAAAAGAAAGAAAGAAAGAAAATACAATTTTTGCTCATACCAGAGAAATAATAATTTGGAAGGCTGTTATAAAAGATGACTGACAAATGAAAATGGAATTCAAACACCACGACTGCAAATTAGTGAGAATAATGTAAAATTTAACAAAACACATACGCCAGGGAAGTGGCTGGCGTAGTGATGTCACATTAAAAACCTGATAATAAATGTTTTGGCTTATAATGAGGTTTTCAGGAATAGTGAAAGTGGGTGTACCAGACACTCAGGATATATTACATTATAGATGCTTAATCAATAGTGTCTCAACCAGTAGAAGGGGTTGTCTCCTGTCTGTCCCCCCTCATCCCTCCTACAACTGCCACACTGATGAGAAGAAAGGGAAGTCATAGCCTGACCTGCTCATGACCCCCAGCTGAAAAACAAGTGAGGATGGTGCGTTTGCTGACAGGAGTCAGAGAGCTTGGCCACAAGGCAAGGTCTACGAGCATGACAACACAGATCCGAGGAGCCCAGGGGGACACTCTGTACCTGTTTCCAGAACAGTGGAAACTGGCTCTGCCTTCTGCCTCCCTGTGTCAGCAGGAACTTGCATCTATAGCATTTTACTTTTCCCTTTTTAAAACTATCTTGAGGCCCTGGCCAGTTGGCTCAGCGGTAGAGCGTCGGCCTGGCGTGCGGGGGACCCGGGTTCGATTTCCGGCCAGGGCACATAGGAGAAGCGCCCATTTGCTTCTCCACCCCCCCCCTTTCTCTCTGTCTCTCTCTTCCCCTCCCGCAGCCGAGGCTCCATTGGAGCAAAGATGGCCCGGGCGCTGGGGATGGCTCCTTGGCCTCTGCCCCAGGCGCTAGAGTGGCTCTAGTTGTGGCAGAGCGACACCCCGGAGGGGCAGAGCATTGCCCCTGGTGGGCGTGCCGGGTGGATCCCGGTCGGGCGCATGCGGGAGTCTATCTGACTGTCTCTCCCCGTTTCCAGCTTCAGAAAAATGCAAAAATAATAATAATAATAAAAGAAATAAAACTATCTTGAGCCCTAGATGGTAGCTCAGTTGGTTAGAGCATCATCCTGACATGCCAAGGTGGAGGATTTGATCCCTGGACAGGGCACATAAGGAACAGCCAATGAATGAATAAATAAGTGGAACAACAAATAGATGTTTCTCTCTCTCAAAAAAAAAAAAAAACATTAAAAAATACTTTTAATTTAAAGAAATAATCAAATAAAATTATCTGGTTTCTCTCCAGCTTTCACCTTAAAGGAAAATATATACTTTTAATCTTCAGGCCGCTGTCTGTTAAGGTTTCTGAAAAAGCACCGCTGCAGACATAGAAAACTGTGTTAGCAAAGCTTTCATGTATAGAAATTATGACTTAAATAAGAATCCAAGTGTTTAAAGACTGTATTTCCTATCCAAAAGTCATAAAGTAGATTTCCTTTTATAATTCATGCTAGTCAAAGGCACTTAAAAAAGAACCATTAATGAACATATCTAAGCAATTATTTTTTGAGTACCGGAAAGATGTTCAACACTGCACAAGAATGGCTTGAAAATTAACTCTTAAGATAATTATATGTACAATAAAACACTTAATATAACATTGTACAGCAACCTTTGAAATTAAAAAGTCACAAAATGTTCAAGAACAGTGTTCCTCCACCAAGACATCTAATTAATTTTGTATGAGTAACACTGAGATGAGCTAAAACACCAGGTAGTAAAATAACCTACAAGACATAAAACACACCTTTTCGTCAATAGTATCTGAAGGTTTGAAGAATCAGGGCATAAAAACAAAAACCATAAACATGTACAGATGCCATTAAATATCTCCAGAACTTTTCTGTCATAAACATCCCTAAGACTGCGGACACACAGAACACAGATGATGTGATTCTTCCCCCAAAAGTGTCTCTAGATGTAAAGATGGCTTTTCTCATGTGATATTATGATTAACAGCTCTATAAAATGAAGGAAAACATCAATTTTTCTCAAGGGATTTTTTTTCTACCATCCCTCTTATGTAAAAAAAAAAAAAAGCAAATAAAAAAAATTGTTGCCCAGATTCAAGATTTTCAGGATCCACTTTCATAAGACACAACAATGCACAATGTAGCTTTGGCCCTAATATTTCACTCTCTCACTCTAAAACTGTTGATAGCCACGAGGCGTGTAACTCCACAAACCAAGTTTAGAAGAGCAACTCAGGGCTGCAGACTGAAGGGAAGTGAAAGGCACATGAGACTCTGGAGCTAGGAGACAAACAATAGTCCCAGTTGCTACGGGGAACATGCTATTCTGGAAAAACGTCACAGATGAAGTCACCTGAGGTCATGTCTGCTGGCGCTGCAGAGTTAAAGGGGTTTCTAAACACTAGTAAAGTCAGCTGTAGGTCCTGAGCTCACGGAACTAGAAAACTGTTGAAAGAAGCAGAATCTGATAGGATTTTTGTCACTGGTAATGTAGTAGGTAAATGTATGCAGCAGAGAGAGGTCACAGAAAGGTAAAAAAATGAACACTTCTGTACAGTTACAGAGCATGGAATGCAGTTAAATTTCAAAACCTGCTTAGTAAGATTTATGAGATGAAGAATCCCTTCTGCTAAATGCTTTCTTCAAACAACTGTTTAAGGATGCAACTTAGATGTCAACTTCAATATCATCATTAAAAAATACAGTATTACAAGCACTTACCATGGGAATAATACCCACAGACAATGAAAGTCAAATATAAAATCACAGGCCATTATACAGCTCTAAAGAGCTGCAAAAATCCCTATGACTTATCCCCCCATTGGTAGCTTATTTAAACACAGGCAGAGAGAAGTGAAGTGTTTGCCCCCAAATTATGTATAAATTAGCAAAATTACAAAAACTAAAACCAAAGCCCTTAGAGTTCCACTTCACCGACTCCATACATGTGCTATATGATGGTTCCTTCCCTTGACAATGTCCTATCATCAGCAGGAGGGGGGGGGGGAGAAAATGCCGCAGCCCGGAGGGAGGCATCTGGGCTAAGCAACAAGACGATCAATTTACACACATTACAGAATTTAATTGCTATTATAACCCTGTGAGGTAGATGCCATTATTGCTACTTTACAGGAGGAACAGAAGGCACAAAGAAGTAACTTGCCCTAGAGAAAAGAGCTACTAATGGTAGTGCCAGGATTTCACCCAAGATCTGTATAATGCGGACTCTGCCCTCAACCCTTCCTGTCTCCCAGCACTACCCCCCCCCTTCCTGCTCCAGAGTGTATGCTCCAGGTCAGTCTGGGTCTGACTGACTCCAATGATGAGTCAGCCTACCTGCCTGGCTGACTGGGTGCCCCCCCATCACAGTCTAGCACAGCTCCTCTCTATCCCACCACAAGCTGCCATCTTCATCCCAAAGCACAGCCTTCCCAGGGAGAAGAGAGCTGCCTTTAAGAGAATAAATGCACTTTCTGGCTAAACTCACCAAAGTAACACTTTTTTCCTTAAGCCACCTGTTTATAGCTAACTGCACAGCCAGGCAAAATGAATACAAATACATGGAAAATATGATTGTACTAGGTAGTCAGTATGTACCTTCAACAATGCTTCAATCACCCTGCATCTAAAGTATGTGGAACCAAGAACTAGAAGTGAAAAAAAATGTACCAAGTTAGTGCTTATCCACGGAACTATGAGATGGTGCAGGCAGCAATGGCTTACATATGTTTAGATGCTGATGGGAATGGGCAAGTGGTGAGAAGCTAAAGAGAGGAAGGCCTCTGAGAAAGTGGAAGAAAATGAGAGCCATGGCAGAACAGGGGGACTGGACTGGGAGGGGAAAAGGAAGAGGCCTATTTGATGTGAGGCTCTCAAGGGAGTCCTGTCTAATGCTTTCTATCTCCTCTAAGAACTGACAGGTAGGTCATTTGCTAACAGTAAAGGAACCTCGTCACTAGAAGTCCAATGCGCTATCCATTGCGCAACAGAGCCCGCCAGTAAAGGAACCTCAAGGTGGGTGGAAGAGTTAAAAGTTTGAGAAAGGTGGAGATTTTACGTCATCACCATGGAGAATCCAAGAGGGAGAATATGAGTCCCCTCCAGTTTCCTCTTTGAGTCCACACCCTAAACAATGGGTCCCTGGGACGATGAGACGTGGCTAAGGTGTACTTTGAATGCCAGATTTTAAAAAATGGGATTCCTTCTTTCTTTAACCAGTATCCTAGAAGCCTCAGCGCACAGAGAAAGACCTAGATTAGAATGTGTAATAGCCCGACAGACATTTCCATCAGCAAATTTTAAGAAATCAATTTTAGACTCATATTTTAATAAACAGCTAATATTAAAACATGACACTGAAAAACGCAATATGTACTCAAATTGAGAAAATACGGTAAGACAAGATACTGCCGTGGAAAAAGTTCTAAGTCTTTGCTGATTTCTGCTTAGAATTAAATTTTGAACATTAAATGTTCCTTTTTTATTTGTTTTGTTTTGGGTCAAGAGGTTATTAACACCATAAAAAAGGGTTAATAGAAAAGTATGGTCTAGGACAAAGATGTGTTATTATATTTTGCATGAATGCCTGCTAATGGGAAATTGACAGTTCTTAAACACAATTATGCTTAGTTCATTAAGGGACTGCCAATTACATCAAAACCCATCCTCTACTGTATTTGATTTTCCAATTAGTAATATTCTAAGGACAAAAGCACAGGTTACAATATAAACTGTGCTTTTATATCTACAACCTTTTTTAACTTTAAGAAACATATTAATTAGCAAGTATTCCATCCATAAAACAAGAGGATGCAATACAAAAAGAATAAAAAATAAACAAGAAAAATCTTGTGCAAATTACAAATATAAAAGTAGAAATTTAAATCAATAAAATAATTGGAAAGTAAAATTGGGAAAATTTCCAGCAAGTAGTACAAAACCATAATGATGAAAAATAAAAAAGTAAAATATTCACACCACGCCATACCACTGTGAAATGTCCGAATACGCAGGATAGAGAAATCCTAAACACTTTCAAAGAGAAAAAACAGAGAATCACAATGGCGGTAGATTTCTTAAAAGTAACACTGGACGCTAAAAGACAATAGAGAAATGACTTCAAGATTCCAAAGAAAATAATTAATTTCTACCTAGAATTTAACAGCTGGACAAACTTTCATTTCCATATGACACTAGAACAGAGGTACTGCCAGGGAAGTGAAGTATGGCAGACATTACTTACACCACTATTTGTTTTTCCATTCCTTCCTAGGACCCAGAAGACTATTTCCCAGATTTCTCCAAGTTAGGCGAGGCACATGTTCTGATCAAGTGTCTGTACGCAGAAGTGCCATGTGCCACTTCCTGGCTAAAGTGGTAAAGGGAGAGGTGTGAGCTCCACGCTTTCTGAAGAGGCCACATGTTGAGACATGTTGAAATGGTAGAACCACAGGAATGAAGCAGTTTGGATCACTGAGTAGCCAGAGGAAAGACAGCTGCCCTGGAGAGTTACCTGACCTCCAGCAGACACGTTTGAGATATAAGAGGCTTAATCAATTAAGCCATAAGTTATGAGGCTTAGTTGTAGCATAGTCGGGCCTAACCAATATATAATCTACCAAAAATATTTCTAACAGCACTGGTTCTCAAAAAGTTAATGGCTACGCTGTGACTCAGCAATTCCACTCCTAGGTGATATACCTAAGAGAAATGAATGTATGTGTCCAACAAAAGACAGGTACAAGTCTGTTATTAGTAGCTGCAGTTATAATATCCAAATAGTTTACATTTATAGCACACACCATAGTAAAAAGCAAACAAAAGACTTTATGAAAGACATAAAAGGCATATAGTTTTTTATGCAACTGAATCAACATAGTTTATTTCCAGATTTGTCTTACATATTATGCTTATTCATTTTTTTCTCTTCCTCGAGCCTTAAATCTTAACTGAAATCTGTCACTAGAAGCAGAAAAGCAAAATTAATATATAGAAACCAGGAGTATCTATTCAAATAGACCTTTTAAGAATTATTACAATTGGCCAAAACACAGATGGACCATAAAAAGGAGACAGAAATCAAAAGCACAAAAAAGATATTTATGGACAGTCAAGAATTAAACCTGGCAAATACTGATGAGTATAGAGGAGCGAGTAAGGCAATGAGAATGGCCTGACATTTTTTTCTTGAACACTCTTGTATCCCTGATTATATTATCCTGGAACACAGCGACGATCTCAGGGGCTGACATCTCTGAGATGTCTTGGCCCATAACTATTGGTCAAGAGGGTTGTTGCCTTTTGACTTCATATATCTTTTTATTTAAATATTTTTGTTTTGTTTTGGCCCCTTTGCTTTTAAGCTTTTCATTGTCATGTCCCTTTTAGCTCATTATCGTGCACTCTCCTTCCCTCGCTCCTTCCATCTGGGCAGAGAAATGTACACCAGGTAACTTATTAAAAATGTACAGGAATGTAGTTAATATTCCAAGCTAAAAGACTACAGAGAATATAAAAAGAATAAAAGAAAAAAAAAAGACTACATTTCCTGGCTCACTTGCAGCCATACGTGGCCATGTAGCTCAGTCTGGGCCAATGAGGTATAAGCAAAAGTGTGTAAGATTTGGGGATAGAACAATCCCTTCTTTCCTGTCCTCTAGCAGATGAGTGGAAAGGCCAGCGATGTTCAGGAGCTGTTTTAGACAATGAAGTGCACTTGAGCATGAAAGTAGAAGCCACAGGCTTTGGAAGTGGAAGATAAAAGCGGCAGCCACAAGGGGCAGCCACAAGGGGCAGCCACAAGGCTCCTGAAATAACCTCCAGACTTTACCTAGCAGAATAAATCCTCAAGTGTTTAAATCACTGACCAAATCTTTGCTACTCAGTAACCAAAAGCAATTCTTAATGGATAAACAATTTAATTAGGATTTACAGACAATAAGATAGATAGGTTGGTAGATAGAAAGTCACAGAAAGATAGCCATAAGATATGGGCAAGTCCAATAAGTAGATTAAGGAAGAATACATTAAATGTAATCCTACTTTTTATTTAAACTTTTTAAAAGAGTGGGAGTTGCATGTATAAACATGAAGAGGAAAAAGTCTGGAAAGTCATACATTGCAAGGGTTATTCTTAGGGGATGAGACTGTGTAGAAGATCCACTTTATTACTGGTTGGAATTATTTTTTTAACAGTGAGCAGGAATAATCTCCATATTTAGAATAAAATATACCTTTTATTTGGTATTCACATATCTAAAGAGACAATATAACATTCTGGTTTTATCTTATGACAGCATTAAAAATTTCTAGTTAAACTACGTATTATAATGATTTTTTTTAAACAGAGAATTGTACTTATTTTAGCTATTCATGATCTCTACTATACAAAATATATTTAAGCAAAGGTAAAATCTATTTCTTTATTATATAACTATAAAAAACAATAGCATGTTACTGGAATGGGCAACAGCTTATTGTAATCAGTTATAGTAAATCATAAATCTCAAAGGTAAATATGAAATAATATTCATAGGAGCTATGTGCAAGAATAGGAGTAAAAACTTAGCAGACTTATCAGTAATTTCACATCTTAAAAATCCACAAAGATTAACATAAAAAAGGGAAATTTCCTCCATCATATTAACATAAACTTTGCATAAAAGACTTGCCTGGAGTGATTATTGCATTGAGTAGCAAAACAATACAGAACAGAATAAAAGTTAATCATCTGTTGCATGGAAATAACTATTCATCTCAAAAGAATCTAAAAAGCTCATGCAGGTAGGTGATTTCCAAGATTTATGAGAGGTGCAAGGATGAATAACCTTAGCCGTGATTTCTTAGATTCACCCTCTGATTCAATGACTTGTGATCTGGATCAATGATTTCCAAAACATGCTGTCTCTTACCAGATCCCCACCATTTCATTCACCAGGTGTTGGGCAGATAAAATATATTATGCTCACTTTGTTAAAAATGACGCGGCCCACTTGGAAGCCCCTCGACCAGGTGATTGCTTGGGATGGGTGTGATTTTATTAATGTGTGTTGGGGGAGGGCTTTCAAGCCAAAAGGTTTTAAAAAAAAAGAGAGATCACGTTGTTCTGGAGAAGAGTGATTGCGTTCTAGGAGGAGGGCAGAGAGCAGAGAGGAGAGCAGAGTAAGGCCATGTGGAGGAGAGGAGACGCAGCCAAGGTGGAGGAATGCTGAAGAAGCCAGTTTGTGCAGAGAGAAGGAGATGGGGAACAGAGGTGTAACTCAGATAAGTCAGTGGCTTTGGGAGCCTTGAATGGAAAGGGAAGTGTTTTCCCGCTGTGTGTATTGCCTGCCCGTCAGGTACAAGCTAGGATTAAAGGTAATGGCCCACCAGTTACTGGCTCCGTTGTTTCATTACCCACTGTCCGAATCTAAAGCAAACCTGCTTGGGCCAGACGGTTGTGATGGTGGCTGTGGCTACTGGCTTTACACCAGGGAAGACCTGTGTCTCCTTTGTAAGGACATGCACCTACCTTCCCACTGGCCTGTCAGCACCAAGGTCCTGTTAATTACCACATCAATTTCTGTAGCTCCATCTTCCACAGCCAATCTGATCTCTTCTAGTCGTGTTTTCAAATGAGTCTGTCCTGCTGGAAAGCCAGTGGCCACTAACAGAGGATGAAAAAGAAAAGGAAGGAATTTTATTTGGTATCTCAACAAAGATTTCAGACCAAAAAAAACCAAAAGTTATCATTATCAGCATTTAGAGACCAAAATATTAATAATACTTAAGAACTTCATGCATACCCTGAAAAGTGTGAAGAAACAGAACGTTATTTCATATAGTATTGGCATTAGGGCAAACATTAGATTATATCCTCTAGAACAGTGGTCCCCAACCTTTTTTGGGCCATGGACCAGTTTAATGTCAGAAAATATTTTCACGGACCGGCCTTTAGGATGGGATAGATAAATGTATCACGTGACCAAGCGTCAAGAGTGAGTCTTAGACGGATGTAACAGAGGGAATCTGGTCATTTTTTAAAAATAAAACATTGTTCAGACTTAAATATAAATAAAACGGAAATAATGTAAGCTATATATTTTTTCTCTGCGGACCGGTACCAAATGGCCTACAGACCTGTACCGGTCTGGGGGTTGAAGACCACTGCTCTAAAAGACCTGAAATTAAATTGCTTCAGAGATGCTCATGAGGGTGCTATGAGTAAATAGCAATTTTAAAATACGTTATTATTGTTCTGGCTGGTTGGCTCAGTGGATAGAGCTTTGGCCCAGAATGCGGACATCCTGGTTTCTATCTATGGTCAGGGCACACAGGAGAAAAGACCATCTGCTGTGATGGTGGTAGCCTTGGCCCTGGCCCTGGCTTCTGGTTTTACACTAGGAAACTCGGATAAGTCAGTAGCTTTGTGAGCACTGAATGTGTGGGTTTTGGAGCCCAGTGTGTGTTTTTACTTGCCCGCTGGGTGCAAGCTAGGATTAAAGATGATGGCCCACCAGTTTTTGGCTCCGTTGTTTCTTTACCGACTGTCCGAATTCAATGTGAACCTGCATGGGCCAAGCGGCTATGATAGTGGCCCTGGCTACTGGCTTTACATATATATTATGTATTTTTTATGTATTTCTAATAAAATAAATTAATAATCTTTATAGACTTCTTTTATATATTTTTTTTAATTTATTGTGTTTTATAGATTCTAGTGTTGCCCCGAATGCATCCCCCCTCTACTGTATTCCCCTCAACATCTTCCTTTCTCCCCTCACCATAATGCCCTCCCCTTCCCTTAAGGTTTATCCCAACCTATCATCCCTTTTCCCTCTGTTCTCTTTTCCTCTAGTCTCTTTGATCCCTCTTCTGTCTCTATTCTGTTCCTCAGTTTACATTGTTCATTGGATTCCTCAAATGAGTGAGGTCATATGATATTTTTCTTCCTCTGCCTGGCTTATTTCACTTAACATAATAGTTTCCAGACTTCTTTTTTAAAGCACCAAGATATTCTTCTTTTAAAAGTTGAACCTAATTTTAAAACACCTTATAAAAGCTGAATCTAATTTTCTGTGCCAAATGCCACAGCCTGGCATGGTCTCCCAGTAAGACCTCCAGCTTCAACTCTCACAGCTCCTATTTGGTGCCGCCTTACGCTCTGTTGGTCAAATAAGTTTGTAAATATGATATATATGTTTGCTCGCTTATGATTTGTATTGGGTGTGGGGGACAGGCTGTAGGCAGGCCAGGTCATTGTAGCCTAAGGCTTAGTTTTAGGACTGAGCTTTTCCCCACACCCTTGACTGATTGCATGATCTGGGTAGTGCACTCTCATGAGGAATCCAATTATGCCTCAGATACGTGACCTTGTATTGGAGACTTCCTTGTTTGTATATTGGATTAAAGGTTTTGGTTTCTATACTATAAAGTGGGGCAGACCAGGAGCTTGCTCTCTCTGTTCCTGCTATCACGATTGCAGAGGCTTCCCTGATCCCTTGCCCTTCATGGGAAAAGCTGGTTTTCTGCTTTTCCCTTGTACTCTTTTGTGGTTTGCCTGTCTCGGTGAGACACCAATAAACAGGATGGGCCACCATCCTCCCACTCCGCCATTTCTGTACTATCTGCCCTAATTCAATGGGAATCTGCATGTGAATGGCCACTATGGCGGCTCCTGGCCTTACACGCTCTAACACTGCAAACCAGTTGCACCCCTGAACATGCTTCTGCACCCTGATCTGCAATTGTTCCTCTGTCTAAAATGCCTTTCCCTATCTTACCAACACTGTAAACTTCTCCATACCCTTTATGACCCAGAGCAATTTCTTTTTATTTTTTATTTATTTATTTATTCATTTTAGAGGAGACAGAGAGAGAGAGACAGACAGACAGAAGGGGGGGGGGGAGGAGCAGGAAGCATCAACTCCCATATGTGTCTTGACCGGGCAAGCTCAGATTTTGAACCGGTGACCTGAGTGTTCCAGGTTGACGCTTGATCCACTGTGCTACCACAGGTCAGGCCTAGAGCAGTTATTATCGTCTCTGTGAAGCACTCCCTTGCTTTGTCACCAACCTCTGCAGAGTAATCAGTCCCTGCTCAGAGTTACAACTGTACCATCTGCATATCATTATCATATTTTACATATATATAATATACTACATATTTGGCATTATAATTTTTTTAATGTCACTGTTCTTCCAAAACAACTAAGTTTCCCTAAGAACGGGGATGCAGTTCTATATTCTTTTTTTTTCTTTTTTCTTTCTTTCTTTTCTTTTTTTTGGTGAGAGAAGGGGAAAGACAGGAGGGAGAAAGATGAGAAGCATAAACTCATAGTTGCAGCACCTTAGTTATTCATTGATTGCTTTCTCATACGTGGCTTGACAGAGGCTGTAGCCGAGCCAGTGACCTCTTGCTCGAGCCAGCATCCTTGGGCTCTAGCCAGGGACTGAAACAAGGCTCTTAGCATAAGTATCTTCATTTAAGCTTCTGATTACCATCTTGAACTCAAAATGACCCTGGAACTTGTTTTTCTTAAGGATTCTCTACCCCTGACTCAGAGCTTATTTTGCAAGACTATAGAAATATCCGGAGTCGTTAATAACTAGCATTCCTGCCCTGGCCGGTTGGCTCAGCGGTAGAGCGTCGGCCTAGCGTGCGGAGGACCCGGGTTCGATTCCCGGCCAGGGCACACAGGAGAAGCGCCCATTTGCTTCTCCACCCCTCCGCCGCGCTTTCCTCTCTGTCTCTCTCTTCCCCTCCCGCAGCCGAGGCTCCATTGGAGCAAAGATGGCCCGGGCGCTGGGGATGGCTCTGTGGCCTCTGCCCCAGGCGCTAGAGTGGCTCTGGTCGCAACATGGCGACACCCAGGATGGGCAGAGCATCGCCCCCTGGTGGGCGTGCCGGGTGGATCCCGGTCGGGCGCATGCGGGAGTCTGTCTGACTGTCTCTCCCCGTTTCCAGCTTCAGAAAAATGAAAAAAAAAAATAACTAGCATTCCTCCCCAAATTGTTCCTATAGATAAACCTTGCAAAAGGTCAGCAAGAATAACTAATTTGTTTTTCTGCTTTTGTAACTTGCTTTGCTAGGAATCTTTCCCTTCCCCATAGCTCAACCAGGATGTGGTTTATGCCTTTAAAAGCTTGCCCCTGAGGGGCCACAAGTTCTTTGAAACACTAGTCTGCCCCTTGTAGCCAGCTTCTATTATAAAGACTCCTTAATTTGATTACTTAATTGTGGCAAACATCTGTTTCTTACTGTTCAAATATAACATGACCTTGGGCTTTAAGCCAGTGATTATGGCATCATGTATGTGATCCCATGCTCAAGCCAGCGACCTCGGGGTTTTGAACCTGGGTCCTCAGTATCCCAGGTGGATGCTCTATTCACTGTGCCACTGCCTGGTCAGGCTAGTTTTATATTCTTGGGAATTAATATAATTCTCTTTGATTTAGGGAATTAATTAATCAATATATGTTAATTGCTACTTAGAAGGCAATCAATAAATACTAAAAGAATAAATGCAACCAATCCAACACATAAAACTAATTAAAATCATAGTATAAAACTATATATAATACCCGAGGTGTCTGAGCTGAAGAACTGGAAACACACTGGGAAATAACAACAAAGGCCCACGAGCTTTACCTGACGCCACCGGGATAGTGCAGCCCGCAGCCTTGAGCGCTTTCACCGCGTCACACACGCGGGCAGGGTAGACGCAGACGGCAGCTGTCGTAATGCCTAGGAAGAAAGAAGCCACAGCAGCCTTTTGCATGTGAACCTCAATCTGCACACTACGCCTTTAATGATTATTTATACCACAACATTGGCAGAAATCAAAATGAGAGAAAAAAATAATTCCCCCACTATGCTGCAAAAAAATTAAGATGTTTTCATTTTCCGCATTCCCTTCCAGTTCTTGACAACATGGATCGTTTTCTCAACGTCACGGTCATAGACTAAAACAACTGTGATACATTTGAAGTATCACAAATACTTTGAAGTTAACAAACATAACATTTTTTTAAACTCTTAAACAATAAACTTGGGGGTCTTGGCTCAATTAAAATATCTTCTTTCATGTAATTAACAAAATCCAGATTTGTACAGTTTTCAGACAGTGGACGAAAAAATATATAAGGGAACCTTGCAGGGTAGTATAGCAAAATGACATTTAACTAATCCTATCCCTTCTTTTATAAGAAATAGTAAAAAATATATCTGGAATCCCTATTTTAAGAAATAAACCAAAATCAAAAATCAAATAGCCTCTATAAAACAAAATAACATAGGGTCCTGGCCAGTTGGCTCAGCAGTAGAGTGTTGGACTGGCATGTGGAAGTCCCAGGTTCGATTCCCAGTCAGGGAACACAGGAGACGTGCCCATCTGCGTCTCCACCCCTCCCCCTCTCCTTCCTCTCTGTCTCTCTCTTCCCCTCCCGCAGCCAAGGCTCCATTGGAGCAAAGTTGGCCCAGGCACTGAGGATGGCTCCATGGCCTCCGCTTCAGAAGCTAGAATGGCTCTGGCCGCAATGGAGCAATGCCCCAGATGGGCAGAGCATTGCCACCTGGTGGGCATGCTGGGTGGATCCCAGTTGGGTGCATGTGGGAGTCTGCCTCCCCACTTCTAACTTCGGAAAAATACAAAAAAAAACCCTACATAATAACATAAGGCTCATATAAAGTTGTTACTCTTTTCAGACCCTCTCCCCCAAAGTTGGTACTGTTGAGTGCTATTAATAGGTGCCGTTTTATTGCCAACTGAAAAGAAACATCATAAATATTTTTCAAAAGCTGTAGAGTTTTTTAGGTCTATAACATATCTACAAACAGCTGGGCCAATGCAGCGTCCCCATTGCACTCATCACAGACAGCGCTCGGGGTCTGGGAAGCACCCCTGCACTGAAACACCTGGCCCTAAAAGCAGCCCAGTGGAAACAGGGCACATGTTCTTGGAAAGAGCACTTCACCTTCTAGGTCTTGCTTTCTTCATTTAGAAATAAGGAGACCAACTCTCAAAGGTCTCCTCCATTTCTAAAATGTTAAGGTTTTATACTTAGAATAACTTTCTAAAGTTGCTCTAAGTTCTTTCATGTATGCTAAGAGGAGTGAATATAACTTTTTTCAAAAGTTATACACGAGCATGCAATATTTCCCATTTTCATTTTATTTTCAAAAGTATTTCATTTACTCACAGAAAATACTTTATGTATGAGATGTGATTATTAAGTAATAAGACTGGCTTTTTCACATATGGCTAGGGAATGTGAATCAGTATTTTAGAGTCACTAGATAGAAAATTTCCAAAACTGAAGAAATGGAAAAAAAAATCAAGAAGCTATCAGAAACTTTAATCCAGCATGGAAAGAACTGACCTAAACATGAGACTCAGATGCTCTCCCTGCTGTTTTTAAAAGAAGCGTGTCAATTATTTGTCTAGCTATACAATTTTACCATGCATCTTATTGCTGCTCTCATTGTAGCAGCTGAACTTGTCTTAAGTCCTCTTAGATTCAATCATCAGTATTGTAAAGAGGTAAATATCAGAGAGATTATACACAACAACATTACCTTTATCGTGCATATTTAAAGCCTTTAAGAGATCTTCCCGGATTGGATACTTGGCTTTATAACAGAGCCTTTGAATGTTGGAATATGAATCATCGCCTGAAAGTGTAGTAAGATCTATAAAGGTAACAGCTTTCAGGAGCCAAGCAGCCTGGTTTGAAGAAAAACAAAAATAAGGTTAAAAGAAAAAATGAATCTCCAACCTAGTTAGCTAGTAGACAATCACTAGACAAGCATGCATGCTGACATCTGACATGGATACTATTCTAAGGCTTATCATTCTGTTATGATTTAAACGTTGCTCAACAGTGACCAACATGAACATTACATAGAAAAAAATAAAAGGGGGGAAGAGTAGCCTTATATTATTTTTCTCCTATAGATACTGCAATTTGAAATCCCTAGTAGATCAAGTCACCCTCCATCTGACATCTCTACCTCATTCACAAGGAGTCCCCCAGGGCTACCCCAATATAAGAGAGCACGGGAACAAGAGCGTTTCTACCTTACATTTTACCTCCAGCCCTGGGATGTGGGATGAGACATTATAAAAAGACTCCCTAACTTCTTTGTTTGTTTCAATCTAATCCAATTCTGTTTTTTTAAATAATATTCTTATTTCACAATTCATTCAATGAATTTTCTTTCAACTTGTCAATCATAATATTTTCAAGGAGGAATAAAATGTGAGACGTTACCCAAAAGGATTCAATCACAACTTTTTGCCTCCCTTGTGAAATAAACTCTCAATTGCTCTTAATCCCGGAATGCCTAACACATCTTCGGTTGGTATCCATGGCAGAACATGCATACCACAAGTACTCCACAAAACATCATTTTTTGAATTTTGAAAAATGATTTATGAAAATTAATGATAAAGGAAACACATTGGTCAAAGGAGGTCACCTAAAGGCCTCAACCGTGGGCGCACCAGGATTAGATGTTATGGTTTGAAAACTAAAATAGAAGACATCCAAAGAAGGTATGTCTAAGAAACTGAATAAATGTGTTGACAAAATATGCCATTTCATCCACTCATGAATAAAGATGACTCAAAATCATTGCAGCTTTGCCACTCAAGAGTAATAACATTTTAACTTGTTCAGATAAATGTGTTATCGTTCTCCAACCCATCATCATCATATATGAATTATTAAAATAAGTCATGGACAGCTGCAATCTTTTAAATTTAGATGCATCTTGAGCGAAATTCAATAGCGTGGCCTTGAGGGAAGAGGCCAGGCGTTGTAAACCACAGGAACAGAACGCTCGAGAAGAACCCTTACCTGCCACTCTTTCTTCACGGTTCTGCGCGCCTGAATTTGCGCTGCCCGCCTTAGAACTGCCGGTTGATTCACTTGTATTTTGGAGATCCAGCTGAGGTCTAAAGGGGAATGAAGAACACTTTTTAAAACGTTAAAGTTTTATTAAATATATTTACCCAGTTTTTTTCACACAGTCCTTGAAAGGATATACAATATTTATCATATGACATCCAAGCTCTTTTAAAGCTTATGTTTCTTTTTCACACAACTGCAGATAAATAACCCTGTTGAAAGTAGCCCAGTCGTGAAAAGGCATACTTCATGTAAAGGTAAGTACATTTGGAAGTAGGAGAACCTGCGCTGATTCATTACACAGACATGTCTAACAGTGGGCAGAAATGCTGTGTTACCCAGGCCTCACTTCTGATAGCAAAGACTTATGTGTGAGCACCCAGTCTAGGAGAACAAATGACTAATACGTACTTAAGTGAATTAATGTTGGGGCTTAAAGGAATCCTTGAGCACTACCCCTTTGCTGACAAGATTAATATCTACTATATGCTGATATGATACAGCCCATGCCTTCCTAAAAGGAGAATTTTTCAAAATGTATTAGAAATGACAACATTGATGTAACAGAAGTTAAAAAAGGAAAAGAAACAGGCCGCTCAAAATTCCCGGGGACACCTATCTGTTGCTTTGGTTTTGAAATGCTCTCTCCGACCTCCGTCCCACCTTCCATTCTCTTCTGGTTGACTGAAATTTCTACCTTCAGTCCCAGCCTAAATGTTTTTCTTTGTGTAAACACTGCCAGCTCCCCAGACAGAGCCAACATTTAGATATGCCTCTACCATGGAACTTGTATTTAGTTCATGAGGGAGTTGTGGTAAAACTGTCTCTTGTACTTCCTATAGTGTGAATCAGGACCTGATTCATTTTTAAGTATCTTCTAAACCAACCACACTGTCTGGTGCACCTGTATTTCAACTGCATCCACCAGCACTCTCTAACATAGCTGGCCTCACAGTAAATTGAGCATGTACCCATATACCTCTCACTTATCTTCTAGAAGTAACCTGCCTTCAATATTCACCTAACCACCTCATGTTGTTAAAGAATCTTCTTAGAGCCTTAAAGGATTACTGTGGAAAAGGCTACTAATTAGGAAATATATCACAATTCAATAATTATATTATTTATAGCCTGACTAGGTGGTGGCACAGTGGATAAAGCATCAAACTAGGATGCTGAGGACTCAGGTTCGAAACCGTAAGGTCACTGACTTGAGTGCAGGCTCACCAACTGAGGGGCAGGGTTGCTGGCTTGACTGTGGGATCATAGACATGACCCCATGGTCACTGGCTTGAGACAAAGGTTTCTGGCTTGAATTCCAAGGTTGCTGGCTTGAGCCCAAGGTCACTGGCTTGAGCAAGGGGTCATTTTATCTGCTGTAGTGCCCCAGTCAAGGCACATATGGGAAAGCAATCAATGAACAACAAGGTGCCACAATGAAGAGTTGATGCTTCTCATCTCTCCCATCCTGTATGTCTGTTCCTATCAGTCTGTCTCTCAATCTCTCTCTCTTGCTAAAAATTAAAATAGTAATGATCATTATTATTATTATTTATAATGCGATGCGGAGAACTGCTGCTTGCATGCTGCACTATATAACAATACAAATAATGAAATATTTGCATTCACCACAAAGAAAAACCTCAAAGAAACCAAGTTTCTGTAAGACATTCTCATTTCCATTTGATTCTTCCTGTCAATTTTAATCGTGTAATAATTCCAAGTTAGCATTTGAGTGATTAGTAATGATATTCTTAGTTAAATATCACTGAAGAAGGAACATAGTCTGGGTGCTTTTTATCCTAATTAAATTATTTTGTTAGCCGAAATTGTTTAACAAACAGATTTTTAACATTTAAATCCATCTGCTCCTCAAAGACATTGTATGTTTTCCTGCTTGTCTGCTGGGCCAACTTTACAAAGAATTGAGAGGCCAAGGTCAGGCATATGAAAGCTGCCTCTTCTTCCCACCCAAAGATGAATTTGGTTCTTGGTAGAGATCAAGGCAATAACACCAGATAGACACACTGGATTCACCCCAACTTATCTGAGACCTATAAGAACCCACGTCCAACCAAAGGTAGGGGGTTCTTTTTTCTCTTTTCTTTCTTTTTTTTTTTAATTACAATTATGGTGAACAGGATCATGGTAGAGACAGTTTCAGGCAGATAGTAAAAATGAGTGAAACAAGCAGTTGGGTAAAATACAGTGTTCACCACCAGTTGACAGTGATCAAGAGGAAAGCTTATGATGGTGTGGCAGGTTTTGAGGAGCTGCCCTTTATTTCATATGAATCTTCCTGGAAGCTTCTCCACACAGCTACTCCCCCTCAAATAAAGGCAGATTTAACAGTGGGCCATTGGGCACGTGCCTTGGGCCCCGAATTCTGAAGGGCCCCGCAAAATCCCAACTTTACACTTTTTTCTAATGTAAAGGGCCCAATATTTTCTACTCTGCCCGGGGCCTCAATCCACCCAAGTGGTCCTACCCCACCCCAACTACTGCTACTGCTACTGCTGCCAGAGAGAGGTCTCAGGCAATCCCAGCCTGCCCAGTCTGGCTTCCCCGCCTTCTCATGCCCCATCTTCTCCCTCTCTGCCAATTGGACACTCTGCCTTTCCAAGGTACTGGGAGTTCATTAACACACTCCATTATGTTCTATCTCTGGACCTGTGCACGCTGTTGGTTCCCTCTTTATACAATGCTTTTCCTTATTTTGCCTGTAGAGTAAACCTCTAAGACTCAGTTCAAGGAGCTGAATAGACATTTTCACAAAGAGGATGCACAAATGGCCAACAGGTACATGAAAAGTGCTCAACATCACTAATCATTTGGGAAATACACATCAAAATCACAATGTGAGGCCCTGGCCAGTTGGCTCAGTGGTAGAGTGTTGGCCCGGCGTGTGGAAGTACCAGGTTCAATTTCCGGTCAGGGCACACAGGAGAAGCACCCATCTGCTTCTCCACTCCTCCCCCTCTCCTGCCTCTCTATCTCTCTCTTCCCCTCCCACAACCAAGGCTCCATTGGAGCAAAGCTGGCCCTGGGCACTGAGAACAGCTCCATAGTCTCCACCTCAGGCACTAGAGTGGCTCCTGCAGAGACACAGCAAACACCAGATGGGCAGAGCATCGCCCCCTGGTGGGCATGCCAGATGGATACTAGTCGAGTGCATGCAGGAGTCTATCTGACTGCCTCCCCACTTCTAACTTTGGAAAAATACAAACCAAAAACAATGCAAAAAAAAAAACCAACCCCACAATATGATATCACCTCACACCTGGAAGAATGGTTATTATTAAAAAGATGAGAAGTAGTGTTGGGAAGGTTGCGGAGGAAAGAGAACCCTTGTGAACTGTTGGTGGGAATGTAAATTGGTGCAGGCATTATAGAAAAGAGAATAAAGTTTACTCAAAAATTTGAAAAACAGAACTAGCAAATGATCCAGCAATTCCACTTGGATTTTTAGCCAAAGGAAACAAAATCACCAAATCAAAAAGGCAGCAACACCCCCATGTTCACTGCATTATTTACAGTAGCCAAGATATGGAAACAGCCTGACCAGGCGGTGGCACAGTGGATAGAGCATCTGACTGGGATGCAGAGGACCCAGGTTTGAGACCCCGAGGTCGCCAGCTTGAGTGCGGGCTCATCTGGTTTGAGGAAAAGCCCACCACCTTGAACCCAAGGTCGCTGGCTCCAGCAAGAGGTTACTCGGTCTGCTGAAGGCCTGCAGTCAAGGCACATATGAGAAAGCAATCAATGAACAACTAAGGTGTTGCAACGCGCAATGAAAAACTAATGATTGATGCTTCTCATCTCTCTCCGTTTCTGTCTGTCTGTCCCTGTCTATCCCTCTCTCTGACTCACTCTCTGTCTCTGTAAAAAATAAATAAATAAATAGAAATAAAAAAAAAAGATATGGAAACAACCTAACTGTCCACTGACAAATAAGTTGATAAAGAAAATATGCCTTATATATATATACAGTGGTACCTTGAGATACGAGCAGACCAACATACGAATATTTTTAAGATACAAGCTACGACTTGGTCTGTATTTTTGTTCAAGATCCGAGCGAAATTCTGAGATATGAGTCGTGATTCAGGAAGCTGCCGCTAGTTGGCATGCTGGCACACAGGTCCAGTATTGGCAGCACAACACCAACATCTCATTCTTTCTCACGTGTTACCAGCAGAATCAAGTCGAATCTCATACACTGTGCTCATTCTTACATCATTTTTGCATTTTTGATTAACTTTTTTGTGTGCTGTCATGGGGCTGAAGAAAGTGAGTGTAAAGGACAGTGGTGAAAAGAGAATGCTGTTGATAGAAATAAAATAAGAAATAATAGAAAAACATGAGCGTGGTGTACGAGTGATTGAACTGGCAAGGCTGTACAACTGCAATATATCTACAATTTGTACCATCCTTAAACAAAAGGATGCCAACAAAAGTGCAAATCCAGCAAAAGGAACTACAATTCTGTCCCAATTAAGGACAAATATCCATGAAGAAATGACGAAGCTTCTGCTGGTGTGGGTGAAAGAGAAAGATCTGGCAGGAGATACAGTGATGGAGACTGTAATATGCGAAAAGGCACGTATTATTTATGGTGACTTGAAGAAGAAAGAACCATCAACCTCAAAAGAGGCAGCTGAAGATACGTTTAAGGCAAGTCATGGCTGGTTTAAAAATTTCAAGAAGACATTTGGCATCCACTCGGTGGTGAGGCATGGTGAAGCTGCAAGTGCTGACATTAAGTCAGCTGAGGAGTACATCGCATGTTTTGCTGCGCTTATCGCAAAGGAAGGCTACATCCCCCAACAAGTGTTCAACTGTGACAAAACAGGATTGTTTTGGAAAAAAATTCCCCAGAGGATTTTCATCTCCACAGAGGAGAAGCAGCTGCCAGGCCATAAACCCATGAAGGACCATCTGACCCTTGCATTGTGTGCAAATGCTAGCAGTGACTATAAAGCAAAACCACTGCTAGTGTATCATTCCGAAAATCCTTGAGCCTTTAAGACTCACAAGATTCTTAAAGAAAAACTGCAGGTTATGTGGTGCACCAATGCTAGGGCATGGGTTACACGACAGTTTTTTATTGAATGGGTAAATCTCATCTTTAGTCCTGCAGTGAAGAATATCTTCAAGAAAATAAACTCCCGATGAAAGCATTACTAATCCTTGATAATGCTCCAGCCCACCCACCTGGTCTTGAAGATGACATTCTCTATGAGTTCAAATTCATGAAAGTCCTCTACCTCCCACCCAACACGACTTCAATCTTGCAACCTATGGATCAGCAGGTCATTTCCAACTTTAAAAAGCTTTACACAAAGCACTTGTTCCACCACTGCTTTGAGGTGACTGAGAATACAAATTTAACCATTTGAGAGTTTTGGAAAGATCACTACAATATGATGATATGTTTACGCATTATTGACTTCACATGGCAAGGTTACAAGAAGAACTTTGAACTCGGCATGGAAAAAGTTATGGCTTGATGTTTTTGCAGACAGGGACTTCAAAGAATTTGAACCAGAGACCGAGACTGAGGTAGAAGCATTGGAGGAGACTGTGTCCCTCGGAAAGTCGATGGGTCTGGAGGTAGATGAGGGTGACATAAACAAGCTCATCAAGGAACACGAGGAGGAACTCTCAACTGAGGAGTTGAAGGAACTACAGATGATGCAACATATGAGCTTCTGCAAGAGATTAGTAGTGAGGAGGAGGTAGAGTCGGAGGAAGTGATTTCTATAAGTGATTTCTACATGCTGGCAATGTGGGATAAGCTTTCAAGTTTCATTGAAAAGAAACACCCAGAAAAAGTTTCATCTGGTTGTGCTTCAGCACTTTCTAATGACACTTGTTTGTCACATTTCCGTAACATTTTAACAGGCAGGCAAAAGCAAACCTCTTTGGATAGATTTTTATTCAAAAGTCCTGCAAGTGAAAGTGCAGCCAAAAAGGCAAAAACAAGTGATATTTAAATAAAAAATACTTAATGTTAACCTTAGGTTTAGTTTAAAGTTAAGAAAGTGCATTTTTTTACAATTAATTTTTTTTTTGTATTTTTCTGAAGCCAGAAGCGGGGGGGGGGGGGGGGCCGTCAGACAGACTCCCACATGCACCCGACCAGGATCCACCCAGCACGCCCACTAGGGGGCGATGCTCTGCCCATCCGGGGTGTCGCTCTGTTTCGACCAGAGCCACTCTAGCACCTGAGGTAGAGGCCACAGAGCCATCCTCAGCGCCCGGGCCAACTTTGCTCCAATGGAGCCTCAGCTGCGGGAGGGGAAGAGAGAGACAGAGAGGAAGGAGAGGGGGAGGGGTGGAGAAGCAGATGGTTGCTTCTTCTGTGTGCCCTGGCCGGGAATCGAACCCGGGACTCCTGCACGCCAGGCTGATGCTCTACCACTGAGCCAACCAGCCAGGGCTAAATTTTTGTGGTTTCATTTTAAGTAAAGAAAGTGCAGCTTTAGTTTTGTTTAAAGTAAAGAAAATGCAGTTTTAGTTTACATTTAGTATTAAGAAAGTGCAGTGTTAGTTTACGTGTCTACAGTGCCTGCATCCCTTCCCCCCTCCCTCCTCCTCCACCATTCACCTCCGTTAGCCACACTCATCTGTCTCAAGGTAAGAATACAGTACTAAATAACACTTTTTTCTTTTATTTCATATATTTTGTTATGCATTAAAGTATACATGTGTGTTTCTTAATTAAAAACATGTCTTTCTTCATAATTTAGGATGGTTTGGGGATGTTTCACAGGGCTGGAACAGATTAAATCTATTTCAGTTATTTTAAATGGGAGAGATTTGATATACGAGTGGACTGACTTACAAGCTCAGTTATAGAATGAATTAAACTCAGATCTCAAGGTACCACTGTATATGAAATGGAATATTAGCCATGGAAAAGAAAATCTTGCCATTTGTAACAATATGGAAGGACCTTAAGGGCATTAAACTAAGTAAAATAATTCATTCAAAGAAAGACAAATATTGTATGATCTCACTTATAGGTAGAAGCTAAAAATATATAAAAAATAAGAAACCCTGAACTCATAGATACATAGAACAGATTGGTGGCTGCCATAGGTGGAGGCAGGGGCCAGTGAAATGGGCAAAGGGGGACAAAAGGTACAAACTTGTAGTCACAAAATAAATAAGAATGTAATGTACAGCACGGTGACTATAGTTAATAGTGCTGTACTGTATATTTAAAAGTCACTTAAAAGTTCTCATCACAAGAAAAAAATTATAAATGTGTGGTGAAGAAAGTTAAATTTATTGTGGTAATTATTCAATTACATCTCAATTAAGGAAAAGACTCAGTTCAAATGTCACCCTCTCATGAACCTTCCCTGAACCACAGAGGTGGAGCTATTTTTGCCTCCATTTCTTCCATGCTCCTTTACAGTCTACCTTTAGGACAGCCTCCTTCATTCTGAATGGCACTAATTTCTCTAAACGTTTATCCTACCCATACCGCAGATTTTTTTAAAATTAATTTTAATGGGGTGACATTGATAAATCAGGGTACGTATGTTCAGAGAAAACATCTCTAGGTTATTTTGACATTTGATTATGCTGCATTCTCATCACTCAAAGTCCAATTGTATTCCCTCACCTTCTAACTGGTTTTCTTTGTGCCCCTCCCCTCCCCAACCCCCTCCCCCTCCTCCCCCCCCCATCCCGTAACCCCCACACTCTTGTCCATATCTCTGAGTCTCATTGTTAGGTCCCACCTATGTATGGAATCATATAGTTCTCCCATACCGCAGATTTTTAAAGCCAAGTGAAGTACTTAATGCTATGGCATTCAATTAGTCAGTTAAATGGTTCCCAAAGTCGAGAAATGACCAAATTCTGGCAGTCTTTCCCAGCTGCTTCCTTTTGCGGGTGGAGTGGAATTGAAGTGTTTAATCATTTTTCCCCAGCTTTACTGAGGTATAATTGACAAATAAAAATGATATATATATTAAAGGTATACAGCATAATGTTTTGATATACATTTGAGATATGCTGTAAATTAATCACTACAATCAAGGTAATTAGCATATCCATCACCTTGCACATCTACCTTTCACACGTGTGTGATCAGCACATGTAAAATGTATCCGAGAGCACATTTCCAGCATACAATATAGTATGGTTAACTATAGTCATGTTACTGCGCAATAGATCTCCAGAATTCATTCACCTGTGTAACAAAATTCTGTACCCCGGCACCTCTGATTAAAAAGGACTATTGGATCTCCACCAGAGAGACGGACACGGAAACATGAATGAGATACCTGAAGACATTCACCTTGAAAACTAATTTTTTGTACAATTCCCCACCAAAGGTTAGAACCTGCGAGGCCTGCTCTCATATTCCTCAGATACCACTTGCCAGAGGTTCCTGCAAACTATCTATTGGAGGATGTAATAGGATTACTTCTCTCACAATATCAGCCTCCACTGCTAAAAATACCATTAGTGGTCATAAAATTATCCAGCCCGTATTTAATCTAGCCACAGAATTTGCCTCTGTGACCTCCCATGGTAATGAATTATAAGTGACTATTTCATTTTATTAGCACTTAATTTGCTGCTCTTTAATTTCATCAAATAACCCTTGTTCTCATATTATGGGGTCTAGGGAAAAGAAAGGACTGATTGGCCTTTGTTACGTCCTTCATAATTTTTAATATTTTACTCAAGTACCCTTTAGCATTTCCTTTCCAGGAGAAGCGATTCCAATGCACACAATCTCATCAAGACCACAGAATCTACTCTTCTGGGAGCAGGAAGGCTTTCAAGCACACGTGTCTTTGGGGAGAACAGATATGAAACCATAATTGGAAGGTGACAAGACTCTTTTTTTAATATTCTCCAGTGAAGAAAGTCCCACTGTTTCTCTTAGTATATCATCTGGCGACTTTCAGGCTTTCTGTCAGTATGTTCTCAAACACTTTTCTCACAATTCTTGATTTTTTTTTTTTTTTCCTGTTCGAGTCTCAGTGGAGACAGAGATCATTTTCCCCAGAAATCTACTTCATAGCCTTTCTGTGGATATTCTTGTACTTCTTTACAATATCAAACATGTAACACCAAATAGCTCTATCAGAGAAAGTTTACTTTGTATTGTGATTTTACTTTAGTTCCTAATGGAGAAATAAAGAAATGTGATGTTTTATTAGAGACTTTTCCCAAAAAAAACTTTGGAAAAATAAGGAAGGTTAGATCTCCCATATTTTCTCTTTCATCCCTTCTGGGTTTTTATATGTCATTCTACCTGAATGTGTTCCCGAGTGTTGTCTCCAGTTGTTGTCTGATATGTACTTGTACAGTTTTAATCCCAGACTCTATTACTGAGATCTTCCTAATTGTGTGTTATTTGTGTTGTTTATTTTCAATTCTAATTTGCAGCTTCCCAGGAATCAGCCACAAACTCTCATATGTACAAATGCCTAGCACAATAATGGCCGCTCAATAAGTCTGTTACATCAGTTATTTTTCTTTACCTCAGACACTGAAATTAGTGAAATGCCAACTTGATCAAGCTTAGTCTTTCAACCTTAGCCATGGAAAATGTTAGCTTGGCTAAGAAAAAACAGCCCTGTACACCAGTGCTAGCCTGATCCAGCAAGGTTCAGAAGATACTCAATTTACATAAATGAGCAGACTCAGCCTTGCCCAGTTCCTAAGCCAAAAAGATACAAGACAGAGACCATGCTGGAAGCCTAAGTCTTGCCAATAGGTGAGGGCTAGAATTAGTCTTCTTCCCAAAGCCATGTATCCAATAAACCTTGAGTGATCCACTATAGGGTATCCAGGACATTAGCCAACTCTTCTAACATTCTACTATATTAACCCAGTTCTTAGAATCCAGAGAGATGCTCTAGAAACCAAGACACCAGAAACCTGACAACATGTATTGCCACAGCACACAGAGCCTTGCTACTGTGTCATCTGCCCAGAGTCACTCTACGTGAATTTCTAATTCCCATCCCACACACATCACCAACCAGGTCATTATTTAGGATAGCAATTCAAGTCCAGGACAGTAATGAGTTTTTCACGCCTTCTGAAATCCTTTAACTTAAATTGCTGGCACACGACTTGATCAGCCAATTTGGTCTCTCTGAACCAACCTTGTCTATTCTCTGCTTACACTCCTCTTCCACCTGGCGCCATTTCTAAAATGTCTTGTATCAAGCCCTACATGGTCCATAACACTCTTTCTGAATGTTCAAGTAGTTGGTTAATGTCCAATGGAGGCATGGATGCCCTAGAGCAGGGGTCCCCAAACTTTTTACACAGGGGGCCTGTTCACTATCCCTCAGACCGTTGGAGAGCCAGACTATAAAAAAAACTATGAGCAAATCCCTTTGCACACTGCACATATCTTATTTTAAAGTAAAAAAACAAAACGGGAACAAATACAATATTTAAAATAAAGAACAAGTAAATTTAAATCAATAAACTGTCCAGTATTTCAATGGGAACTATGGGCCTGCTTTTGGCTAATGAGATGGTCAATGTCCGGTTTCATATTTGTCACTGACGCGCTTCCAGAGCCATGACGCGTGCCTCCCGCATCACCAGAAGTAGTGCTGTATGTGAGCAACGCTGTGCTTTGCGGGGCCACCACATACAGTACATCCGCATCCTGTGCTCCTCTCACTGACCACCAATGAAAGAGGTGCCCCTTCCGGAAGTGTGGTGGGGGCCGGATAAATGGCCTCAGGGGGCCGCATGCGGCCCACGGGCCGTAGTTTGGGGACCCCTGCCCTAGAGGGCTCACCCAGGTCCAACTATGACTTCCATTCATTCATTCAACTAATATAAAAGGGGTACCACAAAGGTGCCAGGCGCTGCTATAGGCTCAGCAGAAGCAGCAATGAAAAAAACAAAATCCTTCTCACAGAGCTTTTTCTAATGAGAAAAAAGTTACACATAAATATATATTGACTATATTATATAATCTATATGGGCTACATGAGTTATGTAGGATAAGAAATGGAGACTGCAGGATGGGCATAATCAGGGAAAATCTCTGATAAGAATACATTTGAGAGGAACCCCAGTTGAAATAGGAAGTGAGCAATGAGTCCATTGACCAGCATCTCAAGCAAAGAGAAGAGCAAATGCCAAAGGCCTCAAACAAAAGAGAACATGTCATACCAAAGTCAAAGCAGAGACACAGGGGTAAAGGGAGGTGAGCAAGCAAGGGAGGCAGGAAGTGGTAGAGAGAAAGTCAGAAAGGAAGGCAAGGGACAGACCATTTAGTAAAATGTTTCTCAGACTGAGAGTCATGACCTACAACTATGTCATGAAATCAGTTCTGTCTGTCTCAACAAGCATTACAAAATAAAGAAAAATAGAATAAGACAGAAACTATCAGGGTGCACCATATATAATACAGGTAGGGGTCATTTATGGAAGTTCTGTTTTAAGTACATGTATACAGGCATTTACTGTGTGGCTATATATATATAATACAAAGCCTATTGTAAGGCGCAGAGAGGAAGGTTAGAAAGCCCCTTAAGTGAGACTCTTTCAACATGGAAAGGACTTTAGATGTGAAAATGGGGAGGCTTTAGAGAAATCTGAGCAGAGCTAAAAGGATTTGATTTACATTAAAGAGTGCCTCTGGCTGCTGTAGGGACATCAACTAAAAGGCTCACACGAGAGCAGGTAGTAGCTTGGACCAGAACACTCTAGTGACAGGAAGAGAGTAGTCAAGCTCTCACCAGTCTACTGATGGGAGTATTTCTGTTGTGCCTTTATCAGTAGCCTTCAAACAAATAAGAGCTACTCATTCTCTGGTGCTATTATTCCCATCTGGAGAGTGAACAGTCCAAGAAAAGTTGACATTCCAGGAGCAGCTCCAAGGTTCAGAAAGTACAAAATTCCAGGAGGTTTCCTCTGCTCTCTACTGAAAAATACAGTCAGGTAAGTGAAAGAGTTCACATACTAGAACAAACTGTCAGGGTTGGTCTTTCTGCCTCTTCTCCCAAGCTCTCCATGCTTTCTGCCTCTTCTCCCAAGCTCTCCATGCTTTGACTACTGAAGTGAATTTAACAATTCTTCCCAATATCGTTCATCTGTTGAGCTTTTAGTCCTCACTAGGGTGACCACAACATCCTGAGCAACCAAGACATACTCAGTTGACATCTGTCCCATCTGGTTTGGTATTTGTCTTGTATTCATGTCTTGACATTCATTTTAAACAAAATTAAACTAGTTTGAGTTTGGTAGACTATGACTTCTACCATAGTCTTCAGTAATAGTGTGTTAAACAGTGTGTAATGAACAGAGATTGCACCTGAACATGCACTTTACTCTGTAAGAAACCAAAACTTGACTTTTCTCCATTTTCCTAAACACAACAGACTAACAGTCCCAGTATGCAGGGCATTCACAGATAATGAGGACATCCAGAGTATTTGTGGCTAACAAAAGCTAAATCTGGCCCTGGCTGGTTGGCTCAGTGGTAGAGCGTCGGCCTGGCATGCGGGGGACCTGGGTTCGATTCCCGGCCAGGGCACATAGGAGAGGCGCCCATTTGCTTCTCCACCCCCCCCTTCCTCTCTGTCTCTCTCTTCCCCTCCCGCAGCCAAGGCTCCATTGGAGCAAAGATGGCCCGGGCGCTGGGGATGGCTCCTTGGCCTCTGCCCCAGGCGCTAGAGTGGCTCTGGTCCTGGCAGAGCGACGCCCCGGAGGGGCAGAGCATCGCCCCCTGGTGGGCAGAGCATCGCCCCTGGTGGGCGTGCCGGGTGGATCCCGGTCGGGCGCATACGGGAGTCTGTCTGACTGTCTCTCCCCTTTCCAGCTTCAGAAAAATAGAGAAAAGAGAAAAAAATAAAATTTAAAAAAAAAAAAGCTAAATCCTTCCAGTCTTGGGCACTGATAGGAGAAGTTGGTGACACTGTTGTTTCTCTGCAGCCATCTGAGATAGCAGCCAGCTGTGTCCTGGCCTGAGCCCCAAACTTATAAGAGACGCATATAGAGTACACATCATGCCGACAGTCAGGAGGGTCGTGTGTTTGAACCGGTAGGTCGGATAAACATGGAATATGTATGGGGAGTCTCTAGCTGCCTATAGGAGAATAGACTGAAAGTAAAGCTTTGGTCATTTTTATATTCAATAAATCTAAAATTATTTATTTGGGGATAGGCTTTTTTATTTTGCAAAAGAAAAAATCTGTCAGCAGCAGTAAAGTAAAAAATACCAGTATGCTTAATGAAAAATTAAATTCTGAATTTCCATTTCTCAGGAACATTGATGATCTGTAATTTGCACAAAATGCTTTTCAACAGTTATCACATGCCAACATAGCTCTACAGAGATATCAGTGACTCCAAGAAGAACCACATTTGCTAAAAAGCATCTGTAGGTACTTCAAAAATTAGCCATTATGCTAAGATGCTACTGCCTAAAGATGACAATTTAATATAGCCTCAGAAGATAGTTCTATAAAACTCTGAAGCATGACTTTCCCTTTAGATAGAATGAGTTCTCTACAGATTGCTCGTTTTACAACCAAATTTCCTGGTGTGTATAAGAAATAAAACAGTAGCTATTCATTTTTTGGCTCCAGAAGCAGAATTTCACAACTAGAAAATCAGTTTTATATCAGAACCAGATGAAGATTCATCACATAACTACTATCTGACAAAAAAACTTAAGAAGGGTGGGACATCTGAGGACAAGGAAGGAGGACACAAAAACAGCAAAGGCCATGAAAGAAACGTTGGCATCAAAGGGAAAGGGAGAAAAAAAATGGGTGATTTAACAACACAAAGAATCCAATTAAAGCAACTACATTATTTTCCCACCCTTAATGAAATAATTGATATCGGCAAGTCTTCTCAGTGGATGAGAAAGACACTGACTGGTTAAGTCCATAGGGAAACTAGATATTCACATGGTATAGAAGAGCTGCCCCATACATTACTTGCAGGTCAAAAGAGGTAAGTTGAAACTATATAGCAGGCAGATGTAGCTGCAATCTCCTTAAACAAATAATCAAACTCAACATCAGTAATAGCGAACAAGCAGACACTCATTTTGTGCCTCATGACATGATGTAATATGAAAATAACAGCATCACTAATGAAGTACTCCTACCAGAACTGTTTAATCTAAATCTAATCAAGTTTTAGATGTGGGATGGCTAATTTCATGTGTCAACAGACAGGGTCACAAGTATTTGTTTAAACATTACTTCTAGGCATTTCTGGATGACATCAACACTTGAATCTGTAAACTGATTAAAGCAGATCACCATAAGCAGAGTAGGTGGGCCTCATCCAATTCTTTGAAGGCCTGAAAAGAACAAACGATTCTCTCTCTACCTGACCCAGCTGGGACACCCATCTTGTCCGGACTTGAGACTTGAACTCAAATGGAAACTTACACTATTCACTCTTCTGGTTCTCAGGCCCTCAGACTCAGGCTGGAACTCACACCATCAGCTCTCCTGGGTCTATAGGTTGCCAACTGCAGATCTTAGACTTCTCGCCTCCACAATCACATGAGCCAATTTCTTATACTAAATCTCTTTGTCTACATCTATCTGTATCTATGTACATTGCTATAGCTATATCTATCTACCTACTACTGATTATGTTTCTCTAGAGAAACCAGACTACTACATGATACAACTTGCAAATTAAAGGAAATACAGAAGATAGCGAAATAAGTTAAATGAGATCATGAGAAAATAATCAGATAACCCCCAAATTGGGGCAATCTATAGGTCAGATAACCCAATATCACCAAATTCAGTAAAACAAGGAAATCTATTTCTGATTAAAGGAAATAAATAAAACAATTGAATATAATGCATACTCCTTAATTGAATCCTAGCTTGAAAAAACCAGCCACAAAAACACACTTTGGGGACAACTGGGGAAATTGAAAGATGGACTTGATATCAGATTGTATCAAGGAATTATTTCAAATTTGGTTAATGTCACAATGGTATTATAAGAAAAAAATTTTTTTTCTTTTTTCAGAGACAGAGAGAGAGTCAGAGAGAGGGATAGACAGGGACAGACAGGAACAGAGAGATGAGTAGCATCAATCATCAGCCCTTCGTTGTGTGTTGCGACACCTTAGTTGTTCATTGATTGCTTTCTTTTTTTTTTTTTTTTTTCTGAAGCTGGAAACAGGGAGAGACAGACAGACTCCCGCACGCCCCGACCAGGATCCACCCGGCACGCCCACCATGGGGCGACGCTCTGCCCACCAGGGGGCGATGCTCTGCCCATCCTGGGCGTCGCCATGTTCCGACCAGAGCCACTCTAGCGCCTGAGGCAGAGGCCACAGAGCCATCCCCAGTGCCCGGGCCATCTTTGCTCCAATGGAGCCTTGGCTGCGGGAGGGGAAGAGAGAGACAGCGAGGAAGGCGCGGCGGAGGGGTGGAGAAGCAAATGGGCACTTCTCCTGTGTGCCCTGGCCAGGAATCGAACCCAGGTCCTCCGCACGCATTGATTGTTTTCTCATATGTGCCCTGACCACGGGCCTTCAGCAGACCGAGCAACCCCCTGCTCGAGCCAGAGACCTTGGGTCCAAGCTGGTGAGCTTTGCTCAAACCAGATGAGCCCATGCTCAAGCTGGCAACCTCAGGGTCCCGAACCTGGGTCCTCTGCAGCCCAGTCCGACACTCCATCCACTGCACCACCACCTGGTCAGGCAAGAAAATATTTTTATTCCTTAAAAATGCAAACATGTATTTCTGAGTGAAATGTCATAATTATAATTGTAATTTAAAATATTTCAGAAAAGCATACCAAAGCAAACAGTAAAGTATTAACAACTGTTAAGTCTAGGTGATAGATACATAAGGGTAATCATTATACTAGTCCTTCTACTTCCCTTGAATATTTGAAAACTTCAGTAATAAAAAGAAACTATAAAACAAAAGCAAGCAAAAGTAAAAAAACATAATGAATAAGGGAAACCATAACCATCAGCCTCCAAAATGGCACACTGTGATTCTCATCTCCTGGCATGCATGCTTCCACAATAAATAGCACTGACCAATAAGATATTGTGAAAAGATCAGTGTGTGACTTCCAACATTTGCTAGTAAAAGACATTGTGGCTTTTGCCTTACTATCTTGGCTCACTCTGTCAGGGAGAAGCCAGGTGCCATGTCATAAGAACACTCAATCAACCCTGGCAAATACCTACATGGTGAAGAGTGGCAGGCTCTCACCAGTTGCCGGCACTAACTTGCCAATCACGTGGACTCCATTTGGAAGTCAAACCTTGGCTGACAACTTGACTGCAGCCTCATGAGAGACCTCAAGCCAAAACCACCTGGCTAAGCCACTCCCAAGGTTCTGACCCAGAGAAACTGTGTGAGATAATTAATGATTATTGTTGTTCTATGTCACTAAGTTTGAAGCAGTTTATTTCATGGCAATAAATAGCATACAGAAATCACTATGAAAAGCTTTTCATAGCAAACTTGTTCACAGGGCATATTAGAAGCTATTAGGAGCTTTTTTCTTCTCAAATTTTAAAATGTAAGTATTTAAAACTCCACTAATGTAAATATATAAATCAAATTACATTAAAAACTAAACTGTGTGTGCACACACACACATGTAATGCCTTGCTATGATCTACATGTTAGTACCCACATTGTCCCCCCCAAAAAATCCTTATGTTGAAACCTAATCCCTAACAAGAGAGTATTTAGAGGTGAAGACATTAGGAGGTAATTAGGTCATAAGCATGGAGCCCTTATGAATAGGATCAGCACTCTCATAAAAAGGACCCAGGGAGATCCTTCACCCATTTGCCATGCAAGGTTCCAGCAAAAAGAGAACCCTAAATAGAGAAGTGGAACCTCACCAGACATTGAATCCACCTGCACCTTGATCTTGGACTTCCAGCCTCCAGAACTCTGAGAAAGAAATGTCTGTTGTTTATGACACCCAGGCTACGGTATTTCTGTTACAGCAGCCTAAGACTGTTATACATCTAGTATAGACTAAACCATACAGCAATTTAAGATCTATTTAAAAATTATAGTGAAATTCTATGTTAGAATAATATAGCAATAGATGCCCATGTTTTTTTATTCAGCTCAATTTATTTCCAAAGCTAACATATTTTTGGCTTCTCAAAGTATCTTTAACTTGATGTCCATCAAGTGTTTTTCTAAGCTCTTCTCCAAAGAGTTATGTTAGCATTGAAAATACCATTTGCCATAATAAAACTAGTATCAAACAATGACAAACCTCTCTAGGGAATGACCAGCGGCTTTTCACTTGTACTCTTTTTTGCTATTGTTTAAATGTAAGGCTAGTAGGCACGGCCACCATCACAGCTGCCTGGCCAATGCAGATTCATGTTTGACTCAGACCGACGGTAATGAAACAACAGAGCCAAGAACTGGTGGACCATTACCTTTAATTCTAGCTTGCACCCAGCAAGCAAGAAATACACACAGTGGGAAAACACTTCCCTTTCCATTCAGGGCTCCCAAAGTCACTGACTTATCCGAGTTTTCTAGAATCAAAGGTTTCTACCTCACCAGCCTTCTTCACTTCTGTTCCCCATCTCCTCTCTGCACAAACTCTGCACAAACTGGCTTCTCCTTCAGCACTCTGCCATCTTGGCTGCCTCTCCTTGCAATGCTAATTTCAGGAACCGACCTAGAGAGAGCCCCTGGTCTGCTCCATTTTATAGTGTAGAAATCAAAACCTTTAAGCCAGTATACAAATAAGAAAGTTTCTGATACAATGCCACTTATCTGAGGCATAAATGGAATTCCTCATAAGAGTGCACCACCCCACATCATGCAACAGTCAAAAGTGTGGGGAAAAGCTTAGTTTTGAAAAGATCTTAGTTTTAAAAGGGCGGGAAAAGCTTAGTCTTAAAACTAAGCCTTAGGCTATAATGACTTTGCCGGCTTACAGCCTGTCCCCCATACCCAATGCAGACTATAAGTGAGCAAGCATATATATCATATTTACAAACTTATATGACCAACATTAAATATGTTTAAATCTATGAAAAAAGCAATACTTTTATTCTGTTGGCATTTTCCCTAAACTCTTAGGGACAACATTACAAAAAGTTCTTTTTTCCAAGACTAAGTATTTCCACCAGGTTCTCAGTATGCAGCATTTCATTAACTATTTCAAAGAACTCTTAACCTGCCTGTTTGGAACAATGCAGTTTTCTTCAGCAATCCACATATCAGAGCTGTTTGAGAAATGTATTCTTGGCTTAAATCAAGAAGTCAAAGAGTCCGTTAAAAGAGCCAATAGTTTCCCACCCATTTCTTTTTTAATTTTCTTTACTTCCAAGTGAATTAACTGTAAAACTTTAACAGCATAATAATAACATATTCAAGCCAATAGGCCACCCAGTGACGCCTAGTACTGAACTGCCAAGGACAGTCCCGAACACGTGGGGCAGCAACTCCAGCTACACAGCACTGCCCGGAAAAAAGGGAATTCCATGTTCTGGTTCTGGAATATGGGTCATCACTATATTTGAAGTTGGAAAACCATAACAACTGTTTACGGAGCAGTGACTCTGTGCCAGGTACCCGTTAGCTTTCTTATTATACTTTTCCATAGTACAGCTGGTCTGATGATGTAGCTCTTCTCTGATTACCTCAACTGTGAGGATAGAGAGCCATCACTGATGAGAGGAATCAGCCAACTTGGTGCAACAGTCATCACTCAACGGATCTGAGCAGCAGTGCTAAACAGAGGGCATGACATTGCAGGACCAGACAGGAGGTTGGGTTCCAGCTCCAACTCTGTCACTATGAGAAGACTCAGCTGGCCAGAGGTTTCAACAAGCCTACTTGCTCTAACAAATACTGTAGTAAAAATTAACTACAAATCAAAGGGAGGGAAGATGTTTCAAATATGGGGTATAACATGAATAAAAACCAAGTTGGAAATGGGTATAGTCTTCAGACAGCAATGGCAAAAAGTTATGTTTGGCTAGGGATCTGAGTGAAACAAGTTAAAGGGATTAAGAAGAGCAAATTGGTAGTTACAAAACAATCACACAGATGTAAAGCACACCATAGAGAGTACAGTCAATAGTATTGTAATAACTATGTATGGTGCCAGGTGAGCACTTGAAATATTGAGGGGGATACTTTGTAAAGTATATCATTATCTAACCATTATGCTGTACACCCAAAATTAAAACACCATAATATTGAATGTAAAATGTAATTGAAAAAAAAATTTTTTTAATTTATGTTTGGGAGTAGCAAAATGGTTGCCTAGGTCACGTTGCATCGGTCACAGACAATCCTGAAATATAGGCACAGGACTCTAGACTTGAAGTAGCAAAGGATTACTATTGATTTATTTGATCATTTGGTATACAAAGTGTAAGGCCAGGAGCCGCCATCATGGCCATTCACATGCAGGTTCCCACTGGATTCAGGCAGACGGTAAAGAAACAGCAGAGTCGGAGGATGGTGGGCCATTCTGTTTATTGGTGTCTCACCAAGACAGGCAAACCACAAGAGAAGACAAGGGAAAAGCAAGTTTTCTGCTTTTCCCATGAAGGGTAAGGGATCAGGGAGGCCCCTGCAATGGTGATAACAGGAACCGAGAGAGCAAGCTCCCAGTCGGCCCCACTTTATAGTGTAGAAATCAAAATCTTTAATCCAATATACAAACAAGAAAGTCTATGATACAAAGTCTGAGGGATAATGGGATTCCTCATGAGGGTGCACCACCCTACATCATGCAATCAGTCAAGGGTGTGGGGAAAAGCTTAGTCTTAAAACTAAGCCTTAGGCTATAACGACCCAGCCTGTTTACAGCCTGTCCCCCACATCCAATACAAACTATATGCGGGCAGATATATGTATCATATTTAAAAACTTATTTGACCAACACAAGGTAAAATGGAAAGAGAAAAAGAACTACAGCTGTAAAGCCAGTGGCCAGGGCCACCATCATAGCAGCCGCCTGGCCCATGCAGGTTTGCATTGGATTCAGACAGTCGGTAAAGAAACAACGGAGCCAAGAACTGATGGGCCATCATCTTTAATCCTAGCTTGCACCCAGCGGGCAAGTAAAAACACACATTGGGCTCCAAAACCCACTCACATTCAGTGCTCACAAAGCTACTGACTTATCTGAGTTTCCTACAATCAAAGGTTTCTAGCTCATCAGACTTATTCACCTCTGTTCCCCATCTCCTTCCTTCTCCCTGCACAAACTCTGCACTAACTGGCTTCTCACTTAACACTCCGCCATCTTGGCTGCCTCTCCTGGCCTCCTCCACATGGCTTTTTCTGCTCTCCTCTCTGCTCTCTAATATTAATCTCAGGAACCAAGAGCACAAGCTCCTGTTCTGTTCCCATTTTATAGTGTAGAAATCAAAACCCTTAATCCAATACACAAAATAGGGAAGTCTCTAATACAAAGTCACTTATCTGGGACATGATGGGATTGTACCGCCCCATATCAAAAAAGGGTGGGAAAGGCTTAGTCTTAAAACCAAGCCCCAGGCTACAAGGATCCTGCCTGCCCACAGCCCACCCCCAACACACATTAACATCACCTGGGCGATGGCTTCCACGTGGGCAGAGCCATCTTTAACAAAGTGAACATAATATATTTTATCTGCCCAACAACAGCCAAGTTTCCATCAACTTTGTATAACATATATTTACTTCTTTTGAAAATTGAGAAAAATAAAAGTTAGTTTAAAACAGTTAAAAGACAGAAGTAAAAAGGGGGAAAAAAACATAGGACCAAATTGTAAGTTTTTGCTTTTGATATCTGAAAGGCAGAAACCATGGGCCGAAGCAAACACAAACACACACACACACACACACACACACACACACACGGCGAGTGTGTTCAAGGAAATTTTATTTTAAAAGTGCCTAGGTGCAAGAGGGCTGAGACCAGCAAAGGGTGTCAGCCCCACGGAAGGGATAGGGCAGGGTTTATATGGATTAATCAAAGGGCCTTGGGCAAAGGCAGCTGACTATTGCTATATCTGACTCAATAGTCCTTTATCAGCATCCAGCTGCAAGGGAGGTCTGAGCCAGATTACTCAGTAAGCAAGTCCTTCTTCTTCCTTAAGGCCTGCATTGTTCTTAAGATGGTGGCTGAGTAGCCATTTCTCAATATCAAATTTTGTCAAATAAATATGTAAACAAAATGGGCATATTCTGAAGGGATATTTAGAAGAAGGATAACTTAGATCAACTTATAATCATTCTCTAGCATGCACTGAGAGAACTTAAAGATCACAGAGAAAATAACCAGTAATCTGAATTTGACTCAACAAAAAACAAATTTAAATCTATTGCCCTAGGTGCCAAAATAAATTACATAACTTGCAACCAAGAGATATGAAAATAAGAGTAAAAATAAGGACTCTTATGTTTTATTCTGTCTTTTCTTTTTCTTATTCCATATTTTTAATAAGAAATCAGAGTAAATAGTGTATACAGTGTTTTGGAAGTCTAAGAGATACAGAGAGTCTGCTGTTGGGCAGATAAAATATATTATGCTCACTTTGTTAAATATGGCGCTGCCCATGTGGAAGCCATCACCCAGGTGATATTAATGTGTGTTGGGGGCGGGCTGTGGGCAGGCAGAATCTTTGTACCCTGGGGCTTGGTTTTGGGATGAAGCCTTTCCCACCCTTTTTGATGTGGGGTGGTACAATCCCATCATGTCTCTGATAAGTGACTTTGTATTAGACACTTCCCTATTTTGTATATTGGATTAAAGGTTCTGATTTCTACACTATAAAATGGGGACAGAACGGGAGCTTGCTCTCTTGGTTCCTGAGATTAACATTAGAGGAGAGAGCAGAGAGGACAGCAGAGAAAGGCCACGTGGAGGAGGCCAGGAGAGGCAGCCAAGATGGCGGAGTGTTGAGTGAGAAGCCAGTTAGTACAGAGTTTGTGCAGGGAGAAGGAAGGAGATGGGGAACAGAGGTGAATAAGTCTGGTGAGCTAGAAACCTTTGATTGTAGGAAACTCGGATAAGTCAGTAGCTTTGTGAGCACTGAATGTGAGTGGGTTTTGGAGCCCAATGTGTGTTTTTACTTGCCCGCCGGGTGCAAGCTAGGATTAAAGACTATGGCCCATCAGTTCTTGGCTCCGTTGTTTCTTTACCGACTGTCCGAATCCAATGAGAACCTGCATGGGCCGGGCTGCTGTGATGGTGGCCCTGGCTACTGGCTTTACATCTGCCTTGCTGAGAAAAGTGGGGGGGAAAAGCCGTGTAGGAAGAGTTATGCCACTGGCTGTGAAGAAGAGGAAGAGATGTGGGCAGGAGGTGTGAGGGATGGGGGGTGGAGAGATGAGAAGACAAAAGCAGCATTCTCAGCAAGATCCTGAGGTGGAAAACCCAAATTTAGTTATGCGAGAACCAAGTTTTTTGTTGTTGTTATTTCCTGAAGAATCAAGTCCTTCTCAGGGAGAAACAGATACAAAGTCCAAAAGACAGGTTAGGAACATATGAAAGGTGAAGATTGGCAGTTGAAACTTTTAAATCAAATTCAACAGACAAATAAGAGACACTGAGAATTTTAAACCTAGTGTTCGGCAGATAAAATATATTATGCTCCCTTTGTTAAAGATGGCGCTGCCCACATGGAAGCCCATCGCCCAGGTGATGAAATTGGTTGCCCTTCTTGCTTGGGATGGGCATGATTATATTAATGTGTGTTGGGGGCAGGCTGTGGGCAGGCAGGATCCTTGTAGCCTGGGGCTTGGTTTTAGGACTAAGCCTTTCCCACCCTTTTTGATGTGGGGTGGTGCACTCTCATGAGGAATCCCATTATGCCTCAGATAAGTGACTTTGTATCAGAGACTTTCTTATTTGTATATTGGATTAAAGGTTTTGATTTCTACACTATAAAGTGGGGCACACCGGGAGCTTGCTCTCTCTCAGTTCCCAAGATCAGCATTAGAGGAGAGAACAGAGTAAAGCAAATAAAGGCCACATGGAGGACAGGAGAAGCAGCCAAAATGGCAGAATGCTAAAGCAGAAGCCAGTTTGTGCAGAGTTTGAGCAGAGAGGAGACGGGGAACAGAGGTGAATAAGTCTGGTGAGCTAGAAACCTTTGCTTCTAGGAAACTCTGATAAGTCAGTAGCTTTGTCAGCACTGAATGAGTGGGTTTCAGAGCCCAATGTATGTTTTTACCTGCCCGCTGGGTGAAAGCTAGAATTAAAGGTAATGGCCCATCAGTTCTTGGCTCTGTTTCATTACTGTCTGTCCGAATCTAATGCGAACCTGCATGTGAATGGCCATGATGGCAGCTCCTGGGAAGTACAATATAATTTGCCATAGTATTCTAGGAAGCAAATCCAAAAGTCCTTCAAACCATTAGTCTGTGTAAAGCTAGTAGCCACGGCCACCATCACAGCTGCCTGGCCAATACAGGTTTGCATTTGATTCGGACAGACGGTAATGAAACAGAGGAGCCAAGAACTGGTGGGCCATTACCTTTAATCCTAGCTTGCACCCAGCACGCAAGAAATACATACAGTGGAAAACACTTCCCTTTCCATTCAGGGTTCCCAAAGCCACTGACTTATCTGAGTTTCCTAGAATCAAAGGTTTCTACCTCACTAGCCTTATTCACCTCTGTTCCCTATGTCCTTCTCTCTACACAAACTGGCTTCTCCTTCAGCATTCTGCCATCTTGGCTCCTTCTCCTCTCCTCCATGTGGCCTTTCTCTGCTCTCCTCCAGTATGGGCTCCTCTGCCCCATTCTATAGTGTAGAAATCAAAACCTTTAATCCAATATAGAAACAAGGAAGTCTCTGATACAAAGTCACTTATCGGAGGCATAATGGGATTTCCCATGAGAGTGCACCACCCCACATCATGTAACAGTCAAGGGTGTGGGGAAAAGCCTAGCCTTGAAAAGATCCGAGTATTAAAAGGATGGCAAAGGCTTAGTCTTAAACTGAGCCTTAGACTATAATAACGTTGCCTGCTTACAGCCTGTCCCCCACACCCAATGCAAAGTATAAGCGAGCAAACATATACAGTATGTCCGTAAAGTCATGGTGCACTTTTGACCGGTCACAGGAAAGCAACAAAAGACGATAGAAATGTGAAATCTACACCAAATAAAAGGAAAACCCTCCCAGTTTCTGTAGGATGATATGGCAGCATGTGTGCAGGCGCAGATGATGACGTAACACCGTGTATACAGCGGAGCAGCCCATGGCCATGCCAGTCGAGATGTGGACGGTACAAAGTTCAGTGTGTTCTGTGGCTCACTAAATTTGAATCCATGACCAAAGTGCAATGTGAATAATGGCGTGTTTATAACGAAGCGCACCACATAGGAATAACATTACTTGGTGGGATAAGCAGTTGAAGGAAACCGGCAGTTTGGTGGAGAAACCCCATTCTGGTAGGCCATCAGTCAGTGATGAGTCTGTAGAGGCTATACGGGATAGCTACCTAAGGAGCCCTAAAAAATCTGTGCATGAGCCCACATCGAACTGCACTGAATAGGTATGAAACTGAGAGAGTTTTCCTTTTATTTGGTGCAGATTTCACATTTCTATTGTCTTTTGTTGCTTTCCTGTGACCGGTCAAAAGTGCACCATGACTTTATGGACACACTGCATATCATATTTACAAACTTATTTGACCAACAGTCTGTCACCTAAATTCTTAGGTGTGAGCAATAGCTAACCTAAATTTTAGTATCTACTTAAAACTACTCTCAGTGGTCAGAACAGCATTACCAAAGAAACCCTCAAAGGCTACCTGGACGGCAAAGTCAACAAAGGACTTCAGATAAATGACAAAAAATTTCTTGACTAATGTAAACATTTAACTCTTAACAAAGCAAATGTGGTTATTTTAAATCCTGATTCTTAATCAATAATTTAATTTAGAACCTAATTGCTTTTATTTACTTATCTAAAAGGGACATGGTGTGAATTAGTTAATATACTATTTAACCACCAGCAGAGGTATTTCCTACAATCTACAAACAGCCTTAGGTATTATATCCCTGGTGCTGTTTTTCTAATTATAAGGACCATTATGAAAAACTGATACCTTACTTGCTCCACTTCCCCAAGTAATACTGACACACCTAGTCAAGTAAATTTATGAACTTCATGTTTAGAACACTATTCCCTCCATTCTCATGGGGCTAGCTCCCTCTCACCCTTCAGTATCAGTTTCAACATCTCTATGAAGCTTTTCTTGATGCCTTATCCATTAGGTGCCGATTAATGTGTGACCTCAACACCCTGTACTACTTCAGCTGTCAGGATTATCATAGAAAAAATAGAAGGAATAAGAGTAAGTCAATAATCAGCGCCCTCACCTGCTCCCTTCTGCTACTCAATTCTGCCTTCTGTTCCCCAGGTAAAAGAGTGCAGGATTCATCTTGAGACAGGCTAGTAAGCCAGGACAAGGAGAACAGGGAAACTGAGACAGATAGCTAAATGGCCAAGCCGTTCACAGCTATCTAGTAAACTGCAAATTCTATCTTCCCTAACCAAGGACACTTAAGAGTAAATCGTTTACACTTCCCCTTCCCAACCACAAGGTAAATAGCTTACTTAAATCACCCTACTCCAGGAGATAGATAACAGAAATCCAATTAGTGCTATTTGGGCCAACCACACCCAAGGACAGATAAAGTCAGGAGAAGAAATCTTATTTTGATGCATCAGCATAAAGCTGATGAATATTCTATTGAGATCCTCCCCTTAGACCTCCCCTAAACCCCTACCTTTAAAAACCCTCAAACCAAATGTTCCAGGGCTCACTCTCCCTCTCAAGAGTATGCCTGTGCCTTTCCCTTCCCTCCTCCTCTTCTTCAACCACAGGCGTGTATCTCCTAAACTCTAAGGGTCCCCATGAGACCTGCAACCGGGGATCAAAGGGAATGGCAGCTCGCCCCAGGCTTAACCCCTGAAGCTGTGTAAAGCCAGTGGCTGTCACCATGGCCATGCAGATTCACATTAGATTCGGGCAGACTGTAAAGGAACTGTGGAGCCAGAAAATGGTGGGCCATTCTATTTATTAAAGTCTCCTAACAGTGGAAGAGCAAACAGGCAGGGAAGACCGCTTCCCTTTCTCTCAGTGCTCCCAAAGCCCTGACCCCTCTGGACTCACCGGACTCACAGGCCCCCACCAGCCTCAGCACCCCCAGCCAAACAAGCCAGGCAAAAATCAGGGCTCCGAAGCCCTGACTCAGTCTCCGGTTACACAACCCGGACTCATTCTCTGGGCTCACCCTCCAGACTCTCCTGCAAAACAGGCTGGGGGAAAAGCTCCTTCTCCAGCAAACAATAGCAAACTATGGCCCCTCCCAAGCAGGAAGGCAATCTGCAATTTGCAGCCACAGCCTTCCAGACTATATACACACTGCGCTGCTCCAATACAAATGAGCAAATCTAAAAACATTTGTTTACCCAACAACCTGTCTACAAGGCCCCCTTTTCTCAGACTTCTCAGTGAGCTGACAGCAGCCCCACGATGACACTTCTTTCCCATAAGGTTTCTAGGAGCCAAAGCAGGGCCTCGCCTAGGCTCCCTCCTGTTGCTGCTTCTACCCTAAGCCCTTCCTTTGTTTCACTGTCCCCAGCTTAAAGCATACTATCAAAATCAGCTGCACTTGTGTTGTGAAATATTTCCTGCATGAGCCTGACCAGGCCGTGGCACAGTTCATAGAGCATCGGACTGGGACACAGAGGGCCCAGGTTCAAAACCCTGCGGTTGCCAGCTTGAACACGGGCTCATCTGGTTTAAGCAAAGCTCACCAGATTGAGCCCAAGGTCGCTGGCTTGAGCAAAGGATCACTCGGTCTGCTGTAGTCCCCCGGTCAAGGCACATATGAGAAATCAATCAATGAACAACTAATGTGCCACAACAAAGAATTGATGTTTCTCATCTCTCTCCCTTCCTGTCTATCAGTCCGTATCTGTCCTTCTCTGTGTCTCTCTCTGTCTCTGTCACACACAAAAAAAATCTTTCCTGCACAAAAAGCAAGAACCCACACACAACAGGTCAACCCCGAAAGCAGATCCACTCCAGGTCCAGTCCCTTTCTGCTGACAATCTCTGAAGAAGCTGACCAGGCCAAGAAAAAGACCCATAGATATTTAACAACTGGAAGTCTTTCAATGAAACAGCCCAGCAGCATTATCTTATGTTTGCTAAGCCCCATTCGTGCCCAGAAGTCTCCTAATGTGCTTTATACTGCTACAAAGGTTAGAGGAATTCCCAAGACAGCCTTCACTTCTGATACCAACTGTAAGTCAGGAATAGGGATACCCAAGATTGAAATATAGAAAAGAAAGGCTCTTAGCATGAGAAACTTTTAGCAGAACTCACTTTCTCTAAAACAAAGAGACTTTTAGCAGAACTTACTTTTTCTATAAAACTCCCTACCCTTAGCTTTGAGGCTAATTTCCCAGGCTGTGGCCTTGGACTAGCTTTGCAAGGTTGCAGGTGTTCCCATAATGTTTCTCCCTGAATTAACCCTATAGATAAACATTGTAAGAGAGCTGTTCACTGCTTTGTTTTACTGCTAGGCTTCCTCTCCTCCTCATTACCCAATCAGTGTGTAATTTTGTCTTTAAAAGCCAGCCCCAAACTGTGTTCAGGGCTGCATGATTTGGATGACTTAGGTCTCCATGTGGTCACTGGCTTTAAAATAAGGAATGTTTAATTTGGCTACTTAATTGTGTGACAAAAACATCTGTCTCTCACTATTCCAATACAACATTTGGAGGCCCCAGAGAGATTTGTGTACTCTGGACACATTTGTTTCTGCCATACACAGGCAACTGGCCTCTTTGGTCTGACTGCCAGAAACAGAAACCCAGCAGGGGAGGCACCACCTGTGAAGTTCCAGGACCCTGCTGGCCTTTTCTGTCTGGCCAACAGTCAGTCATGGACAATTGGCATGCCATTCACCCATTTAGAGGTATCAGGAAAGCCTCAGGAGGTGAGTAGAGCAGTTTGCTCAATCTGTGGTTTGCTTGTGGCTAGCCATCTGTGTAACTATTGTGATCGAGGATCGAATGCAATCGCACTCACACAATGGGCTCTCTAGAGCCAAGACATTGGTGGAGAGTAATTTGGCAGAGGAGTTTGTGTGTTCTTGGGAAGACATTTGGTGGGACTAAGTTAAGTCCCACTTTAGTCTTCTTGGGAATGTTTGGATTTGCTCTCTCATATGTTTACCCTTGCTTGTTTTGTGGCTTTTATTTATTTTTACAAGCTATCCTAGAGGACATTTCCTAGTTTAATCCCTCTTCAAGATCTCCTTCCTGAATTCTTCACTAGATAGAAGACCTTTATTTTCAAGGGTCCCTCTCTGATTTTGCTCCTGCCAAGATCTCGTTCTTTGCTTTTGCTTTGTTATTCTGTCTCTACCCCGAAAACCCCTGAGTGAATGGTATGTAAATGAGAAGCTTAGGTGCCTGTGCCTGAGTTTCCAGTTTCTGGCTCCTCATGGGGCATCCCCTTCCCTTGCATGTCAAACATTGTCTGAAAGCTCTCTGTCCTTTAATTATCCAGGGTACAACCCAATAGGGGACATTATAGAAAACTGGCACAAACCTCAGTTCTTGATCCTTTTCGTGATCTTGAGGAGCTCATTTGTGCTAATATTGTTTGTAACAATAGGAGAAAGGCAAAGTAAGAGTCAAACTTCTCTTGAGTGTACACTTAAGAATTTCAAAATTGGATTTTCGGGGTTGGGGTTTTTTTGTTTGTTTGTTTGTTTGTTTTCCAAAGTGAGAAGCAGGGGGCGGCAGACAGACTCCCACATGCACCTGACCGGGATCCATCTGGCATGCCCAACAGCTCAGCCCACCTAGGCCATTACTCTGCTGCAACAGGAGCCATTTTAGCACCTGAGGCAGAGGCCACAGAGCCATCCTAAGCACCCGGGCCAACTTTGCTCCAATGGAGCCTTAGCTGCGGGAGGGGAAGAGAGAGACAGAGAAAGGAGAGGGGGAGGGGTGGAGAAGCAGATGGGCGCTTCTCCTGTGTGCCCTGGCCGGGAATTGAGCCCGGGACTTCCACACACCAGGCCGACGCTCTACTGCTGAGCCAACCAGCCAGGGCCCAAAATTGGATTTTCTAATAATTATAATATAAAAATTGTCTAAAGGTACACTGAAAACTCTCTGTAAATTAAAGCAGACTGGCCAAGTCAAGAATTGCTAGATGCAGAGAAAGCGCGGGCAGTCAGTCTAGAATAGTATTACTGGGCCATTGTCCCTGTGGCCTGCACGCACCTGCCTGTGGGAGGGCCAAGCTACAGCAGCAGAAGCAGTTGCAGAGGAAATAAAAGCGGCTGCCTGGGCAGTGCCGCCTCCATAGTGTTTGGGCCTAGCAGGGCCCACACCTGCGGTGGCCCCGCTGGGCTCCAGTGCCTGCCATCTCTCCCTCGGGAACCAGAAAGCATAGTCACCCCAATCAATTCCCCTATATTGACCAGCGGCATACTCTAATAACCCTCCTTCTTGGCTCAAGGGCTGAGCCAGGGATTTAGGACAAAAGGTTTTAATAGTGTGGTCAGTAAGGGACATTTGCATTTCCAAATAGTCTCCTGTTTTATAAACTACCCCAGAGGAATCCGGGCTGCCAATTCTCAGAAAGTAGGTTAAGTACTTCAATCATACACCAGATTGTTTTAACCCTTCCTTTACTCAGTGTTCCAGAAGGATGTACTATACTTTGCAGAAGTAAAGTTTTTCTGTTATTAATATATAATTATGCAAATGAATGCAACTATGTTGACAGTGTGTATATATAAATAATATGTGTTTACCAAATATTTCATAGAAAAAATTTTTCTTAATCTGTTTTGTTCCCTAAACTTTGCTTGTGTATATTTGTCAAAGATGTTTCTAGTATAAGATTTAAGCCTGCCATTTCACCAACATGATTATAGTTAAATAATCAAATATAGTGACGTCACGGAAATGGCGCCGTGAGCAGCGCATCCGACAGATCTCCCCAAAATCACAACAAATTTATCAACTAGAAACAGAAAAATTTATCCTCGGAGCATTCCGGAGTTCCCACAAACTGAAAGCGAAAGGACGGTTATCACTTGAATCTGAGAGACGAGGGTGTGGAGGAAGCTAACTACCGCAGGGACGTTCATTCAAGCCGCGGAGGGAGTGCGCCTGTGGTGAGTCGGCCCACACTCGGGAGCGGCGAGCAGCCGCCGGCGTGGGCCCGGTCCGGTTGCAGAGCGAGCACCGCTAACGTTCCCAGCGGCCCGCACACTGCGAGTGAGAGTCCCCAGCCACCGGTGCCCGGAGCACCCCATTCGCGCGCGTGCCCTGGGCATCCCACGCGCCCAGAGCGCCCTACTGGCCCGCACACGCAGGGTGCCCCATTATCCTGCGCCCAGTGCGCCTCAGCCGCCAGCGGCGGGGCGAGCGGGAGAGGCGCCAGGGCGGTCTTCCCTACTTGGGAGATTCTCTCCGTGGGTGGGGCACCTCACCCAGCCATTCAAGCTAACAATCAAGCGTTGGGGGAGGGGCGCGCAGGCAGCCTGAAATACCTTCGGGAGCACAGCTGCAGACCCAATCACTGAAATTAGCTTAACCCAGGAAATCCGCGCACCCACGGGGCTCTAATTGATAAGATCTCTCTCAGTTCACCGATCCAAGACAAGAGGCGTGATATTTTTTTAGTGCCTCTCGCTAAAGGGGCGGGGGCAACTTCTGATTGATAGAGCCTCCATATTCAGGGATAAACGCTAGCAAGAGGGACTTGGCAGATAATAAGATCTCTACTACACTAGTCGCAAGCAGAGACTAGTGCCTCTTCTTCCCAGCCAAAACAGGCTACAAAGTGTGGAAAGCCTGGGTTGAGTGGTCCAACTGAATGCTAGGCGCTGAACAGTCACCTTGACAACAATTGATTCCCACCCCCGCTGATTACACTGGAGGCTCTGACTGCCAGAGCCTTTCCCAAAGCCTTGTGCTGAGTGGGGATAGAGTGGGGATTTCCTAGCTCTTTGAGCCTCTTACTCCCCAGGCAGAAGCAGTAGCAGCCTTATAGCTGGATCACCAGGCTGCTAATTCAGGAAGGGGGGACTAGGAGAGAGACTCCAGGAAAGCAAACTCTCTCATCGTTGGACCCTGCAAACGCCAACAAGCCTTGATTACCAGCAAGACTAAAGCCAATTATACGACATTGCCATAGAATCCCATCAACTGCAAATCCCTACCTAAGTGTGACACAGGGGCAGAGCCTGGGGTACAGAGTCACCAACCAGGAAGAGGAAGAGAAAAGAAAAAGGAAGAAGTTAACCTCTCAAAATCAAGAAAAATCCACAGACTTTACAACTTGTTCCACTAATTTTTTTTTGTTGTTGTTTGTTTCTTCTATCTTATTGCCTTTATTATTATTATTTCTATCTCCTCCACCTCGGTCCTTTTATTCTCTGCCCATCTTATGCTTCCCTTTTCTTGAACTACACTACCCATGAGTGTTACATTTTATTTCTTTTCTTCATCCTCACACTCCTTTAAGGTTATACTCCAAAACACTTAACTCTCACTCTCTCCTCTTTTGTTTTTTTTTTGTTTGTTTTGCTTTATTTTGTTATTTTCTCTTCCTTTTTTTTTCTTCCTTTGTTTTTCTTTTTCTTATTTTTTCTTTTCTATTCGTTTTTTCTTTTCTCGTTTTACTTTTCCTCCCAATTAATCCTCAATCACGAACAAATTAGTTACTTTGGGACTCAAGGTTTTTTTTTTGGTTTTATTTTTCTTTTCCGCTTTTGTTTTTGTTTTTTGTTTGTTTGTTTATTTTTGTGGCATTTTGGGTACTTTTTACATTGCTTTTTAACTCACTAGCATTCCTCCCAACCCAAGGTCTTCATTGTATTTAGTCTTCGCTCCACTTAATACAACAGATTTTTAATTATTATTTTTTCTTCTTTATTATTCTTTTTTTTTTCTCCTTTTTTCTGGTTCCCTCTTATCCCTATCATTATATCTCTTAGTCGACCATCACTTACAAGCAAATCATCTTATGCTTATCTAAGATTTTTTTCCTTTTTTTTTTTTTTTTTTTTGCATTTAGTAGGTCCTTACTCCCTTTTTTTGACCCTTGAACTCTTCACCCCAAATCAGGCCCTCCATTATAGGCAGTTTTTGTTCCATTTAGCATAATATAATTCACAGGTCATCACGATATTTCCCTGAGGAGGGGAGAGGAGGGAAAGAGAAGAAATAAAAAAGGGGGAAATAATAAATTATTACTGGTTTTTTTTGTGGAGTGTTTTACCTTTTTTTTTTTTTTTTTTTACTTTTTACTTTTTATTAATTCTAATTAGTGCTATCAACAAGACCACCCTCAGATGCCAATAAGAAAGAAGAAATCGAATATTATGGATACAAAAGAAAGAGAGGTAACACAAATAGATGTGGAAAAATCTATGGAGAAAAGACTTAACATATTGGAAGCCTTGGAGCTAAATGACAGAGAATTTAAAATAGAAATCTTAAAAATACTCAGAGATATACAAGAAAACACAGAAAGGCAATATAGGGAGATCAGAAAACAACTCAATGAACACAAAGAATATATTACCAAGGAAATCGAAACTATAAAAACAAATCAAACAGAAATGAAAAACTCAATTCACGAGCTGAAAAACGAGGTAACAAGCTTAGCTAACAGAACAGCCCAGATAGAAGATAGGATTAGTGAAATAGAAGACAAACAACTTGAGGCACAACAGAGAGAAGAAGAAAGAGACTCAAAAATAATAAAAAACGAGAAAGCCCTACAGGAATTGTCTGACTCCATCAGAAAGAATAACATAAGAATAATAGGTATATCAGAGGGAGAAGAGAAAGAAAATGGAATGGAGAATATACTCAAACAAATAATAGACAAGAACTTCCCAAGCCTGTGGAAAGAACTAAAGCCTCAAATTCAAGAAGCAAACAGAACACCGAGTTTTCTTAACCCCAACAAACCCACTCCAAGGCACATCATAATAAAGATGACACAAACCAATGACAAAGAAAAAATTCTCAAGGCAGCCAGGGAAAAGAAGAGTACAACATATAAAGGAAGGCCTATTAGATTATCATCAGATTTCTCAGCAGAAACTCTACAAGCTAGAAGAGAGTGGACCCCAATATTTAAAGCCCTGAAAGAGAGGAACTTTCAGCCAAGAATACTATACCCATCAAAGCTATCCTTCAAGTACGAAGGAGATATAAAAACATTCACAAATACAGAAAAGATGAGAGAATTTATCAGCAGAAAGCCCCCACTCCAGGAAATATTAAAGGGGGTTTTCCAACCAGATTCAAAGAACAAAAGAAAACAAAACCACAAGTAACAGCTCCACCAAGAACACAATAAAACCAAACTTAAACTGTGACAACAAAGGAAAAAAAGGGGGGAGAGGATGGAGATTAACAGTAGCAAAGGACGATGAAGTGCAGAAATACTCATAAGATAGGGTACTACAATGAATATGGTAGGTACCCTTTTCATTACTTAATGGTAACCACCCTTGAAAAAACCACCACAAAAACACTTGACTTAAAAAAGGTAGCAACAGAGGAAAGAAGTATGGAACACAAACAAACAAAACCAAATGATAGGAAAACAAAAGAGAAGAATCAAACAAGATACAAAACTAACAGAAAGCAATTTATAAAATGGCAGTAGGGAACCCACAAGTGTCAATAATTATACTAAATGTAAATGGATTAAACTTACCAATAAAAAGACACAGAGTAGCAGAATGGATTAAAAAAGAAAATCCAACTATATGCTGCCTACAAGAAACACATCTAAGCAACAAGGATAAAAACAAATTCAAAGTGAAAGGCTGGAAAACAATACTCCAAGCAAACAACACCCCAAAAAAAGCAGCTGTAGCAATACTCATATCTAATAATGCTGACTACAAGACAGAAAAAGTACTCAGAGACAAAAATGGTCATTTCATAATGATTAAGGGGAAGTTGAATCAAGAAGACATAACAATCCTTAATATATATGCACCAAACCAAGGAGCACCAAAATATATAAGACAGCTACTTATTGACCTTAAAACAAAAACTAACAAAAATACAATCATACTTGGAGACCTCAATACACCGCTGACGGCTCTAGATCGGTCCTCCAAACAGAGAATCAATAAAGATATAGTGGCCTTAAACGAAATACTAGAACACCTGGATATGATAGACATCTACAGGACACTTCATCCCAAAGCGACAGAGTATACATTTTTCTCTAGTGTACATGGAGCATTCTCAAGAATTGACCATATGTTGGGCCACAATGACAATATCAGCAAATTTAGAAAAATTGAAATTGTACCAAGCATATTTTCTGATCATAAAGCCTTGAAACTAGAATTCAACTGCAAAAAAGAGGGGGAAAAACCCACAAAAATGTGGAAACTAAACAACATGCTTCTAAAAAATGAATGGGTCAAAGAAGAAATAAGTGCAGAGATCAAAAGATATATACAGACAAATGAAAATGAAAATATGACATATCAGAATCTCTGGGATGCAGCAAAAGCAGTAATAAGAGGAAAGTTCATATCACTTCAGGCCTATATGAACAAACAAGAGAGAGCCGAAGTAAACCACTTAACTTCACACCTTAAGGAACTAGAAAAAGAAGAACAAAGACAACCCAAAACCAGCCGAAGAAAGGAGATAATAAAAATCAGAGCAGAAATAAATGAAATAGAGAACAGAAAAACTATAGAAAAAATCAATAAAACAAGGAGCTGGTTCTTTGAAAAGATCAACAAAATTGACAAACCCTTGGCAAGACTCACCAAGGAAAAAAGACACAGGACTCAAATAAATAAAATCCAAAATGAAAGAGGAGAGATCACCACAGACATCATAGATATACAAAGAATTATTGTAGAATACTATGAAAAATTATATGCCACCAAATAGAACAATCTAGAAGAAATGGATAAATTCCTAGAATAATACAACCTTCCTAGACTGAGTCATGAAGAAGCAGAAAGCCTAAACAGACCAATCAGCAGGGAGGAAATAGAAAAAACTATTAAAAACCTCCCCAAAAATAAAAGTCCAGGCCCAGACGGTTATACTAGTGAATTCTATCAAACATTCAAAGAAGACTTGGTTCCTATTCTACTCAAAGTCTTCCAAAAACTTGAAGAAGAAGCAATACTTCCAAACACATTTTATGAGGCCAACATAACCCTCATACCAAAACCTGGCAAGGATGGCACAAAGAAAGAAAACTACAGACCAATATCTCTAATGAATACAGATGCTAAAATACTAAACAAAATACTGGCAAACCGAATACAACAACATATTAAAAAAATAATACATCATGATCAAGTGGGATTCATCCCAGAATCTCAAGGATGGTTCAACATACGTAAAACGGTTAACGTAATACACCATATCAACAAAACAAAGAACAAAAACCACATGATCTTATCAATAGATGCAGAAAAGGCTTTTGATAAAATACAACACAATTTTATGTTAAAGACTCTCAACAAAATGGGTATAGAAGGAAAATATCTCAACATGATAAAGGCCATATATGATAAACCATCAGCCAACATCCTATTAAACGGCATAAAACTGAGGACTTTCTACCTTAAATCAGGAACAAGACAGGGTTGTCCACTCTCTCCACTCTTATTCAACGTGGTGCTAGAAGTTCTGGCCAGAGCAATCAGACAAGACAAAGAAATAAAAGGCATCCATATCGGAAAAGAACAAGTAAAGCTATCACTTTTTGCTGATGATATGATCCTATACATCGAAAACCCGAAGGACTCCACAAAAAGATTATTAGAAACAATAAACCAATACAGTAAGGTCGCAGGATACAAAATTAACATACAAAAGTCCATAGCCTTTCTATATGCCAACAATGAAATATTAGAAAACAAACTCAAAAATATAATCCCCTTCACGATTGCAACAAAAAAAATAAAATACCTAGGAATAAACATAACAAAGAATGTAAAGGACCTATATAACGAAAACTACAAGGCATTATTAAGAGAAATAGAAAAAGACACAATGAGATGGAAAAATATTCCTTGTTCTTAGATAGGAAGATAAAATATAATTAAAATGGCCATATTACCCAAAGCAATATATAAATTTAATGCAATTCCCATCAAAATTCCTATGAGATTTTTTAAAGAAATGGAACAAAAAATCATCAAATTTATATGGAACTATAAAAAACCCTGAATAGCCAAAACAATCCTAAGGAAAAAGAATGAAGCTGGGGGCATTACAATACCTGACTTTAAACTATATTATAGCGCCACGATAATCAAAACAGCATGGTATTGGCAGAAAAATAGACACTCAGACCAATGGAACAGAATAGAAAGCCCAGAAATAAAACCACATATATATGGTCAAATAATCTTTGATAAAGGGGCCAACCACACACAATGGAGAAAAGAAAGCCTCTTCAACAAATGGTGTTGGGAAAACTGGAAAGCCACATGCAAAAGAATGAAACTCGACTACAGCCTGTCCCCGTGTACTAAAATTAATTCAAAATGGATCAAAGACCTAAATATAAGACCTGAAACAATAAAGTACATAGAAGAAGACATAGGTACGAAAATCATCACCTGGGTTTTAAAGAACATTTTATGAACTTGACTCCAATGGCAAGAGAAGTGAAGGCAAAGATAAATGAATGGGACTACATCAGAATAAAAAGTTTTTGCTCAGCAAGAGAAACTGATATCAAAATAAACAGACAGCCAACTAAATGGGAAATGATATTTTCAAACAACAGCTCAGATAAGGGCCTAATATCCAAAATTTACAAAGAACTCATAAAACTCAACAACAATCAAACAAACAATCCAATAAAAAAATGGGAAGAGGACATGAACAGACACTTCTCCCAGGAAGAGATACAAATGGCCAACAGATATATGAAAAGATGCTCAGCTTCATTAGTTATTAGAGAAATGCAAATCAAAACTACAATGAGATACCACCTCACCCCTGTTAGATTAGCTATTATCAACAAGACGGGTAATAGCAAATGTTGGAGAGGCTGCGGAGAAAAGGGAACTCTCATCCACTGTTGGTGGGACTGTAAAGTAGTACAACCATTATGGAGGAAAGTATGGTGGTTCCTCAAAAAACTAAAAATAGAACTACCTTATGACCCAGCAATCCCTCTACTGGGTATATACCCCAAAACCTCAGAAACATTGATACGTAAAGACACATGTAGCCCCATGTTCATTGCAGCACTGTTCACAGTGGCCAAGACATGGAAACAACCAAAAAGCCCTTCAATAGAAGACTGGATAAAGAAGATGTGGCACATATACACTATGGAATACTACTCAGCCATAAGAAATGATGACATCAGATCATTTACAGCAAAATGGTGGGATCTGGATAACATTATACTGAGTGAAATAAGTAAATCAGAAAAAAACAAGAACTACATGATTCCATACATTGGTGGAAGATAAAAACGAGACTAAGAGACATGGACAAGAGTGTGGTGGTTACCAGGGGTGGGGGAAGGGAGGACATGGGAGGGAGGGAGGGAGAGAGTTAGGGGGAGGGGGAGGGGGAGGGGCACAGAGAACTAGATAGAGGGTAGCGGAGGACAATCTGACTTTGGGCGAGAAGTATGCAACATAATTTAATGACAAAATAACCTAGACATGTTTTCTTTGAATATATGTACCCTGATTTATTAATGTCATCCCATTACCATTAATAAAAATTTATTTTAAAAAATAATCAAATATAGACAGGGATATGTGTATAGTTTTCAGTATTAGTTCTAGATAACACTAAATTAACTACTGTTAGTTTAAGTACAATAAAATCAGTGACCTAAAAAGAAGAAAAGCCTAAGTTAAGCAAAAATCAATATGCTTATTGTAAAGAAGAAGGACATTAGAGGAAAGACTGTCCAAAAATAAAAGAAAAGTCACAACAGACCCCAGGAGTCCTTAATCTACAGGAGGACTAATGGGACCAGGGCTCCATACCTGTTAGCCCCCCAGGAGCCCAAGGTAATTTTATAAGTAGGCGGCTACCGAGTAGATGTCCTCATTGACACCAGAGCTTCTCACTCCATTCTCACTGCCCCTCTCGGACCGTCCTCAGGGGAGCAAGTACCCATACAAGGTACTACTGAGAATTCAGTTCTTTGTCCATGGACTTCATGGTGGACTGTCAATTTAGGAGACAATACTGTCACCCATTCCTTTTTGGTCATTCTAGGCTGTCTTTATCCTTTACTTGGAAGAGACTTATTAAAAAAACTGAAGGCTACCATCGCTTTTAGTCTTAGCTCTTAAATCTTATACTAGAAACATCTTTGAAAAATATACACAAGCAAAGTTTAGGGAACAAAACAGATTAAGAAAAATTCTTTCTATGAAATATTTGGTAAAACACATATTATTTATATATACACATGTCTACACTGAGGCTAATGGTCACCTGCCCCTTGTCAGAGGAATATCTATTAAATATAGGTACAAAAGAAGAACAAAAAGTTTCAAATGACTATTTAACAGACTTACAGCATGGATTCCCTTCAGTCTGGGCAGAAACCAACCTGCCTGGGCTTACAAAGCATCAAGCCCCAGTAGTTGTGTTCATCTAACTGCAGGTGCCATCCCCATATGGGTGAAATAATATCCTATGTCAAGAGAAGCTAAAAAAGGAAATAACCCCCCATGTTAAGAGAATATTAAAAGCTGGTATTCTTGTTCCTTGCCAGTCCCAATGGAATACCCCTTTACTATTTGTTCAGAAGCCAGGTACCAGTTCAGGACTTACGGGAAGTAAATAAGCGGGTTGAGACAATACACCCAACTGTGCATAACCCCTACACACTCTTATTAAGCCTGTTGTCACCAAACTTCAAATTTTACAGTCTTAGATGTAAAAGATGCTTTCTTCAGTATTCCCCTGGCCTCTGTAAGTCAACCATCTTTGCCTTCGAGTAGAATGACCCAGACACAGGCATTTCAGGACAACTAACCTGACCAGATTACCACAGGGCTTCAAGAATTCACTGACCCTCTCTGACGAGGCACTACATCAGGACCTGCTCACCCTCTGCCAGGAACATCCGGAATGCACGCTGCTACAGTACGTAGATGATTTGCTTCTAGCTGCGGAAATGGAGGTAAGCTGCCGGACAGCCACTGAGGGACTTTTACAAACACTGCAGACTTTGGGGTACCAAGTGTCAGCTAAGAAGGCACAACTCTCACCTCCAAGGTGACCAATCTAGGCTCCCACATTGAGGCAGGGAAGCTTATTCTCTCCTCCAGTTGTATAGAGGCAATCCTTCGAATCCCAACCCCCACTAGCAAGAGACAAATCCAAAAATTTCTCGGGGCAATTATCTACCGAAAGGCTGTGGATCCCTAAATTTGCAGAGATAGCCAAACCTTTGTACTCCTGCATAGCAGGAACCCAAGAGTTAAATTGGACAGATAAGAAACAAGAAGCTTTTGAAACCCTCAAAAAGGCCCTCACTGAGGCCCCTGCCTTGGCTTTGCAGACATTACAAAGCCTTTCCAGCTCTTTGTTCATGAGAGCAAGGGAACAGCAAAAGGGGTTTGGACCCAAACGCTAGGGCCATGGCGCAGGCTTATTGCTTACCTCTCCAAGCGGCTAGACCCTGTTACATCAGGATGGCCAGAATGTCTCAGAGCTGTAGCGGCCACTGCCATACTAGTGCGAGAGGCAGATATATTGACCATGGGGCAAGAACTGTTCCTGATAGCCCCACATGCAATAGAGACTTTACTTAGAGGAACTCCAGAAAGGTAGGTGTCTAATGCTAGGATCACGCAGTGTCAGGCTCTGCTCATAGATCAGCCTCACATTAAGTTTGTCCAGACACAGGCTATCAACCCAGCAAGCCTGATGCCTGACGAGGATCCAAGCACCCCCTTGCATGACTGCTCTGAAAACACGATGTACCCCCCTATAAAGTTAGTTTCACACCTTATAAAATTATATTTAGGAGACCACCACCATTGCTCCTCAAGCTTAGAGCTGAAATGTTAGTAGAATTAAGAAACCAAGAACTCTTTAAGTCATTACAGGAGCTGTAAAAAACACAGGAGCAAATCCATAAGCAGGTGTGAGAAATTCTCCCTTCACCCAGCTCTGAGCCTGCTCACCCGTTCCAGCCCGGTGACGTCCTCATCAAGGAGTTCATCAAGAAAAGGCTGACTCTGGCCTGGAAGGGACTTCACTACGTCATCCTGACTGCTCCAACTACAGTGAAGGTTGACGACATCCTGGCATAGATTCATCACTCATGGATCAAAAAGGCTGACTCAGGATGGACCGTCACAGCTACCAAGGACCCTATAAAATTATGATTAATCCATGTCTAGTTGTTTTACTTTGCTTTTTGTATATAATTCCCTATAGCAGGGGTCCCCAAACTATGGCCCGCAGGCCACATGCAGCCCCCTGAGGCCATTTATCCGGCCCCCTCCGCACTTCCGGAAGGGGCACCTCTTTCATTGGTGGTCAGTGAGAGGAGCATAGTTCCCATTGAAATATTGGTCAGTTTGTTGATTTAAATTTACTTGTTCTTTATTTTATATATTGTATTTGTTCCCGTTTTGTTTTTTTACTTTAAAATAAGATATGTACAGTGTGCATAGGAATTTGTTCATAGTTTTTTTTATAGTCCGGCCCTCCAACGGTCTGAGGGACAGTGAACTGGCCCCCTGTGTAAAAAGTTTGGGGACCCCTGCACAGTATAGAAGGTTTGTACAAAGGAAAAGAAATGGGTTTAGAGAACAGAATAAGCCTCTATTGTATATTCTAGTATATGTTATGCCTCAAGTTTATTTATATAGAGGAAATGAAAGAAGGCTATTAATGCAACCACCTAGCACACTGTCTCATTAGAAATGAGTCCCAGTTCTTGTCCCCTTACTAGTAGAATTAGGATTAGCAGGAACAGCTACAATTGGGACTAGGGCCTTAGTAAAAAAAGAAATACAAATAGGGCAATTAAGTAGTCTAATCAATAATGATTTAGAAAATTTAGAGCAATCTATCTCCAAGTTAGATATTCAAGTAGATTCCTTAGCTGAAATAGTTTTACAAAATAGAAGAGGCTTAGACTTACTTTTTCTTCAACAAGGTGGCTTAATTGCGGCATTAGGAGAAACTTGTTGTTTCTATGCCAATAATTCTAGTACAATTAAAGAAAGTCTATCTTTAGTTAGGACAAACATAGAAAAGAAAAGAACTTGAACAATCGAAGAATTAGTTCCAGAAAATGTTTAATTGGTCACCACAGCTAACTACCCTATTGTCTGCTGCAATTGATCCTCTTACTTTAATTTTACCTTGTCTGATATTAGGACCATGTTTAATCAATTTTATAACAAGGTTTGTTTGAGAAAGGATAATCTCTATCAAATTAATAGTAATCAGAAGTCCATATATACCTATACAAGAAGATAGCAATGAAAACGCATCAATGATTTGATTAAAATTTCATTAAAACCAGTAGGGAATGAAATGTAGAACAGAAAGGCTCTTAGCATAAGTAACCCTTAGCAGAACTTACTTTCTCTAAAACAAAGAGACTTTTAGCAGAACTTACTTTTTCTATAAAACTCCCTACCCGCAGCGATCATTGGGACTTGTGACAACAATTCCAGTGCCATGCGGACTTTTCCTGGATGTGGACTTTTTCTGGACTCCTGTTCCTTGCGATAGCTCCTAACGGACTCAACTGGGGTTGGGTTGCATTCGCAGGGATTTGGAATGGTGTTGGTACCAACTTGGACTTGGTGAACATGTTAAGGATACTACTCTTTTATGGATTCTTGTTGTATTGGCCAAGAGTTTGCTTAAAGGCTTTAATCACAGTAAAAAAAAAATAATAATAATAAAATACACACACACACACACACACATATGACCAGATAAAGAAGATGTGGCACATTTACACTATGGTGTACTACTCAGCCGTAAGAAATGATGACATCGGATCATCTACAGGAAAATGGTGGGATCTTGACAGCATTATACGGAGTGAAGTGAGTGGATCGGAGAAAGCCAGGAACTGTATGATTTCATGCATTGGTGGGACATAGGAACGAGACTAAGAGACATGGACAGGAGTGTGGTGGTTATGGGGTGGGGAGGGAGAGGGAGAGGGGAAGGGGGAAGAGAGGGGTACGGATAAAATTAGATAGAAGGTGACGGAGGACAATCTGGCTTTGGGTGATGGGTATGCAACATAGTTGAGTGACAAGATAGCCTGGACATGTTTTCTTTGAATATATGTACCCTGATTTGTTGATGTCACCCCATTAAAATTAATAAAAATTTATGTATTTAAAAAAAAAAAACAAAAAACCTCCCTACCTTTGGCCTTGAGGCTAATTTCCCAGGCTGTGGCCTTGGGCTAGCTTTGCAAGGTTGCAGGTGTTCCCAGGATGTTTCTCCCTGAATTAACCCTATAGATAAACATTGTAAGAGAGCTGTTCCACTGCTTTGTTTTACTGCTAGGCATCCCCTCCTCCCCATTTCCCAATCAGTGTGTAATTTTGTCTTTAAAAGCCAGCCCCAAACTGTGTTCGGGGCTGCATGATTTGGATGACTCAGGTCTCCATGTGGTCACTGGCTTTAAAATAATGTTTAATTTGGCTACTTAATTGTGTGGCAAAAACGTCTGCCTCTCGCTGTTCCAATACAACAAGAGCACTCTCAGGTTTGATAATTTACCAGGAGAACTTCCTGAGTCAATGAAAGCTAGAAAGCTGTTACGCAGCTGTTATGCTCACAGCTTTGGTTTATCACAGAAAAAGACTATGGAATAATATCAGCCAAAGGAAGAGCCCTGGAGGCAGAGTCCAGGTGAGTTCCAATCACAGAACTTCCGACTGTCCTCTGTCAGTGGAGTAATGAACAGTGTTAACTGCTGCTGGCAGCAATGTGACAATATGCACAGAGTACTGCCAACCAGGAAAGCTCACCCGAGCCTTTATGTCCAGAGTCCTTAGTGGGTCTTGGTCACAAAGATGGCTAACCCCCAGTACCGGAGCTCAGTTCCCAGCCCCTCCAGAGGTCAAGCTAATACCGTATGACCCAAAGCAGTCTCCAGGAACCACACTGTCAAACTATCTGGTATGGCCCAAAGCCCCCCAAATAAACAAAGATATTCTTACCAGGCAGGACAGTAAAGCAGTTTAGGGATTAACCCCCAGGAACTACGGGTAAAAGCCAGACCTCTCTATAGACAAAGCTAAATGCTTTACTACAGAAATGTCTCATTTTTAAATATAAAAAAACAACAAAGGGTTACCTGATATATAAGGAAAGGATCTAACAAAAGATGCAGAGTGAAAACAACTGGACAGGAAGGGAGGGAGTGGAGGGCAATAAGAGGAAACAAAACATTGTTGAAAGCAGAAGAAAAATTGAGAATAACTGTAAACAATGTCCTCATCCATAAAACAAGAGAAAGCTATTGTGGGTGGGGAAAAAAAGGAGTCCTATGGAAAGTGACCTCACAGGGTAATCTGATCATAAATTCCTAACTGGGCAGGTCCTGGTGGGCAGTCATGCCCCAGCCATATAACTTCTTTAGTAAAACGCTTATCTTTGCCTTAAACAAACCCTGTCCATGTTTCTGTGCATCTACGTTCACACACCTTTGAAACAACCATCCTCAAGAGAGAAGATAAGCAGGAGCATTTGAGATCTTGGTCCCTGGTAATTGTCCTCAATTTGGCTCAAATAAACTCATAAATATTTTTTTAAAAAAGAAAACACAATCTTATTAACTATCCTGTAAGCCAACCCCACCTTGCTTTCTCACACTTCCATGTAATCTTCCTTACTTTCCCTCCTTAATTACAAATGCATAAAAGAAGCTGCAAAACTGTTATTCTCCTGAGCAATTGAGATCTTGCTCCAAGGCATATAATATCCGTATGGCTCATATAAACTGTTATAAAAATTCCCTACAGGTATGGACATTTCTTAGATGGGCACTATTAAGAAACATTCAGAAAACTAAAGAGCTCTTTGAAATTGAAAATATGATTAGCAAAAATGAAAAGTCCAAGAGAAGACTTGGAAGATGAAGTTGAGGGACATCTCCCTACTCCTCCATCCTCCCATGGGGCGGGGGGGGGGGAGGGGGATGAGACAAGAAATGGGTGGAGTGGGGAATAAAATCGAAGGATCAGTCCAAAAAGTACAATGTCCAAGGAACAGGAATTCCAGAAGAAAGTTAAGAAAATGAAAGGAAAAAATTAATCAGAGAAATAATTCAAGAACATTTTCCAGAACTAAAGGAGGTATGGTTCATAACTAAAAGAGCACATCAGGTGGACAGCGCATTTTAAAAAGGGGCCCCACACCAAAGCACCTCACTATGAACTTTCAGAACTCCAAAGGTATTGCGAAAAATTTTAAACTTCCAGAAAGAAAAATAAAGCAGGTCACATTATAAAATGGAGATAAGAAGAGCATCAAATATGTCAAGAGGAACACTGGATGGAAGCCAAATAGAGTGGAAGAAGGCCTTGAAATTCCTAAGGAACTAGAATTTCACAATACTCAGGCAAATCATCAATTAAATAGGACTGAAAAATAAAAGCATTTTTTGACAGTCAAAGCCTTTCTTTTCAGAAAGTCACTGATGGTTGTACTCCATCAAATCAGGAAGACATGGAATCCTGGAAGCAGGGGACCCATAACAGTAGTCTGAAAAGAAACCCTGGATGAGGGCACAGGGAGAGCCCAGGGCACCAGACGTGTGGCAGGCCCACAGGGAAGCTGCGCTCCAGCAGGCGCGGTGACAACACTAGGGGTGATGTCGCTGAGAAAAAATACAGAATGAATAAATTACATCATGTCTCTGAATGTACCAAAACAGCAGTTTCATCTCTACAGCTGTTGTAGGATTGCATTAGTAATAACTACACTGAAAACTAAACAAATGAGATAATTACAGAGAAAATAAAAATGTATTCAAAAAATAAAACATAATCATAGTATACCATATGGCTTATAAATTAATACTTACACAGTCATAATAATAGAAACACTGAAAATGTATTATATCTAACTGAAATGATATGACTATAATGAGAGGATGGAAGAGGGTCTCTGGAAAAGGAGGGAGATTAAGTGTGAGAGACCTAACTCTCTATCTTCTACAGCAGAAAGTCAATTAATAAAATTTAAAACTGAAAAATTAAGAATAACAGTACAAGCATGTTATTTTGAAATATGGAGGTAAACACTAGAAGAAAAGGCTCCCTCTGGGGAGGAGTAACTGCATGGAGAAGAGTGGGACAGGAGTTTGCTGTATGAATTCTTACACATGTATCTTGTTAAAGAGAATACATATATATATATATATATATAGAGAGAGAGAGAGAGAGAGATTATATATATATTTATATATATAACTGCTCACAAAAATGAGGGGATATTTCAAAATGAATATGAAGCATTAGAATATCCCCTCATTTTTGTGAGTAGTATACACACACACACACACATATGATACAATAACAATTAAAATAATTTTTTTTAAAAAAAGGAGAGGAGCATTCTATAATTAATCAGGATAAATACCAGAAGGCTGTATACTGTCCAATAAAAGAAGCTGGGGGTACCCTTTATATCAGGGGTCCCCAAACTTTTTACACAGGGGGCCAGTTCACTGTCCCTCAGACCATTGGAGGGCCGGACTATAAAAAAAAAAACTATGAACAAATCCCTATGCACACTGCACATATCTTATTTTAAAGTAAAAAAAAAACAAAACAGGAACAAATACAATATTTAAAATAAAGAACAAGTAAATTTAAATCAACAAACTGACCAGTATTTCAATGGGAACTATGCTCCTCTCACTGACCACCAGTGAAAGAGGTGCTCCTGGAAGTGCGGCAGAGGCCGGATAAATGGCCTCAGGGGGCCGCATGTGGCCCGCGGGGCCGTAGTTTGGGGACCCCTGCTTTACATTTTTTGTTCTCTTAAAGGCATCTTCTCCAAAGATTAGATAGCAGTGGGAGTTTGAACTCAAGGTTGACACTAAGAAGCCAATGTCACTTCAGTGTTTATAAACTACTTAAAATCTGTGAATTACTTTATCCCTCTCATCATTCTCCCAGGAGATTTGCTTCCAGGCGTACATCCAACATGAAGAATCACTGATTATCACCCACTGATAAATTCAATCCAGCTCTTTCATTTTCACTCTTTCAGAAACTTCATTAGAAAGTGACCATTATACTCCTTAAAGATGCAGCTTATCCTGTCTTATAGTCATCAGGACAGGCATTCAGGACTTCACATATGGACTTACAGTATGACCAAAATCTCAGCATATCCCAAAGCTTTTGATTTGTACAGACAGAAGGAAGTATCTCAGGGGAAAGAAAACAAGAAGTCCTTTACAGTTTCTTTTATATTCTACCTGGCCAATCCTTCACCTTCAGGAAATGGATTCAACTCCATCAGCCTAAATCAAGTGTTGGTTCTTCAGTCTCTATCTATCTATACCTGATATTTTGCCAGGCAGAGTAAGGGTCTCTATGGGTTCTTATATGCTTGTCAAATTTGGAAAACACACACACACACACACAGGCACACACACACTTACATAACAAACAGTATCGCAAATTAATCCTTGATTGATAAAACTTTGAATACTGTCATCTAAAAATTAGTTTTTTCATACTTTTTTTTAATTTTAATTTAATTTTATTTTTTTACAGAGACAGAAAGTCAGAGTGAGTGATAGACAGGGACAGACAGAAATGGAGCGATGAGAAGCCTCAATCATTAGTTTTTCGTTGCGCATTGCGACACCTTCGTTGTTCATTGATTGCTTTCTCATATGTGCTTTGACCGTGGGCCTTCAGCAGACCGAGTAACCCCTTGCTTGAGCCAGAGACCTTGGGTCCAAGCTGGTGAATTTTTGCTCAAACCAGATGAGCCCACGCTCAAGCTGGCGACCTTGGAGTCTCGAACCTGGGTCTTCCACATCCCAGTCCGACACTCTATCCACTGCTCCACCACCTGGTCAGGCAGTTTTTTCATACTTTTTAGTCAAATTAACATCTCAAATAAATTTGCTAATAGACAAAATTTCCCATGTTACAAGACATTTTATTGCCCAAATCTTGATTTTTAATACTACACGTTCTCGTGAAGATACACCAAAAGACTTACTAAACCAAATTTGGATTTCTAAATACATAGTCTTTCAATTTAATGTATTCTGGGAAAATTTCTGAGCAGAGTTTCCCAGGCCCCTAAATGTGCCTAGTGTTCAGAAAGAATAATTAGACCTTTGAGAAATTCATCAAGAAGATGGAAAACTTTGGTGCCCTGCTCAGTAAAGATCCAGCTCTCAGCCCTTTGAGAAGATTGATCAATTATTCTAGGGGCCAAGAGCTTCAGAGAAAACCTATTTAAGTCTTTCCTCTTGAAGAGAGACTTGATGACAGACTTTCCTAAATTAAAATCTGAAAATGTCCAAAAATGCCCTGTTATTTATTGATTTCACATAAGTCAATAGAAAATATTATTCAGAAAGCTGCTGCCCAGGCTGGATGCTGAGCTGTTCATACAAGTTAGAGTCTGCACAGACACTTGAATGAGAAAATGGACCTGTACACCATTAATCCTGTCAAAATACCATTAACATAATTTAAATGCTACAGAACAAACTAAAAAATAATAGTAACTATTTTGGACAAATTTGAATAAGGATGTTAATGGAACGTAATGGTTATAGAGAACATGTACTTCCTTCTCTGGAAACCTATTCCCCCATCACCACTACCCGGAAGTCAATGTCTTTCTGCTCTCACCACATACTATCCCACTTCAACCTCACTTCCGGAAAAATCTGTCCTCAGTCATTTGTACTATACCCATGGACTTAAGGCAACATACAACCTCTCCCAGGAACATTTCCTTTTATGTTTTACATCTAAGGTAAGATACAGGAAATTATGAATGACATATTTTATGAAGACTGTTAACTTATTTCCTAAAGTTTGTGAGTTCATATTTTTTATATAAATAAATTTTTATTAATTTTAACGGGGTAACATCAGTAAATCAGGGTACATATATTCAAAGAAAACATGTCCAGGTTATATTGTCATTCAATTATGTTGCATACCCATCACCCAAAGTCAAATTGTCCTCCTTCACCTTCTATCTGGCTTTCTTTGTGCCCTTCCCCCTGCCCCTCCCCTTCTCCCTCCTTCCCCCCCCCCCCATTACCACCACACTCTTATCCATGTCTCTTGGTCTCGTTTGTGAGTTATTATTCCTGACACTTAATCTTTTGGGATAATATTTTGTAAATGACCTACTGAGACTCATTATAATGGTATGATTAAATTTGTATATTTAAATTTTGAAACCAATTACTACTATTACCAAAAATATTGCACCCTCACTTGCTGCCGATGGCCTTCCTTGCTGCTCGCACGCCTAGCCGCTGCCCCGCAGAAATGCTTCGATTACACAGAATCCTTCGCCAGATTAGGCCAGTGTCCAGGGCACGGGCTCGTCACCTTGCTCGGGCTTATGCCACAGATGTAAAATTTGGTGCAGATGCCTGAGCCTTAATGCTTCAAGGTGTAGACTTGTTAGCTGATGCTGTGGCCATTACTATGGGGCCAGAGGGAAGAACGGTGATTATTGAACAGAGCTGGGGAAGTCCCAGAGTAACAAAAGATGGTGTGACTGTGGCAAAGTCTATTGACTTAAAAGATAAATATAAAAATACTGGCGCTAAACTTGTGCAAGATGTTGCCAATAACACAAACGAAGAGGCTGGGTATGGTACCACCACTGCTATGTACTGGCATGCTCTGTTGTTAAGGAGGGCTTCGAAAAGATCAGTAAAAGTGCTAATCCAGTGGAAATCAGAAGAAGTGTGATATTAGCTGTTGATGCTGTAATATCTGAACTTAAGAAACAGTAGAAACCTGTGACAACCCCTGAAGAAATAGCTCAGGTTGCCATAATTTCTGGAAATGGAGACAAAGAAATTGGCAACATTATTTCTGATGCGATGAAAAAGGTTGGAAGAAAGGGCATCATTACAGTAAAGGATGGAAAAACACTGAATGATGAATTAGAAATTATTGAGGGGGCCCTGGCCGGTTGGCTCAGTGGTAGAGCACTGGCCTGACGTGCAGAAGTCCCGGGTTCGATTCCCAGCCAGGGCACACAGGAGAGGTGCCCATCTGCTTCTCCACCCCTCCCCCTCTCCTTCCTCTCTGTCTCTCTCTTCCCCTCCCGCAGCCGAAGCTCCATTGGAGCAAAGATGGCCCGGGCACTGGGGATGGCTCCTTGGCCTCTGCCCCAGGCACTAGAGTGGCTCTGGTCACGACAGAGCAATGCCCCGGATGGGCAGAACATCGCCCCCTGGTGGGCATGCCAGGTGGATCCCGGTCGGGCGCATGCGGGAGTCTGTCTGACTGCCTCCCCGTTTCCAGCTTCAGAAAAATACAAAAAAAAAAAAAAAAAAAATTATTGAGGGCATAAAGTTTGATCAAGGTTATATTTCTCCATACTTTATTAATACTGCAAAAGGTCAAAAATGTGAATTCCAAGATGCTTATGTTCTACTGAGTGAAAAGAAAATTTCTAATGTTCAGTCCATTGTACCTGCTCTTGAAATTGCCAATGCTCACCGTAAGACCTTGGCCATAATTGCTGAAGATGCTGATGAAGAAGCTCTAAGTATGCTTGTTTTGAATAGGCTAAAAGTTGGTCTTCAAGTTGTAGCAGTCAAAGCTCCAGGTCTTGGTGACAATAGAAAGAACCAGCTTAAAGACATGGCTATTGCTACTGGTGGTGCAGTGTTTGGAGAAGAAGGATTGAAGATGTCCAGTCTCATGACTTAGAAAAAGTTGGAGAAGTCATTGTGACCAAAGATGATGCCATGCTCCTGAAAGGAAAAGGTGACAAGGCTCAAACTGAAAAACATATTCAAGGAATCATCAAGCAGTTAGATATCACAACTAGTGAATATGAAAAGGAAAAACTAAATGAGCATCTGGCAAAACTCTCAGATGGAGTAGCTGTGCTGAAGGTTGGTGGGGCAAGCGATGTTGAAGTCAATGAAAAGAAAGACAGAGTTACAGATGCCCTCAGTGTTACAAGAGTGGCTGTTGAGGAAGGCATTGTTCTGGGAGGGGTTGTGCCCTGTTTCGGTGCATTCCAGTCTTGGATTCATTAACTCCAACTAATGAAGATCAAAAAATTGGTATAGAAATTATTTAAAAAGCACTCAAAATTCCTGCAATGACTATTGCTAAGAATGCAGGTGTTGAGGGATCGTTGATAGTTGAGAAAATTATGCAGAGTTCCTCAGAAGTTGGCTATGATGCTATGCTTGGAGATTTTGTGAATATGGTAGAAAAAGGAATCATTGATCCAACTAAGGTTGTAAGAACTGCTTTATTGGATGCTGCTGGAGTGGCCTCGCTGTTAACAGCAGAATGTGTAGTCACAGAAATCCCTAAGGAAGAGAAAGAGACTGCAATGGCGGGATGGGTGGAATGCGAGGTGGGATGGGAGGAGGCATGTTTTAGCCCCAGAATAGTGCTTTATTATTATTGATGAGAACTGTAAGAGGAAGCTCGAGGCAGTGCTCCTCACCTATAACTTCAGAGAAGTCAGTGAAGGAAATGACTGAAGAAAAGGCTGGCTGATGTAAGAAAATCACTAATAACCATTAGTTACTGGTTTCCGTTGATAACATACAATGGTTTACTGCTGTCATTGTACAGGCCTACAGATAATTTATTTTGTAGTTTTGAATAAAAATACACTTGTACATTCCTGATAACTAAGTGCAAGAGCCATGTACCAATATACTGCTTTCAACTTAAATCACTGAGGCATTTTTACTACTATTCTGTTAAAATCAGGATTTTAGTGCTTGCCATCACCCGATGAGAAGTTACGCAGCCTTTCTGTGGAGAGTAAGAATAATTGTGTACAAAGTAGAGAAATATTCAATTATGTGACCTTTATATAATAAAAATTTGTTTCCAGTTAAAAAAAATATTGCTAGTTCTCAAGTAATGGTGTCTGAGCATATGACTGTGATTGCTTACCTAAAATAGTCATAGAATGGCATCAATAAGACTTATCTAATGAACACTCACTCTAGAGTCTTATTATTTATCAATTTTCAGAAATGTTGATTACAAAGATAAGTTAGAAAAATTAAATGGGTAACCATTCCAACATATATGTTCATTTGCAGAAAACTTTACATAACCAAATTCTCAATCTTGGGCAAGAGATCCTCCTTTGAAATCTAAGTGAACTAAGTTTTGAATGAAAAGTAAAAATTTTAAAAAAGGAAAATTTATTGTGTAGCTATTATATATGTTATACAAGTTTCATGTTACCTTACTACCCTTTGATTTGTAGAAAATGTCAAATGCTTTCCAGATCCCTCCTTACCACAATCTCATGCTCTCCAGTATTGCCTTTATCTGTGTTTAAATATGTATTCTAAACACACAGAGAACGAGCCTGGAATGTAGGTGTAGCTCTTAAACAGCAGGCATCCAACATGTGCTAAAATACCCTGAATGTAAACAGACAGGGCTTGAGTTGATATTGTCTCCCAAAACAAACCCCCCCACCCCCACCCCACCCCCACCCCCCGCCACATTATGGAGCACAGTGACTGGCAACACCATCTGGGACTATCTCTTCAAAACGGAACTCAAGTGGAAATCACCACCTGCTGGTTGCTGATTCAAAACATTGCTTCTCACAGCACCTAACTTACGGCAATTTCTCCTTAGGAAGTTCTTCTGTGGCACAGGTTTTGACAAGGTGACTGATTTTCCCTGTGCTTTCAGATGTTCCATGACAAGTCATCAAAAATGTGAAAGCATCACCACCCTACTTGAAAAAGAAGTCTGTCCAGTAACATCTCTAGGCCATGCTGGTCTGGAAGTGCTCCCCCTCGTGGAGGAACAGGAACACAGGCTTCCCACTGTCCATTCAGGGGAGCCAGGTGAACCCAAAGCAGTCATGGAAGCCACATGATTGAGTCAGCTCTCTAAAGGAGCTGAGTCTTGTCCAATTTTCAGACAAGACTACTGTCTGCAGGGAAGGATTTCACAGCTACAGATCTAGAAGGCTGAGAGACTTATTTAAGGTCCACTATCCAAAACACAGAGTGGAGAATAATCAAAATGGCAAGATTTTGGCATAGCAAGAAGGCTCCCTACAACCCAACACTGCCTGTGGTTTAAATATTTCAAATTGTACAATTAAAGTGTCATTCATTGGTACTTATTAAAGACACTTTCCCCAGGAAAAGGTAATTCTTTCCACCATCAACTTCTCACATGTTGGTGGGAAGTAGATTTCTGTTCTTCTAGACAGTTTTAGAACAAGGGTGAAAAGCAGCCTCAAAGTAGAGACTTATCTAATCCTCACTGGCGGGGACAGCGTGCAGCAAGGGGGTAGTACACTCTGGGGCAAAATGTGGCATCTCTGACATCAGCTGACTCTCAGTTATTCAAGGGTTAACAATCCAAATAGGTTGATCTGGGCTGCTGGCCTTTTCCTGTTCTTGTCATTGCCTGCCCATGGCATGTCTACCATATAGTCCAAAATGCAAATATATAAATAGTTGAGTACTAAAGTAATCATTTGTTCTTGTTTAAAAATCCTTATAAGTGGCCCTGGCCAGTTGGCTCAGTGGTTAGAGCATCAGCCTGGCATATGAACATCCCAGGTTCAAGTCTCAGTCAGGGCACATAAGAGAAGCGACCATCTGTTTCTCCCCCTGTAAGGCTTGTAGCCATCGCCATGGCCATGCAGGTTCGCACTGAATTCAGGCAGACGGTAAAGGAACTGTGGAGCCATAAAATGGTGGGTCATTCTATTTATTAAAGTCTCATAATGGCAGAGGAGCAAACAGGCAGGGAAGACCACTTCCCTTTCTCTCAGGGCTCCCAAGCCCTTCAGCTCTCTCTTGCGCATTCTTGGTCTCTCTCTCTCTCTCTCTCTCTCTCTGCACTCCAACAGAACAGGCTGGGGGGAAAAACACTCCTCTCGCAAACAATTGTCCCTACCTTCGGAGGCAGGCAGTCTGCAATTTGGAATCTGCTACCTTGAGGGCAAGCACCACAGTCTTTCACAGACTACACACACTTGGTGCTGCCCTGCGCCAATGCAACAATTAGGCAAAATATAAGCAAGCAAACCTGTTACAAACTTATTTTCCCAATATCCCCTTATCAACTCTCCCCCTTCTCTCCCTCATCCCCTCCCACAGTGGCTGGATTGGTTTGAGTGCTGGCCCGGGCGTTGAGGATGGCTCAGTTGGTCCAAGCACGTCAGCCTCAGGAGCTAAAAATAGCTCGGTTGATTCGAGCATTGACCTCAGATGGGGGTTACTGTGTGGATCCCAGTCAGGGTGCATATAGGAATCTATCTCACTATCTCCCCTCCTCTCCCTTAAAATGGAATGGAATGGAAGGAAACGGGACAGAACAGAACAGAATAGAAAAGAATAGAATCTGTGTAAGAGAAACAGTGAGCAAGAAATTTAAAATTATTAATAAAAACAACACTTGGAGATTATCTTTAGATTTCTTATGTATCTTCACTTTAGGTTTCCAATTAAGAAGATTAAATGAGCAATTGGTCATATATGGACTCTGAGGTCATATGAATAATAAAAAATATGAGTGCATATAGAGGCAATGTAATCTTCAGATTAAGAGCAATCTCTAGAGTCATGCAGACCAACAGTGAGTCCCAATTTACCACTCACTTGCTAGAAGTATGAACATGGGCAAGATGCCTCATTTCCCAAATTTCAGCATCCTCATTTGTAAAATCAAACCTATTGAGACAACACAGAGCTGTCAGGAGTAAGGAACAGGTATGTACTTAGCATAATGTGTTGCATATTGTAAAAACCAATAAGTATTAACTTTTATTATTTGTTTCACCATCTTCATGATGGCAAGAGGATCTCCCTTTTAAAACCTTTTAAGTAAATTACTTTTAATTGTTAGCATGACAATGATCAAGCAGTTGTGTAACCATATAATGTTTATCTAGAGATATACTTCAAAGTACTAGGGATAAACTCATGTGGTGTCATTTTGTATTTACTTTAAAATACAACAGCAAAAGAGGAGGGCTGGCAACGCAAGCCTGGCAAAATTGGTGTCTGTTGGATCTGGGGGACAGGCACATGCATTCTTTACAGCAATCTCTCCACTTCTATGAATATTTTAAAACCTTCACATTTAAAGGTTAAAAATAATCAGCTGGTCTGTCAATATACATTCACTGAGTCTAGGAGAACATATGACTGGTGCCATGAGGCAAGAATTAACCATTGTTTAAAAAAAAAATCAGGCCCTGGCCGGTTGACTCAGTGGTAGAGCGTCGGCCTGGCGTGCAGAAGTCCTGGGTTCGATTCCCAGCCAGAGCACACAGGAGAAGCACCCATCTGCTTCTCCACCCCTCCCCCTCTCCTTCCTCTCTGTCTCTCTCTTCCCCTCCCGCAGCGAGGCTCCATTGGAGCAAAGATGGCACGGGCGCTGGGGATGGCTCCTTGGCCTCTGCCCCAGGCGCTAGAGTGGCTCTGGTCGCAACAGAGCGACGCCCCGGAGGGGCAGAGCATCGCCCTCTGGTGGGCAGAGCATCGCCCCCTGGTGGGTGTGCCGGGTGGATCCCGGTCGGGCGCATGCAGGAGTCTGACTGTCTCTCCCCGTTTCCAGCTTCAGAAAAATACAAAAAAAAAAAAAATCAGGTATACATCATCTTTACCTTTCTGCCATGTTCCCAGGAACCAAAGAGTAAGTAAGGAAAAGGACTTTGATCTGTAAAGAGAGATTTCAGAGTCCACAGATGGCTTTATGCACCTGACTCATAAGAAGAGCCCAGCCATCCAGCCATCTGAACCTTTTTCAACCTGGGTTCCTCATCTGAACCAGAGAATTAAAAAAAAAAAAAAAAAGAATGACTGTTTCTTCATTCCTCACAATGGAAAACTAGAACCCTTCCCTTCCATAAAGAGACAAATTGCTTCATTGTTTATAATAAATGCCCTTGGGCAGGAAGGCTAAATTTTCTTGTAAACCCCAACTATGGAAGACTGCTAGAAACTCCACTTAAAACCTGCTGGTTCTTAGTTCACTCAAAATTCTAGTAATCTTGGTTCTCTTGTTTCTAGCCATATGCATACTAGAAACATCAAACCAGAAGGTGAGAAATTCTACAGGAGAGAGATGCAGACTGGTCACAGGAAAGGAACCAAAAACTGTATTAAAAACACATTCAGTGAACAAACAAGCAGAGCGGCACGGCCACTTGATTAGAGCAAAGAGGCTCTAAAAGCTTTCAGGAGTCCATTTATACCCTTTATCGTAAGTTAATAATTACAGAGTACTTACAATATTGAGCACTTAACAAGGAATTACATGCTTGTGACAATGATCCTCCAAGTCACCAAAAACAATTATATTCTACCCAGTGCATGCTATCTGAGACAGGGACTAAACCTTCAGATTTCTATTTCTCCATAGGACAATACTGAGCAATTTTTATTTCCTTCTCTATATTTATGCTTTCTAAAGATTTTCTATAGTGACTATGCATTACCTTTTTAATTAGGCAAATACCATTTTCAAAGATAATTAAATTTAGGAAGATTCATCTCAGCCTACGTTTTAGCCTTTTTCATTCATATTTAAGAGTGAAACCTCCACATTAATTCATTCTCCACATTTCACAGTTAGGTATGAGTCTTATGTCCTCGGTGTTAAGGACCATGTGATCAAAATGGTGAGAAGAAAACTTAAGAGAAAATAATCAAAATCATTAAGTGTTAAAAGACAGTAAACAAGAGGAATAAGACGTGAATTTAAGTTTGATCTCCAACGCTAAAGATCATTTCCCACAGGCAAAGAGAACAATGTCAATAGGTATTCCGTTCTGAACAGGAGGAACCTTTGCAAGAAACAAAGACCAAGTTGCCTGCCAGGAGGGTGAGGTGGTAACAGCAATGAGACCAAATGGCCCAGGATCCTCTAAGACAGGGAGAGAGAAGTGTCTGGGGTTGACACTGCAGGAAGTAACACGCCATTCTAAGTTCCTAGAAATGGCAACAATTCTTCTTTATTCATTCATTTAACAAACACCGATGAAAACAATTACTTACATCATGAAAAGTACAGTTCTACATGACATGAGGGAGACAGAGACCTAACAATTATTATTAGCACCACTGCCTGTTGTCCAGACTCTACATGCTAATCATCGCTATGGCCCACAACCTCTGTTATGTAATTACTAGTGTAATATTACAACCAGTCACAGTGTTCTTCTACAGACTGAGATTGTGATAGTTTTCTTCCTGGTGCCAACCTGCAAAGGTGCTTTCACTCATAAAATGCCACGTTAGACCTTTGCCTAGCTCAGGGGATTTCTCACAGTATTTTTAACTGATCATTGAAAGGTTAATACAAAATACATGGTTGGCTATTTAATCATTTGAGAGAAGGCAACTGCATAGCCCGATGATGTGCAGTCTGCTTTCCTGGACAAGAGTCCGCAGTGTGCCTCCCCAGGGATATGCTAGTGTGACGAAGGGAAGCTTCACAATGGGACGGCCCCAGACTTCTGCGGCTCATTTCCTTCAGGAAGACAGGGAAGGCGCTGAGCACACAGCAGGTACTCTGCATACATGTGCTGGATGGAGAAGTTTGAGGTTGCAGTAACCGTTGCCTCCTGAAGAGTCCGAAGATTTTTAAAGAGGATAAAAAGAAAAAAAAAACATTCTGCTTATAAAGGTTCAAGACTAAAATGCAGGTGGGACAAAAGGAGGTTCACGGTTGTGAGCTCGTGAAACAGTTTATTCTTGTCCTATTACTTATTATGGGTTTATTTTACATGCAAACAACTGTATACCTACTTTTGTGCTGCCAAGTATGTTTCCAGTTTCTTCTCTGGAAAATTATTAGAAGCGTTTAAGTTTTCCCTACATACTGAAAAAAATAATAATTTCCCTCAAAACACTACAATATATAGCACTTGAACTCCTTCACAAGTATAAATAAAATGAGGATTGCCACAACCTACGTTCGACCACAGTGCAAACTTAATAATTTCCAAGAAGCATGATCAGGCACTGGCACAGTTGATAAAACGTCGGACTAGGAAGCAGAAGACCCAGGTTCGAAACCCGAAGGTCACCGGCTTGACCACGGGCTCATCTGGCTTAAGCACGGGCTCACCAACTTGAGTGCGAGGTCACTGGCTTGAGCATGAGATCATAGACATGACCTCATGTTCGCTGGCTTGAAGCCCAAGGTCGCTGGCTTGAGTAAGGATTCACTTGCTCTGCTGTAGCCCCCACCCTCATTGCCCCCAGTCAAGGCACATATGAGAAAGCAATCAATGAACTAAGGTGCCACAACAAAGAACTGATGCTTCTCATCTCTCTCCTTTCCAGTCTTTCTGTCCCTATCTATCCCTCTCTCTGTCTTTGTAAAAAAAAAAAAAATTCCAAGGAAACATGAATGTTCCTTTTTCCATCAGAAAATTAACTAAATTACTCTTTCTGGTAAATAATTTCACAGCTTCAGGTAATGGGAGATTTTTAGGGTCTGTTCTCTCCAGTATCTCAGACCATGGAGACAATAGGCTCATGTCAATTTCCAAAATCATCATAAAGTACACCGGTTATATTTTTCCATCAGCAATTGGCATTAGTTTAATAAAATATGCTCCTTTTCAGATACAATGCGCCTTTCCGATATGTGCACCTGCTTAACTGCCTTACCCGCCTGATGTTTCCACTTTTTCACACTCATTTTAACACATTTCCTCACTTAATTTTAATCAGAAAATGAAACGCTAATGTCTCCTCAAATTTTCTTATTGGAATTTTTAAACCAAGTATTGAGGAGTATAATAAATATATTAATATAAAGGTAAAAGTGACTAAGAGGATTTATCAAAAAATAGTGTACAGCCCTGGCCGGTTGGCTCAGCGGTAGAGCGTCGGCCTGGCATGCAGGGGACCCGGGTTCGATTCCCGGCCAGGGCACATAGGAGAAGCGCCCATTTGCTTCTCCACCCCACCCCTTCCTCTCCGTCTCTCTCTTCCCCTCCCGCAGCCAAGGCTCCATTGGAGCAAAGATGGCCCGGGCGCTGGGGATGGCTCCTTGGCCTCTGCCCCAGGCGCTAGAGTGGCTCTGGTCGCGGCAGAGCGACGCCCCGGAGGGGCAGAGCATCGCCCCCTGGTGGGCAGAGCGTCGCCCCTGGTGGGCGTGCCAGGTGGATCCCAGTCGGGCGCATGCGGGAGTCTGTCTGACTGTCTCTCTCCGTTTCCAGCTTCAGAAAAATACCAAAAAAAAAAAAAAAATAGTGTACAGTAATTTAATATTCCCTGAATCTCTAATCTGGGAAGCTCCAGAGCTTATTGCAGCATTCTTCTGAATCTTCAGTGTTCATAAGAACCATCTGGGTTCTTATGATGACCCAGTAGATGACACAGTAGATAAAGCGTCGACCTGGAAATGCTGAGGTAGCCGGTTTGAAACCCTGGGCTTGCCTGGTCAAGGCACATATGGGAGTTGATGCTTCCAGCTCCTCCCCCCTTCTCTCTCTCCTCTCTCTCCCTCTCTGTCTCTCTCCTCTCTAAAAATGAATAAATAAAGAAATTTTTTAAAAAAAGAACCATCTGGGGAGCTTGTGAAAATGCAGATTCCTGGGCCCCTTACCATTAAGATTTATAGGTAAAACTATTGCGGGGTTCAGGAATGTACATTTTTTTAATTTTTTTTTCTTTTTTACAGAGATAGAGAGAGAGAGTCAGAGAGAGGAATAGATAGGGACAGACAGGAATGGAGAGATGAGAAGCATCAATCATCAGTTTTTTCATTGCGGCACATTAGTTATTCATTGATTGCTTTCTCATATGTGCCTTGACCACGGGCCTTCAGTGACCTTGGGCTCAAGCTGGTGGGCTTTTGCTCAAACCAGATGAGCCCACACTCAAGCTGGCAACCTTGGGGTCTCGAACCTGGGTCCTCCGCATCCCAGTCCGACGCTCTATCCACTGCACCACCGCCTAGTCAGGCTCAGGAATGTACATTTTTAACAAGCGTCTCAGCTGATACTAATTCAGGACCACAGTCCAGTTAAGCTCCTACAAAGCTAATGGCAAGAGAAGTAATTCTGAGTATCATAATAAACCAGCATAGAGAGAGCATGAGTTTCATTCCAATACTGTCTGTCTCTAACCAGCCATGTGGCCATAGGTTTAATTTCCCTGTGTCTCAGTTGACTCATCTGTAACAGAAGGGTGTGGGAATGATAGCTAAGTTGCCTTCCTCCTAAGAAATTGTGCTGTTAAAAAAAAAGAGGTAGTATACGTGTGAATGTGGACATTACTATTCTTCCAGAAAACAGGGTTTGAAATAGTCATAAGAAATGTTTATTCAAGGATCTTTACAATAGGGATAACGAGTCCGTATACTTTAAGCATGCAAGATACCCAGTTGAATGTCATATGTTAGACATTTTAAAGAAATTACTCTCTCTCTCTCTCTCTCTCTCTCTCACACACACACACACACATACACACATACATACACACACACATACCTATCTTATGGCCATGGGGTAAGGAGTGTGACCACCATGTATGTGTTCAGTACAAAAGCTCATCTGACTGCAGATTACAAAAGCAGTTAATTTGGCTATTTTTACCAGCCTTGAAAATACTACAGTCTTGATATTAACCACATTTCAAACAAACCAAAGCATCAGTTAAGTGGCACCTTTTTAGGAAGTCATTACCAGAGGCTACCCTCATCTGAGACTTTGCTTTAGGGAGGAAGGCCTGACTATAAAAAGAGAGTCAGAAGTTGCAGCCAGAGTGTCTCAGCATTTAAGAAAAAAAATTGTAGAGTTTGCTGGAGCTGAGATAAAACATTTACCCTTCTCTTGCAACCCCTTTGGTTTCCAGAGAACTGACTGTTCGGCTGAGGCAGGCTGACGAGAGGTACATCCACAGACACGCACGCAACACACACCAAAGTCAACTGAAATTTTTCAAAGTGCCTTTTTATGCCTTAACTCAAAGATGAACACATTTCAAGGTGACCCAATCCTCAAGTGACAGACAGTGTTTTAAAAGGGCCAGAGCTCTCCACTTAAACAATTTCTAGTGACATGTTCACACTGCATCCTCAAGGGCTCTGGCTGCTGTCTCATTTACGAGTCTTTCTTTCCTGGCAGAGGCATCCCATTTTACATGAGCGCTTGAAGTTCGTCTTCCTTCCGAACAATTAAAATCCACAGGGCTTAGATGCTTTAAAAAAGTTTTTTTTTAAAACTTAGGCACCATGGAGGACTTTTAATTATTCAAACCCAAGTTATAACTTTGTAGTCTTTTTCTGTTTATCAAAACAGTACCAGAATAATAAAGCACAGCCTTATCAGTCATGCTTATAAGCAAATGGTAAAAGACTTCTAAGGTAACGTCAAAGTCAGTGTTCATAAAAGCACGGCCAATTTAAAATCTAAAACGCGTACATAAATGTTATATTGACTGTGTACGTATTTCACACACGGAATATGATTTTTCTTCTTTCTTCACTACAATGTCACTCTTCATCATTAATAGCAAAATGAGAAGATCACAAGAGAAATCTGAAAATGGGGTTCCTATAGTGAATGAAACATGCCAGGCTAGTTTTGTTCAGTTCCTCTGCGGAAATTACTCTGTCAAAAATATCCTTCCCCAGAAAACCTCCCCCTCAAGACTCTGACTTCCTCTTCTAATCTGACCACTCCTCTCTGGTTACTTCATCTTACTGCAATGGTTTCATGACTGTCTCCCTGAGCTGACTGTGAGCTCCGGGAAGGCACAGACCGAGTTGTGCTCACTTTGGTGCCCCAGTCGTTAGTGTAACAAGTGCCAGGAGCACTGAGCACTCCACTTAAGTTTGATTTTTTAAATATTATACATTTATATGATATATAAAAATCAATTTACAATTTTATTCTGGTCCCCTCCCACTTCATGAATTGTTCTAAGTGGGAGTGCAGGGTTGGCGAGGATGTGAGCAGGGGAGACATTTGAGGCAGGCCAGGAGAGAAGCCACTGTGGCCTACAGTGTAGTATAAGAACCTGAACAGGAGCAGAGGACATTTGCACGGGGTAGCCCAGAGTCTAATCACAACAGGGAGAGTATCTGCACAGACAGCCAAACGGGGGTCATCAAGGCAAGCATGATAAGGAAGCTATCTACACGGAGAGTAGCCTTTCACAGACTGCTGCTGACCTACTGGGGAATCAGTAAGGGCGGGAGCCTGATGCAGGGAGTTGGAGCCCAAGCAGGAAGAGGATGGCCCCCAGCTTGGGGAGTCAAAGCCTGAGAAAATCGAGAAGAATGTCTACTGGGGTGGGGTATGTATTGAGCAACATGTAAAGTATCAAATATGGAAGGGAGAAGAAGGGAATACACCCTGTGGTGTTGGACTGGAATTGGAGGTATTACTGTGAACACATGGTTTTCATTATATAGAGATATAGATAAACAATAATGGATAAATACAGAAGCGTGTATGTGTATGTGTGTGTGTGTGTGTGTGTGTGTAGTACATACATTCTCCAGCTTTGCCAAGTAGAAGAGCCTTGGGAACAGACACACTCAGTCACCATGAGTATATCTACTGCCCAGATCTTGGCTTCTAAATACCATTATTCACACTGAACAAACACTCCTTGGAGAAATAGCCGACTGCGGTGCTATGACAGAGAAAGTAAAAAATAAGCCTGGGATACCTGTAAAGCCATAAAATAAGGAAGTACTTTAAAAAGGCATGTCAGCCCTGTCCAGGTAGCTCAGTTGATTAGGGCATCGTCATCCCTAGATGCCAAGGTTATGGGTTGGATCCCTAGTCAGGCCACATACAAGAATTAACCAATGAATGCATAAATAAGTGGAACAACAAACTGATGTTTGTTTCTCTCTCTCCTTTCCTTTCTCTCTAAAATCAATAAATTTAAAATAATAATAATTAATGGGATATGTCAAAAAAGAGAAAATCCAGGCTGAAGGAGCTGCCATTAGCAAAATCTGAAATAATTTGAGTATTAAATAATAACAGTAACAATTATAACCCTTTGGGAAACAGTAAACCTCAAATCTATACTAATATAAATAAACATACATAAATTGAAAGTTTGCAGAGTAAAAGGATACCTAAACTGTTTCAAAGTACTACCCCCAAACAGAGCTATCTAATTTCTTAAACAGACAAAAGTGAAAAATAACTACATATCATATTTATAATTATTTTCATTGTAGCTCTGGCTTGACACTCAGCTCCTGAACCAGACCTAGCTCCTTAGAAGCAGGGACTCTCCCTGTCCATCTTGTAGTCCCAGAGCCCAGAGTAGTAACACACAGTACACAAGTGGTACTCAATAACTACTTTCTGAGCCCTGGCCATATGGCTCAGTAGAGCATCATCCCGAAACATAGACATTGTGGTTTGATCCCCAGTCAGATTGATGTTCTTGTCTCTCCCTCTCTCTCCCTTCCTCTCTCTAAAATCAGTAAAATAAACATTAAAAAAATAAATAACTACTTGCTGCATGAATAAATATGCTTCATAAAATACAAAATCCACCCTGGTTCTCACTTTGGCAACAAGTCAAAACTGATCTCTTTGATCATGATTTAAACAAATAAACTAAACTATCCAATCTGTTTGTTGTGACTTGGATTACAGAAAGTACCTTTACAGAGCAAAACAGTGTTTCCATTCCTCAGTAATCATGAACTCTATAATTTAATGTGTGGATACATGCTTAAAACAATCTCTTGTTAACAAACAGGAAATTAAAAGAATTGTCTCCATCCCCTCCAATTAAAAATTAGTCTTCAATTACTTTTTTCCTGTTATTTTTCAGATCCAATTGACATTTTCCTTTCTGTATACAAGCGCTTTCAGGTAGACATAGAGAGCAAGAAGAGTCTTAGAAGTCACCTAATACAACAACCCCATTGCAACATGCCTAGAAAGAAAATCACATGTAAAAGGAAGCCACACTATCAATATCCTTCATAAGCCTCTGAGGTATCTTTAAAGACAGACAAAACAAAGTTGCATTTCAGCGATACTAAGAAAAGAGGGAAAGGATGTGGTACTTCACAAAACTGTGCATTCACAGGGCCCTGTGGTTGCTCCAACTCTCCCAAGCTAGCTCTTTCTTTTATTTAGTGAGAGGAGGAGAGGAAGAGACAGACTCCCACATGCGCCCCAACTGAGATCCACCCGGAAAGCCCACTAGCGGGATATGCTCTGCCCATCTGGTGCCTTGCTCCATTGCTCAGCAACTGAGCCCTTCTTAGTGCCTGAGGCGGAGGCCATGAAGTCATTCTCAGCACCCAGGGCCAACTTGCTCCAATAAAGCCATGGCTGCAGGAGGAGAGGAGAGAGAGAAAAAAAAAGTGAGAAGGGGAGGAGTGGAGAAGAAGATGGGCACTTTTCCTCTGTGCCCTGACCAGGAATCAAACCTGGGACATCCACTCACCAGGCTGATGTTCAACCACTGAGCCAACTGTTCACAGTCCCCAGCAGTTCTAAATTCATTCCTTCACTCAGTAGATATGTTTGAGGGCCTTCCCTGTGCCAGACACTATTCTAGGTACCTAGAGTACATCAGTGAAGGAAAGAAACATCACTGCCCATGCTGCCTCTACATTTTAGGCAGAACTTCAGAGGCATGTAGGGGAATAGAAAGGAGAACACCAGTCTATTTCAATAGAATGCATAAAGCCAGAAGTGCTCCACAGAGTCATAGAGATCACTAGGCCAGTGGTTCTCCAACTGGGTGTTTCAGAACCACCCAGAACACTTGTTAAAACTCTGAATGCTGGCCCCCACCTAGGAGTTTCTGATTCATTAAGATGTCAGTGAGGCCTGATAATTTGCATTTCTAATGAGTTCCCCAATAATGTCAATGCTGTTGTTCCAGGGACCTCACTTAAATTTTTTTTTTCTCACTTTAATTTTTTTAAGTGAGAAAGGGGGAGTGATAGACAGACCCCTCATGGACCCCAAGCAGGATCCACCCAACAACCCCTGTCTGGAGTCCATGCTGGAATCAACTGAGCTATCCTTAGGGTCTGGGGCCTACATTTAGACCAACAAAGCTATCCTCAGTGCCTGGGGCAACACTTGAACCAATCAAGCCACTAGCTGTAAGAGGGGAGGAGGGAGAGAAAGGGAGAGAGGGAGTGGGAGAGAAGCAGATGGTCACTTTTCCTGTGTGCCCTGACCAGGGATCAAACATGGGATGTCTCCAGGGACCTCACTTTGAGAACCACTGTTCTAGTTCAAAGAAATCAAGTAGCTTGGTTAGAGATGTGGACTACTACTCAATAGATAAGCCATAAGATTTAGGCTTTTTTCCTTCTGACTCCAAATTAGTCAAGCTTTCTTTCTATAAGGACACAGCTGAGACCTACCCACATGGATTAAGCATTGTCCAAAGAAAAAAAAATTTTCAGCTTTATGGGTGAGTTGAAGAAAATCAGAAATTAACATTTTAAGTAGAAAATATCTTAAGCAGATAGCACTCATCCATAAACACTGACATAAAAGTTAACATTAAAGGTAGAGGGTTTGTTCTTTCTTTCATATATCCAAATGCTCTGGTGAAAGAGTTTTCCATGAAGGCTTTTATCATAGGGGTCAATTTCAAATGAACCGATTTGTTTTTAAAGTCTATTAACGAGAAGTATATACATTAAAATATAAGTAACTAGGATTGGATTAGTAATAATTTTACAGTGTATTGTGCTAACTGTATTTTCTAAAACTTTTGCAATAAACATGAATTCTTGTAATAAGATAAAGTAAATGTTAATTTCTTTTAAAAAGTTATATTTATTTTAAAAGACTTAATTAGAAAATTCTATAGAATACATCAGGTAACATATCACATAAATTAATAGTGAATGTTTTTCCTAGTATATAAATAATTCCAGTAATTTATTTTAGCATTTTAGGCTAAACCTCTACCTAGATTAATGATTAATACCAGTGAAGGAAAAACACCCTTGTATATATTATTTAAACAAAGAAAACAAAACTATGAGCATTTACATCACTACATATAAACCACATTTACTATTATTTTACATAGCAATTGTTTTTAATCTATATGTACTGTTTCTTTTCAACAAATGAATGAAAGTGATTCTAAATCTAGCAAGATAAGAAAGCAAAAATGTCATATGTCAATTATATCTCAATTTTAAAAAAAGTAAAAATGGTCTATTTCTTAAAAGAAAAAAAATCAACTTATAAGTTTAGGGGAAATGGTGCATCCTCTTCTATGGGCACAAAGGCACACAGTCACACTCCTGAAGATGCGGAGGGAAGACCTGCACCCCATCCCTGTCCCCTATTCACCATTTTCAGGATCTTCCCATCAAGGCAAGATTCCTTTATACGAAAGTCCACTAGAATTTAAAACAAAATCTCCTAAAAAGCAGTGACTAAAGGGGAGTCAATTTAGTGAGGAAATCAACTAAAAATATGCTCTTTCCATTCAACAAAAGTTCTGGATCACCTTTGGAACGTTTAATTAGAAGAGAAAGCACCTGTATGTGTTATATGTAACTTACAGCTAACATTCTATATAATGCTATTATTTATTAACACTTCCTAGGTATCTGCAACATATCAGTTTATGAAGTAAACATTTTACAGATTAAGACACTTAAGTACTGAGTGATTAAGTAATGTGCCTAAAGTCACACAGCTAATTGAAGATCCAGAATACAGATATCCAAGTTATAATGCTTAACCAGAGATTCTAAACCTTTGGCCAATATGGTTTTGCTATAAATTACAATTTTTCATATTTTTTGTAAATCAGAACTAAGTTTTCTTGCCAGTAATATTTAATAATCGATAATTTTCTTAAATGGTGAAATAATTCATTGGGCACTTTTATAAATCTTTGTACCTCTAAAATCATACATTTTCCATAAATAATATAATACAAAGGCCTGACATATTTTCCAAAACAAGGCCACTTTGGAGATACAGTTGTGTGAAAATCATCTGGAAATTCAGCATTAGATCCCACAAGGATTCTATTTATAGTGGGAAGGTTTTCGTGAGATTTTGTTTGTTTGGGGTTCTGGGGGTTTGTTTTTGTTCCTTGCAATCAATGAGCTAAAGGTGAACAAGTAAGGGGTAGATGAAATTCTAATTCTTTCCTAGTCCTTCCGCTTAGGAAAAGGCCTGGATGCCCGACCGGCGGGAACATGCCCAGGAGTTAGGTCTCCCCGGTTTGGCCTTGCGCTGGGAGCGCCCCAGCCGCTTGGCTCTCGGCCCGCGGATCTCTTGGCAGGATCTGGCTGCAGAGGCGGGAGGTGAGGAGAGGGGCCCTTACCGAGCTCCATGCCCGGGTTGTGCGCCGACATGGTGCGGGTCGCTGCAGCAGCTGCTGGCTCTTCCGCCCGGGCTCACCTCCGCCCAGGCCTTCCTCCTTCCGGGCCGCCCCGCGATAACGACGCGATCGCTCGGCCTGCGTCCCCTCTCGGGGCGGAGCCGCGCCGCGTGGCCGCGGTCAGGGCCCCAGGCATGGGCTCTGCGAAGAAACCCTGCCGCCCCGCTCCCCGGCCCCTCCACCAGGCGCGGAACTCCCGCACCAGCTCCCGGAAGTAACGCTACCAAAGCTTCTTCTGAAATCCTTCAATTGCTGACTGCACGGAGTTACAGCAACTTTGAGCTCTGAGATTGGTACCGAGAGGAGCGGTGGCTCTGTGGCCTGAAAAGTAAAGGGGCGGGGGAGTTTCTCGGCCTTGCTCCGACACTGTGACACTGGGTACATAAGATGCCTTGCCACGCTTCATTTTCCCCATTTGTAAAAAATGACTTTGACAACAATGCCTTGGAGCTCTAAACTCTGAATCTGTGACACTAAGATTTTTTTTTTAGTCTGACTTCTGTGACCAGAAGATTAAAATTGTCTGGAGTCGCTCAACATAGGCTACTACTAGTCAATTCATCTGAACTCACTCACAATCAGAGGGCCCTCCTAAAAGAAAACTTGGTTATGGCTTGTCTACCACGAACCGATTACCCTGCTAAGTGCTTTCAGATGTATGCTGGCATTTGAGTCTCAGAACACTTCTGCCAAGTAGTAGTATATATCTCCATTGCTCTACCTCCAGACTCCCGAGTTCTGCATAGAGAGGCATCCTGGTATAGTGGATACTCAGAAGGCTCAGAATGCATAGAACCCCTTAATGTACCAGCAATTCCACTTAATAAGCAGCTGATTCTAGCAATGTTATTGTTTACTTGTCTGAAAAATGGGAATGATAATAGATTTGCCTGTAAAATTGTACGTGTGTAAAACACCTAGGACACATCAAAGCGCATAGCAGGTGATTGGCAAATGGAAGCTGTTAATGATATTGTCAGGTTCACAGGGCAGTTATGGGACTAAATAAAAAAAAAAGGTAATCCCAGCCTCATTTCCTTACACGGAGCTGCCTCTCAGCCTTGTGAACACATAACTGTTGTGAATATTTTGGATGTATCTAGATTCTATTCATACATATAAGAACATTTTTTCTTTATTCTTATTTTAACCGTGAGAAAAAGAAATGTGGGCCTTAAAAGCCTGGAGGTAGCCTGCCACGGTACAGTATTGTGCTCTCCAGGTACGCATACACAATTTCACAGAACACCAACATCAGCCAAGGCCAATGTGACCATGATGAACTAACAAATACAAGGCCCGTCATAATCATGTCTGAAGCCAGGAAAGAAAACATGAAGATTGTCCAAACCACAAAAATGATCTTACAGCCTCCGCCTACCCTGGCTAATGAAAGTGACTGTCACATCTTTACCCATCAGTTTTAGCCTCATCTAATTCTTCTTATGTTTTAGATAAGAATTAAGATGTATTGACATATAATTATCATCACTTCCTACCAGCAGTCCAGTCCTTGAACCTTCCCCAAATCACCAAACACAAAATCAAATCCCATGCCATTTCTGACATCCTCTTACTGAGACACCCCACATTTTCCCTTGGTGAGCATTCTCCTTGTTGCAGTAAGTCAATGAACCAAAATTTATCCACTTATCCATTGCCAGTGTTCCTGGTGGTCTTCAAATGGAGAGCACTGACATCCTTAAAAGAAGCAAAGATAACAAATAGAATTCTATTTTTAGGGACAGATACAGCTCTAAGCCTAATTCCAACTCATTCATTATACATTCATGAATAATGTAAATCAAAACAAAACAAAACAAAAAGCTGTGAGATTCTCAGCTTAGTTGGAAAACCAGAATCAGCGCAGGCTCCTACAGTAAACATTTTAGCATTATATCTGACAAATATTCTCATGGACTTTTTTTCTAAAATTGACCTGTTGTCCAGTACTAATTTGGATTTAATCTCTACAATTGAAAGTATGTTCAATTGGCAGCATTCAGATAAATCATGATAATAAAAAGCAAAAAAACAAGTTTCTTTAAATAGAGAAATGTTGCCAAGGTTCACTTTCTGAGTTTCTCTTTTAAATGTATTGCCTTCTGAAACTTCTGAAGAACCCCTAAGGCAAGGCATCTCAAAGAAAGCTATAGACCACTGCTGCTACACTGGCATCTCCAAAGAGTTTTTTCTAAAGCCAATTCTAGGCTTTCCCACAATCCTACTGAATCAGAATCTCTCGAGCCCTGGAAGCTATATTTTTAACAAGTTCTCTCAAGTGACATTTATGCGAGCTAAATGTAAAGAATCATCAACCTAGACACAGAGGAGAGCAAAGTATGCATGCCAATCTGGAATAATAGCCCAAACTGGCCCTTACAAGAGAAAAACTGACTTTATTTCATTCTTTTTTTTTTTTTTTTTTTTTTTTGACAGAGACAGAGTCAAAGAGAGGGGACAGACAGGGAGAGAGATAAGAAGCATCAATTCTTCGTTGAGGCACCTTAGTTGTTCATTGATTGCTTTCTCATCTGTGCCTTGACTGGGGGGCTACAGCAGACTGAGCAATCCTCTGCTCAAGCCAGCAACCTTGGGTCCAAGCTGGCGATCTGTGCTCAAACCCAATGAGCCCACACTCAAGCTGGTAACCTCAGGGTTTTGAACCTGGGTCCTCCATGTCCCAGTCCAACACTCTACCCACAGCGCCACCACCTGGTCAGACTTTCATTCTTTTAATTCATGAAGATTTTGCGTCTTTCCTTTTTGTGGATGTCTTTAATATAATTTTTGTTTTTTAAAATTTATTTATGGGTTTTAGAGAGAGGAGAAGAGGAGAGAAAAACAGAAATATTGATCTCTCTGTATGTGCCCTGACCCGCAACCTTGGTATATTGGGACAATGCTCTAACCCAGAGCTTATCCATCCAGGAAAGTAAAATATTTAAATTGCCATATAATCTGTCTTCCCACCCCCACTCCTTCTTCAATTAAAATTAAAGCCCCAGGAATGTGTCATATTTATCTTCAAGACTCAAGAACCTACCTAGCCTGAGAGATAGGAGTACAATTCCAAAAGACATGGACTATTTGCTTTGTCATATGCCTAGCATCTAGTACAGTACTTGGCACATAGTAGGCTGCAAATGTGTTAGATAAATGATTGCATATTACTCTCTGTGCTATTTTCTTTTTTTTTTTTTTTTTTTTGGTATTTTTCCGAAGCTGGAAACGGGGAGAGACAGTCAGACAGACTCCCGCATGCGCCTGACCGGAATCCACCTGGCACGCCCACCAGGGGCGAGGGACGCTCTGCCCACCAGGGGCGAGGGATGCTCTGCCCACCAGGGGGCGATGCTCTGCCCCTCAGGGGCGTCACTCTGCCGCGACCAGAGCCACTCTAGCGCCTGGGGCAGAGGCCAAGGAGCCATCCCCATCGCCCAGGCCATCTCTGCTCCATTGGAGCCTCGGCTGTGGGAGGGGAAGAGAGAGACAGAGAGGAAGGAGGGAGGGGTGGAGAAGCAAATGGGCGCTTCTCCTATGTGCCCTGGACGGGAATTGAACCCGGGTCCCCCGCATGCCAGGCCAACGCTCTACCGCTGAGCCAGCCGGCCAGGGCCTGTGCTATTTTCTTATACTGCCTATTGTTTTATCCAGTCCAATTTCATTTGTTGTCTCTATTTCTCAGAGCAGTCATTCTACTTAATTGATCCAGTATGGGTTGTCTACCAGTATTTCTAAGTTAGGTGGGATAAGTATAGAAGCAGGGAGGAGTAGGCAAGGGTATGAATATAAAAACTGAGTTATTTCACTACTGGAGGGAGACTCATAGACCATCTAATTCCTACTTCACAGTGAAATAAGAAAAATAAGAATTTTATTGAGCCCTTTATGAAGCTAAATTTATTCCATTTAAAGAACAGTTCGAGAAAAAAAAAGGGCAGTTCTTCATTCTGAGACGATGTCCTTCACTACAACTTAGATTTTAAAATGTCCTTTATAAAATGAAGACTAGGGTGGTAATTTCTGTCTTTTTTAATAACTTCACTTGGCAATATTAGAAGACCATTTTATCTTGCCCACCTCCCTGTTTTTCTAATCTATTGGTCTACCAAATCCCAAAATTAGGGAATTACTGAAAGAATAAATATATAATATTAGCTAAAATTCCAATGGGGTAAGCCTTTTACATCAGTTATTTGATATTTTCCAAAAAAATCTAAGTGAGAATTATCATCTCCTTTTACGGGTATAGAAATTGAGTCTCAGAGCAAGTAGTCTATAAGTACTAGAGGATTACTTAGACCCAGACGATTTAACCCTACAGACCAACCATACTTACTGTTCCCATTATCTCTCTGAAGCTGAACTCATTAGACAAACCACTGAACTCCTATGAAATCAGGTCTCCCATAGACAGTCATGCGGCACTTAACAACAGGGCTACATTCTGAAAAATGCATTATTAGGTGACTTCATCATGGTGTGGACATCACAGAGTGCACTTTCACAAACCTAGACGGTTCATCCTACGATACACCTCGGCTGTATGGGGTAGCATATAGCCTATCCTATTGCTCCTACCATAAATAGCATGTTACCATATTGAATACTATAAGCAACAGTAACCCAGTCATAAGTATTTGTGTATCTAAACATAAAAAAGGTACAGTAAAAACATGGTATAAAAGTTAAAATAGTACCTGTGTATAGGACACCTAGCATGAAAGCAGCTTACAGTACACTGGAAATTGCTCTGGGTAAGTGGAAAGTGACTGTGAAGGCCTAGGACACTACTGTACACTGCTGTGAACTTTGCAAACACTGTGCACCAAGACTACACTAAACTCATAAAACACAAGATTAAATCTTGCACAAGAGAAAATGATGCAGTCAAGAGATGTGGTCAACACAGATGAGGCTGCTGCCAGTTACATGGCACACTGTTTTACAGCAAACATTTTTTTAAAAAGTAGAAAGAATACATTCTATTGATAAAATAACAATAAAAAGCACAGTATAGTGCAGGGGTGCCCAAACTTTTTACACGGGGCCAGTTCACCGTCCCTCAGACTGTTGGAGGGCCGGACCATAAAAAAATCTATGAGCAAATCCCTATGCACACTGCACATATCTTATTTTAAAGTAAAAAAACAAAACGGGAAGAAATACAAGATTTAAAATAACAAACAAGTAAATTTAAATCAACAAATTGACCAGTATTTCAATGGGAACTATGCTCCTCCACTGACCACCTATGAAAGAGGTGCCCCTTCCAGAAGTGCGGCGGGGGCCAGATAAATGGCCTCAGGGGGCCGCATGTGGCCCGCGGGCCATAGTTTGGGGACCCCTGGTATAGTGAATACATAAACAAGTAATACAGTTCATTATTATCAGGTCTTATGTACTGTGCATAATTGAATGTGCTACAATTATGATTGGCAGGGCAGGTCTGTTGACACCAGCACCACCACAAACGTAATGCATGTGCTTAAAGCAGGTAAGACCACAGGGACGTCACTAAGAATTTTTCAGCTCCATTATAATCTTACGGCAATTTTCAACCTTCTTTTTTCTTGGTACACACAAACTAATTACTAAAAAAGAAGAGGTCAGTGCCCCTGACTAAATACAACTGTTTTCATCTCATGGCACTAACAAATTAGTTACAAACAGAGAAGAGGTCAGTGCCATTCTTTTTCTTTGGAATTAGCTTATGTTTACTTTAAGAAAGAAAAAAAAGATTGCAAATCACTTAGGGGACTATTGTCTTATATGCAGTCTGTAAACTAAAATCACTTATTTTCTACTTGACCAAGTTCCATTCTCTCATTAATTATATAAAGTAATTCAACCTATAAAATATTACTCATTAGCTATCAGTCAGCTGCCTACTTGGACCCTCCCTGTTACCAGAGGTAACTTTGTTAGATGCGTCATTTGTTTCTTCAGGAACTCTATTGGTTTATTTTTTTAATGTTTATTGTATTGCCTGAACAGGTGGTAGTGCAGTGGATAAAGCACTGGACTAGGACACAGAGGACCCAGGTTCGAAACCCAAGGTCGGCCAGCTTGAGCACCGGCTCCCCACCTTGAGCACAGGGTAGCTAGCTGGCTTGAGCATGGGATCATAGACGTGACCTCATGGTCGCTAGCTTGAGCCCAGGGTCGCTGGATTGAACAAGGATCGCTCTGCTGTAGCCCTCCCCCCCTCCCATCAAGGCACATATGAGAAAGCAATCATTGAACAATTAAGGTGCTGCAAGGAAGAACTGATGCTTCTCATCTCTCTCCCTTCCTGACTGTCTCTATTTGTCCCTCTCTCTGTCAAAAAAATTTTTTTTAATGTTTATTGTATTGATTTTAGAGAGAGAGAAAGAGAGAGAGAGAGAGAGAGAGAGAGAGAGAAAGGGAGAGACAGGAACATTGGTCTGCTCCTGTGTGTGCCCTAACCAGGGATTGAACCTGCAAACTCTGTGCTTCAAAATTATGCCCTACACAAAAGTGGTCTTAACAAATTTAAGAAGACTGAAATCCTATCAAGCACTTTCTCTGATCACAATGGCATGAAACTAGAAATCAACCACAACAGAAAAGCTCAAAAATTCTCAAACACATGGAAACTAAATAGCAGGTTGTTAAATAACAAATGGATTAAGAATGAGATCAAAGAAGAAATAAAAAAATTCCTAGAAACAAATGATAATGAGCATACAACTCTAAATTTATGGGACACAGTAAAAGCAGTAGTGAGAGGGAAGTTCATAGCACTACAGGCACACTTTAAGAAGCTAGAAAAAACTCAAATAAACAACTTAACCCTGCATCTAAAAGAACTAGAAAAAGAACAGCAAGTAAAGCCGAAATGTAGTAGAAGGAAGGATTTAATAAAGATCAGAGCAGAAATAAATGACAGAGGCTAAAGAAACAATACAGAGGATCAATGAAACTAGGAGCTGGTTCTTTGAAAAGGTAAACAAGATCGAAGAACCTTTAACTAGACTCACCAAGAAAAAAAGAGAGAGGACTCAAATAAATAAAATTAGAAATAAGAGTGGAGAAACAACAACTGACACAACAGAAATACAAAATATTGTAAGAAAATACTATGAAGAACTGTATGCCAAAAAACTAGACAACCTAGATGAAATGGACAAATTCTTTGAAACATACAATCTTCCAAAAATCAATCTGGAAGTATCAGAAAACCTAAGCAGACCGATTATACCAAATGAGATCAAAACAGTTATCAAAAAACTCCCAACAAAGAAAAGTCCTGGGCCTGATGGCTTCACAAGTGAATTCTACCAAATATTCAAAAAAGATCTAACTCCTATCCTTCTCAAACTATTTCAAAAAATTCAAGAGGAAGGAAGACTTTCAAGCTGCTTTTATGAGGCGAGCATAATTCTGATTCCAAAACCAGGCCAAGACAACACAAAGAAAGAAAATTACAGGCCAATATCCCTGATGAATATAGATGCTTCCTCTCTGTCTCTCTCTTCCCCTCCCACAGCCAAGGCTCCATTGGAGCAAAGTTGGCCTGGGCGCTGAGGATGGCTCTGTGGCCTGTGCCTCAGGCGATAGAATGGCTCTGGTTGCAACAGAGCAACGCCCCAGATGGGCAGAGCATCACCCCCTGGTGGGCGTGCCAGGTTGACCCCAGTTGGGCGCATACGGGAGTCTGATTGCCTCCCCTTTTCCAACTTCAGAAAAAATAACACATGATGACATTGGATCATTTACAATAACATGGATAGACCTTGATAACATTATATGGCGTGAAATAAGTAAATCAGAAAAAACTAAGAACTATATGAACCCATACATAGATGGGATATAAAAATGAGACTCAAAGACATGGACAATAATGTGATGGTAACAGGAGGTGGGGTGGTGGGGAGGGGCGAGGAAGGAGAGAGGGGGTGGGGGGAGGGGAGGGGAGGGGCACAAACAAAACCAGAAAGAAGGTGACAGAAGACAATTTGACTTTGGGTGAGGGGTATGTAACATAATCAAGTGTCAAAATAATCTGGAGATGTTTTCTCGGAACATATGTACCCTGATTTATCAATGTCACTGCATTAAAATTAATAAAAATAAGATTAAAAAAAAGATTATGCCCTAACTAACCCTACTATCCAGCCAGGGCCATATAGTTCAGGGACACTATATGTCACACTGAAAATTGTGAATTTCTGTAGGCAAGAAAACCAAACCTCCTGAGAATATTCTTGTTCCGGTAATTCTTCCTCAGAAAGCCCCCTAGTGTAAGAGAACAGGTAATATATATGGTAACCATTAAGAATCAGTTTGTGTTCAAAAATATCCAGGTGTAAAACATAAGGTACCTACTAAAGATATATTTCCGGGCAGAGTGTCACCTGGTAGGGGCTTGCTGGGTCGGAGCACATGCGGGAGTGTCTCTGCCTACCTGCCTCTCACTTAAAAATAAAAGTATTTCCAAGCACTAGATTTAATACCCCCTTCATATTTTAAAAGAGAAATGCAAGTCTAAACTCAGTTGATTTACTTCATTGGACAGTTGGTAACAATGCTTTTTGAATGCCGATCCGAACTTCAAGGATAAAGTAAATAAACAGGGCGTGTCTACATGACCTCATTTTGATCAAATTTTTTCTATGTCTATATGCACACAGGATGCACTAATGTGTATTAATGTTCACCGAGTTTTAATACATTTTTGGGGTGGTGAGATATGAGTTATTTTCCTATCTTTCAGCTAATTCTGAATTTTTTTCCTAATAATTACAATGTGTCATTTAAATAAGTCATTATTCTCAAGGTTTTTGAAGGCAGGTCAAGCATTTCTATCCTAATTCAATTTCAAAATTAGGAAATAATGCTTATTATAGGTTCTTTAATCAGACTGTTTTCATACAGTTATGGTATAAGTGATGCCCATTTATAAAACTCAATTCAATTTTTCCCAAGAAACAAACATTGTTTTGTTTTAGAGACAATTTATTTAGACAACTAAAAACAATTAGATGTTCAGAAGCAGCGTACAATGAAGGAGAAAACAAACTAGTTACTTTGTCACATATACCCTCTTTACAATGAAAGCAAAAAAAAAAAGAAGCTTTCTGCTTTAAGGGAAAAGTAAGAAAAATAGGCCAATATATTTTTCTTCTTCATAATAACAAACAGCTACAGAAAATCTAATTGTAGTAGGAGAAAACAGATGTTGGCTTGCACATAATTCGTTACAGACAACATGCCACCGTACCTGCAAGAACACAACTGCACCTGCCTTCATCTGACTCTCTCATTCTCACTTACGGTTGACCAGGTTGGTTAGTTCCAGTACAGGAGCTAATTCTTATTCCTCAACAGTTACTGCTCCATGTTTGTCTTACACAGAGACCAATTCTGGAAGGCTGATACTTTTCTCTGCTTGCTTTTTCAGTCCATAAGTTGTATACTCTTTGTGGCTTATGTATGATACTCAGGCCTTCACTTCAGGAGTTGAACTGTAGATAGAATCTGAGTTCTCTGAAGCAATTTCTTCTACAAAAAAATAAATAAGTAAACCACATCAGTCACCTTTATAAAAGAACCAAATCTACATTTCTGTGTAATAAAGAAATAAAGTGGGTTTTTTGTTTGTTTTAAGTGTTCTGGTGTAGGGAAGCTCAAGAGTACATGCACATGCCATTAAAGACTAGACTAATAACATGGAAAATGAAGAAAGTTCACGTGTTTTACCCATGAACTCTTACACTGTAACTTAGCCTCCCAAGGTTGCCCCTCCTCAGCTAAATCTCCAAGCACTCCATCATATCTTTGAAAGATGACTCCTCCTTTATTTATTTGAACTTCAAATAATATACAATCAGGGCATATACAATTTGTAATTCTAGCTTTCAGAAAGAGCACTTATAGTATATAATAGGCACTTCATCAATGTTAAATAACAATTATAATCTTATCAATTTATTTATGTTAGCACCTGCCTCCTAAATTAGACTCTAAGTTCAGTAAGCGTAACCAAAGCCCGACTGGTGGTGGCACAGTGTGAATAGGGACGATGACGACCCAAGTTCAAAACCCTGAGGTCACTGGCTTGAGTATAGGATCACTGATATAATCCCCCCACCATCAAGGCACGTAGGAGAAGCAATCAATGAACAACTAAAATGATACAACTATGACTTGTTGCTTCTCATCTCTCTCCCTTCTTGTCTGTCTCTTTCTAGAAAAAATAAAATAAAAATAAGAGTTACCATCATTAGTCATGTCCATAATATATCCCTGTGCTTACTAGTATGCAGTAGGTATTTAAATATTTTTATAAACATGCATATATCAATACATATTTAAATTGTCCATATTTTAAGTATGTTCATATTTAATAAATTTCCCTTGTCAATGAGTAAACCTCACATAACACTTCAATTCTAAGTTCCCTAAGATTCTACAAAAGTTAATTCATTAGTATTTACCTAGTTCCTCTTCTGTTGTCTCTGGAAAACTGATCTTTGGCTTTGCCAGCTCACCACTATCTTCTTCTATGAAAAGAAAAGCATTAATGATGACGTTAATTACAATATTACTAATAATAAAAAGAAAGAACTTGATAAGCAAGAAAAGTAAGCCAAGACTATTCCAAGCAATCATATATAAAATATAAAAGAAGCCACTCCTTTTTTAGTAATTATAATAGTATTATCTTCCCTCAAAAATTACTTTTAGGCTCATACAACTATGTTGGGACCAATAACTAAGTACTTTTATTAAAAACTAGTCTATCTGTCTGACCAGGCAGTGGCGCAATGGATAGAGCGTCGGACTGGGATGTGGAAGGACCCAGGTTCGAGACCTTGAGCCAGCTTGAGTGCAGGCTCATCTGGCTTGAGCAAAAAAAAAGCTCACTAGCTTGGACTCGAGATCACTGGTTCGAGCAAGGGGTTACTTGGTCTGCTGAAGGCCCGCAGTCAGGGCATATGAGAAAGCAATCAATGAACAACTAAGATGTCGCAACAAAAAACTGATGATTGCCTGATCAGGTGGTGGCGCAGTGGATGGAGCGTCGGACTGGGATGCGGAGGACCTGGGTTCGAGACCCTGTGGTCACCAGCATGAGTGCAGGTTCATCTGGTTTGAGGGGAAAGCCCACCAGCTTGAACCCAAGGTCGCTGGCTCCAGCAAGGGGTTGCTTGGTCTGCTGAGGGCCCGCGGTCAAGGCACATGTGAGAGAGCAATCAATGAACAACTAAGGTGTTGCAACGCGCAATGAAGGACTGATGATTGATGCTTCTCATCTCTCTCCATTCCTGTCTGTCCCTGTCTATCCCTCTCTGACTCACTCTCTGTCTCTGTAAAAAATAAAAATAAATAAATAAAAAAAAAAAAAAACAAAAAAAACTGATGATTGATGCTTCTCATCTCTCTCCGTTCCTGTCTGTCTGTCCCTATCTATCAGTCTCTCTGAATCTCTCTCTGTTCCTGTGTAAAAAAAAAAAAAAAAAGAAAAAACTAGTCTACCATATTAGTAAGAATCAGAAAGTTATCTACTCAAAGGTTAAATATAGTTACTTATAAATTATTTATATTGCTCTCTAAACAAATTTTTTAAAATTTTTTTATTTATTTATTCATTTTAGAGAGAGAGAGAGAGAGAGAGAGAGAGAGAAAGGGGGGAGGAGCAGAAAGCATCAACTCCCATATGTGCCTTGACCAGACAAGTGCAGGGTTTCAAACCGGCAACCTCAGCATTCCAGGTCGATGCTTTATCCACTGCGCCACCACAGGTCAGGCCAGCTCTCTTAACAAATTTTGAATTAGGTCCATTCCATTCACCAAATCTCTCAGTGTAAAAGCTCAGAAATAGAATAGATTATACCACAAAAAAATTTAAACTAACAAAAGAACACAGCCAATTTATAATGATAGGCTTTGCTTTCTGTAAACCATATTATATAATTTAAAATCTAAAGGAGACTGAAATAAAATTGATGAAAAGTGATATAAAATTAGTTTAATTTGATAACTTTGAATAAAAATTCTTACCAGGAAGTACACATTTCCAAAGGCCGTATGTTTTCCCTACCACAGTTTGCCATAGTCTCAAAGTTCCATCTTCAGAACCACTGGCATAGAGTTCTCCATCAGGACTAAACCTCACGCAGTGAATAGGACCAAAATGTCCTTTGTAGGATTCTGAAAGAGGAGAAGGGCTATTAGAGAATTTAATAATTATTAGGCTAGGTATTGATACATTAAAGAAAGTAGTATCTCTATTACTAGGATGGTGCAAAAGTCATAAGGACAAATACAAAAAACTATATCTAATTAAAAATAAAATACTTTTCATCACCACGTGGCATCATGCCTACCATTTATTCCTAAATTATCCCTTTCCAATTCTAGTACACATTCTGGTTTCAGATTCTCTCTCTCTCTAAAGTAAGAAAAAATAAATAAAGCTTCATATCACAATAAAGATGAAAAAAGGGAATAAATTTAAACCTCCCCCTAACTTCTACAGAGAGTATATGTAAAATCTGTCAGTTCAATCCCAAAGTCTATACTCTAAACCAGTGGTAGTCAATCTGGTCCCTACCGCTCACTAGTGGGCATTCCAGCTTTCATGGTGGGCAGTAGCAGAGCAACCAAAGTATAAATAAAAAGATAGATTTAACTATAGTAAGTTGTTTTATAAAGATTTATTCTGCCAAACTTAGCAAAATCTGATATAAAGTACTTGGTAAGTAATTACTATTATATGCTTTAACTTGCTGTAACTCTGCTTTATAAATTTTATAAAGTAAAGTTACTTCCCTACTTTATAAATCACCATTACTGTGGAACCAGTGGGAGGTTAGAAAATTTTACTACTGACAGAGATACAAAAGTGGGTGGTAGGTATAAAAAGGTTGTCTTATCACTGATGTAAACTCACAGCCAATTTAACAAGGAACCAATTCTTAATTATGACCAAAGAAGGCCACTAGATGGAGCTCTTTTACACTTTGACTCAAATTCTTACCAGACTGTATCTAGGGTCCACTAGTCATTCCATCACTATCATTGAGACAGGATCAATATTGATCCTTATATAATTTATGAAATTTAATGAGAAAATGTACACATAAGTAGTGGTCATGGTGGTCTGTTTAAGTCATATCCTTTTTCATGAACTTTTCTTGTTTACTTTCTAATGCCTCATAACTTTATCAGTTTTCAAAGCTTTTTACTGGACCAATGTTGCAACTGTCTCCATAACTATTCAACTCAGGGACTCTCAAGCACCATCTTCCCCCGTCTCGGAAAACTTTGAAAACTGACACTAAGTAAAAATTTTAAAAAAGGAACTCTTCCTTAAAAGCAACTTATATTCAAGCAATAAAGGGTGAACAGTAAACAATTAAAATAGATTCTGTATAGTTCATTCACCAAGGTTCCACTTATCCAACCCAAGTCCACCAGCATATAAATCAGGATAGCTAAAAATAAAGTGGCAGCTTACAGACACAAAGTATAAGAACAAAATACACTAGTTCAAAAAGCAAAAACTATTTGGGAAGGCTAACATACATAGTGAGAATCATACTATGAAATACCAAGTCCATCAGATAAACAAAAAGTTAAGATGAGCATTAACTTCAAATTAATCCTACATGCCTTTCCTTTTCCTTTATTAAGGACTATTATCAAAACTAAAAAACATAATAAAATAAAATAAAAACCAATCCCCCCTCTGATTCAGATCCTTAGGGTATCCCCACAATAGCTCTAAGCTGTTCTCCCCCGCACCATTCACCACAGAGCCTTAAGGATTCCTATGCTGGCAAAGAGAAGGGGAGCTAGGTAGACACACTCCTTACCGGCACTATACTTCAGAGAGAACAAGTCTCCTAGCTTCTGTTTAATATAACTGTGACATAAGATTAATCTCCCCCAATAAATATAGTGCACTACTGTACAGAATGTCAGAATACAATAAACTCAAGTTAAAAGGAAAAGGTAAGTTGAGTTCAGCATACTTTGATTATAGTTCTATAAACATTTCTACCCAAAATGGATAAAAATCCTTTACTTTTTCACTTGGAAGCTACAAGCTTTAGTTAGCTGAAAAATTTGCTGAGGTCTTAATTACTGAACCTAACAGTTGGGAAAGGTAACTACATCCTTTTTTAAGGGAAGAAAAAAAGGACAACTCACCTAATTCTTCTCCACTGTTATAATCATACTTATAAAGTTTAAAATCTTCACCACCTGCAACAAGAAATTCTTTCTCAGGATGAAGAGATGCAGAGTTGATGGTTGCAGGAGCTTCAAAGGACTTAATTGGATCCAAACTACAAAAATATTTTAATAATAAACACTTACAAATTTTCAATATTCCATAAGTAATACAAGAAAATAGTTACATTTAACTGGTTCTAAATTATGAAACTCAAGGAACAAGTCAACGTTCACTTAGTCAAATACAGTGATGTTAAAAACAAACAAAAAAACCCCCTCTAAATATTAGCAAATAAAGTTCATTAGTGATCAATGTCACCCCATTAAATTTAATTTTCTAAAAAAAAAAGTTCAAACTGATACTATGCCCAATTTGAGTTCATCCCAGAATACAAACTCATTTCGATAGAGGGATAGTCATTCTGTGCAGTGGATGTCTTCCTGGAAATGTGTGTGCTGGCTAATTAAGGCAGACGGCTAATATAGTGGGGATGCTTTGCTTTGAAAATAATTTAATTCTGTATTGTTTGATTTTTCCATGGTAAACACATGTTATCTTGTAAACAGAAAAAGGTTTTATAATAGATAATCATATTACAGAATTATTTACACATTATTCACAATTGCTGAGAATTTATAAAACTTCTGCAAGTGATAAACCTTCAATCCCATAAAATAAAAAACTGCTAAAACTGACTCAGTTTTTACTATCAGTCACTAAAAGAGTAACTAAATTTAAGATTACAAAATCAATGCAGCCTGACCAGGCGGTGGCACAGTGGATAGAGTGTCAGACTGGGATGAGGAGGACCCAGGTTCGAGACCCCGAGGTCACCAGCTTGAGTGCGGGCTCATCTGGTTTGAGCAAAGCTCACCAGCTTGGACCCAAGGTCACTGGCTCGAGCAAGGGTTTACTCGGTCTGCTGAAGGCCCACGGTCAAGGCACATATGAGAAAGCAATCAATGAACTAAAGAGTCACAAAAAACTGATGATTGATGCTTCTCATCTCTCTTCGTTCCTGTGTCTGTCCCTGTCTATCCCTCTCTCTGACTCTCTGTCTCTGTAAAAAAAAAAAAAAAAATCAATGCATAACATCAGCTTCACCTGAATATCAATGAGTTTGGACACTAGCTCTTTTCCAGTCCAACCTTAAAAATCCTGAAACGCCTCCAACACAAAACAGCACATAGCAGCTCCTAAATGCCGCCATCCTATTCCCATCGCCACACACTACAAAGTGTGAAAACCAGAGTTAGTCCTGACTTCTAAGAGACCACTGAATAGAACTTTCCAGCTCAAATGTGAGAATATTCAATAGGCCAGCAAACCTCTGCCGCCAAAATGCAGCTTGAGGAGATAGTCTACAGTAGGACCACACATTGTACAGATCCAGGAGTGACCAATTAACACAGCTGTGCAATTTAATGACTCTGTGAAACAGTATTCTATCAATTCACTGTGTGAGTATATCAACTCCTTTACATTCTAATTGCTTTCGTCCAGTTTAACTACCTTTTCTCTCCTTCTGTTATTCACTGCAAGTAGCCGTTTTAGACAAAAGTTTAGGGCTGCTGACCAAAGCAGAATGTAGTATTCTATGGAAATCAATTAAGTAACATGTATACTAAGAATGTTAAGCATGTTGCTACCCTTGGAACTGTACTTATACAGTTCTATTGTAAGGAAACCTTCAGAGATGCGCCATAATATTCACTGCAGTGCTAAAGTAGGGAAACTGACACATAATTTAGTAAAACCTATATTGCAACATACTGAGTAAAAATGCTTTCAAAGAATTTTTAATGGCTAAGAATATTTCAAAATAAAAATTATATTCATTAGGGTTCCCATCACCAACGGTGGGAAACCCCTGAAATGCACATACATAAAGAACAAAGAAAAAAAAAAGACTGGTAGAAAATATAGCTATGATTAACACTCTGGAATCTATAATTATAGCATTGTGAGTACATTTTTAAATTATATTTTCTAAATTTTCAACAAGAACATTTACTATATTTATAGCCACAAAAATTAAGGTTGTTTATGCTAAGTAAAATAAGACAGTCAGAGAAAGACAAGTACCATATGACTGCACTCATATGTGGAATCCAAAAAACAAAATATACCACCAAACAAAATAGAAAGAAACTCAGATACAGAGAACAGACTGACAGCTATCAGAGGGAATAGAGGTTAGGGGGCCAGGAGAAAAAGTGAAGGGATTAGAGAAAGGAAAAAAACTGTATTGATACAGACAATAGTGTGGGGACTGCAGGAGAGAAAGGAAGGTGGGGTGAGATGGCAGAACGTAGAGGAATAGACGGCGATGGAGGGAGACTTGACTTGGGGGGTGAACACACAATGTTATATACAGAAGATGCACTGTAGAATATTGTACCCGAATCCTGTATAATTCTATTAACCAATGCCACCTAACTACAGTATTTCCCCAGTGTAAGACACACCAGTTTTCAAAATATTTGAGGTCTAAAAATTGGGTGCACTTCATACAGTGGTTGCAGATTTTTTTTTTTACTTGCATTTCCCACTTGAGGAATTGTATGAATTTTATGATGAATAAAACTTGAGTTCAATAACTGTATGTAATACATTTTTTTTCAAATTTCAGACCCCAATATTAAGGCGCATCCTATACATGGGAAAATACGGTAAATTCAATTAAAACTTTTTTAAAAGTTGTTAAATTTTAGTCCTGGCTGATTGCTCAGTGGATAGAGCATTGCTCCAGTGCATGGAAGATGTCCCAGGTTCAATTCCCAGTGAGGGCACACCGGAGAGGCAATCATCTGCTTCTCCTCTCCCCACTCCCAACCTTCTCTCCCCCTTTCCCTCTCATAGCCAGTGGCTTGATTGGTTCGAGCATGGCCCCAGGTGCTGAGGATAGCTTTGCTGGAGAGCATCAGTTCAGGCACTAAAAAATAGCTCGGTACTCAAGCATCGGCCCATGATGGGGTTGCCAGGTAGATCCCATTCAGGGCACATGCAAGGGTCTGCCTCACTATTTCCCCTCCTCTCACCTAAAAAAAAAAAAAAAAGTTGAACATGCAATACCTGACTATTTAGTAAGGGGCACTGACCTCTTTTCCCTTAGCTTATAAAATAAAAAAACAGTCAACACAACAATAGGCCATCTGATATGAATGAATTAAAATTACACCTATTTCTTTTTTATCAGATTGGCAAAAAATATATATTATTTTAGTGTGCCATAGAATTTTAGTAATTTATTTGTGCCATGAGATGAAAAAGCTAAAAATCACTGTTATATAGTATAGGTCAAAATTTGCCTTTTAAAGAGTTATGCACCTTTTCATAGACGTCTTCTAATTTGTAAGTACTTTAAGTTATCCTTTGTTGTCAAAAAAGAAAATGAAGGTATTTCTTAGACATACCTTACTGCACTATGAAAAGCAATAGATCGTCCGTAAGTTATTACCAGGATCTCTCCCTCAGGAATATATTCCATACTGCTAACAGACATATTAAAATTTAGAGATTTCACTTCTGTCATTGTAGCATGATCCCAAAGGCTGCAAAAAACAAAAAGAGGAAAAATATGGTGGTATTTACTTATTTAAGAAAAAAGCTTAAATCCTAATTACATCTGCAGATTAACCAATAATCACAATTGTAAAACAGTCTCCATCCCAACTCATAAAGTACAGATGATACACAGAGTACAAGGCCAAATTATTTGGTAGTTTATTGATGAAGTCAACTTTAGTAGTTAAATACACTTCCCAAGCAATTCAGCAAAATACACCATCAAGACTTTCTGGTCTTATACTCTTGTTTCTCTTCACATCGTAAGACTTTCTGGTCTTAATTTAGTTAACTTCAGTGGTGCTCTAATAATGGCTCCTACATTTTTGTGAACCTGATGACTATGTCACAGAAAATGACATCAGGGGTTTCATGGATCCCTATAGCCAACCTATTCCTGACCCAGGTTAAGAGCACCTGTCTATAAAGATGTTAGTAGTTTTAGCCCTGGCCGGTTGGCTCAGCGGTAGAGCGTCGGCCTAGCGTGCGGAGGACCCGGGTTCGATTCCCAGCCAGGGCACACAGGAGAAGCGCCCATTTGCTTCTCCACCCCCTTTCCTTCCTCTCTGTCTCTCTCTTCCCCTCCCGCAGCCAAGGCTCCATTGGAGCAAAGATGGCCCCGGCGCTGGGGATGGCTCTGTGGCCTCTGCCTCAGGCGCTAGAGTGGCTCTAGTCGCAACATGGCGACGCCCAGGATGGGCAGAGCATTGCCCCCTGGTGGGCAGAGCGCCCCCCCATGGTGGGCGTGCCGGGTGGATCCCGGTCGGGCGCATGCGGGAGTCTGTCTGTCTCTCCCTGTTTCCAGCTTCAGAAAAATGAAAAAAAAAAAAAAGATGTTAGTAGTTTTAATTAAGTGTTTTGTGAATTCCACTGTTTACAATAGCAAATGGACACCTCCAGAGAAATGTGACCCATGCGCTGCTGAGGTTTTCATGTTCAGAGACAATTCTTCCTACATAATAGTTAAAAAAAAGATTTAAAATATAAGCTCTAAGGTCACATTTTTTCAACTTTAAATTATTGAAGAAAAATTACTTACTGAACAGTTTTATCATCAGCTGAAAGAATCTGTTTGTCTTCACTGCACCACAGAGCCTTTTTAATGCCAGAGGTATGACCACTGATTTCCTTAGGTTCTTAAGATGAAACAATTTAAAATACATTTAATATATGATCTCTAAAACTGAGTAATATTGGAACAATAAGTAAAAAAACCCATATTTTAAATTGGACTGCAACTTTATAAAGCCCAGAACAATTCAAACTAGTTTACATAGAATATATTTAATTTTTCTATATTGAAACAAAAATTTTTCTGCATGAGCAAAAAACCCAAGAACTATGATGTTATATGTAGCAAAGTAAATACATCCCTCCCTCCAGGCTACTTTTCTGCTTTCAAAAGCATTACTGCATCACAATAAAGTAAAAGAATAAGTAATACAGCATAATTTAATAAGAATACGGGCCAAGGAACAAGAAAGCCTGAGCTGTTCCTAGTACTATCGCTAATCCTGGACCCCTCATCCAAGCCACAATTCTGTTTCTATGCAATCTTACAGAAACAACTGTGTAAATATGTACAACTAAAAGTATGTTAAGCATATCACTGCTTACATTTAAAATTTGCAAACAGCTTAAATAGGCTATAAGATTGGTTAATTCACTTATTCATAGGGATAAAGAACCATATAGTCACTAAAAAACTATATATTTAAATATATGAAAAAATTATTAACTGCATATTTTAAAAATTCTTCTGAATAACAGTACACTCACATGGTTCAAAAATATAAACAATAACAATATATGTACACACGGAGAATTCTCACCCTTCTCATTTTTTTTTTTTAATTTTTATTTTTATTTTTTTTATTTATTCATTTTTAGAGAGGAGAAAGACAGAGGAGAGAGAGACAGAGAGAGAGAAGGGGGGAGGAGCTGGAAGCATCAACTCCCATATGTGCCTTGACCAGGCAAGCCCAGGGTTTCGAACCAGCGACCTCAGCATTTCCAGGTCGATGCTTTATCCACTGTGCCACCACAGGTCAGGCCTTCTCATTTTTTATAGATAACTTTCTTACCAAAAGATAGTAACATTGTTGTAAACCTTTTAAAATTCAGTATCACTTTAAAATTTTATCAGTACAAATTTTTAAACTGTAAGAAGGCTATACAAGCACAATATAGTAAGTAAGTCAATATTCAAAAATATATCTGCACAGAAAAAAGAATATAAGCAAAATTAAAGATATTAACAGCGATTAATACCAGATAATGACTTATATTTTCATTTTTTTCCGTATCTGAGTACTGAACATGAACATAAATTTAAAAACCAGAAAAAGTCATTTAAATTAAAATGAAATAAAACCACAAACATGTATAAATTATGCTTACCTGCTTCAGGTTTGTTCAAGTCATATATGCGTAACAGTTTATCCTGTCCCGCAGTTAACAAGTAATTACTATCCTGAGAACATAAACAAGTAAAATGTTACTAGATTAGCCATTTTAATGGTTCTCTCTCTTTCAAACATCTTCAGCACCAAACAAAACCCAAACAAAGCTCACAGGTGTCACAAGGAGATACAGTCATTGCTAGCCATATCGTGCTTTTTGTGGACTCACTGTATTGTGGATTTTTAAATTGAATATATCTAATTTTGTATTGCAAATTTTTAGCTATATCGTGGGATTTTGCGTTATATAGGTATTTTTATATATTTATTATCTTAATTATTTACAAAGTGTTTAAGAGCATAGGAAGTATTTATAAGACTGTGGGAAAGGTTAATAGCAGTGTGGGAAAGGTTTATAAGTGTGGGGAGTGTTTATAAAGCCTTAAAATATATATAAATAATAAAATAAATATAAGGTTGTGCTTCGTGGATCTTCACCTATTTTGGGGGTTCTGGAACCTAACCCCAGGATAGACGAGGGACCGCTGTACAACACATGCCAATTACTTCCGAGAAGACATTATAGAGCATTTTTCATAATGCCAAAGCCCTTTAAACTTCCTAGTCCAAATGTGTTTCACCACCTACCACATAAATTCCCTTAATCCGCCCTGATCCAGCACCCCATCCTACTGAGTAGTTCTTCAGTGAATTCAAATTTATCCTTTCCCTTCTGCAAGTAGTTGGGAAACATTATTTGGGCATTTTAAATGTGTGTTGCTGTTAATGGAGAACTGATACAAGAATTTCAGGCTATTTTAAAAGCCTCATATCATTAACTAAGAAAAAAAACATTTGTACAAATCCCAAATACCCACCCCCCGAACCAAATATACAAACAGCAATTTAACTCTTTAAAAAACACACTCCCATTTTTTGATACCTGCGTAAAATCCACAGACTTGACAATGTGTTTATGAGCCAGGGTCATCAATTCATCTCCTGAGACAGCATCCCACACTTTGCTAAAAACAAAGTAAATATAATAGTAATTTTGACGACTAAGTACCAAATAATTTAGATGTGAAATGTTACATATTATAAATGCATTATAAATCTCCATCATTTCTAACATCCTACCACTGTTAGAGTTCATTTGATAAAATATTTAAACGAGTTTAAAGGAAAAGAAATTTCTCTGTAAAAGCCATATAACCAATCTAATTTTGACAACAGAAAAGACCTATGAACTTAAGTCAACGAGGTTCCCAAGGTCACAGAGCTCTTAAATGATAGAGCTAGAATTTAAGCACAGAATTCAAGTCTAAACCAACGTTCACATTTTGAATACTATTGTACAAATAGAAACAGACTTGAAACAGTAAGAAAGCACAAAAAACAACACTGAACACCTATCCAGACCTATCTTAAAACTTGTGATTTTGCTTATTAATGCTCTGTAAGAGACCTAAAAACAAAGGTAACTGTTCCTGTGGCAGCAAGATAAATCCTGACTATTTTCATGATTCTGTTAAGTATTTAAAGTGCCATTTTCCACCCCCTTTTCTTGCTCCCTTTTAGAGTAACTATCACATGAATACTAATCTCTATCTAATAACCTTTCCTTCTTTCCTTGAGGACTGGCATTATAATTTAGTCAAATGTACAAACTGAGAGTCTTCACACATTATACAGAGACAGGCATCCTTCCTAATAAGTTTTTGCTCACATCTTAAAGATCAGAACAAGAACCAAGCAGAGGGTGATTAAACATCTTGCTCAAGTAATTAACAATGTTAGGGTCAGATAACAGAAACTGAGGTTAAAAAATGAATCTTTCCGCCCTGGCTGGGTGGCTCAGCGGTAGAGCGTCAGCCTAGCGTGCGGAGGACCCGGGTTCGATTCCCAGCCAGGGCACACAGGAGAAGCGCCCATTTGCTTCTCCACCCCTCCGCAGCGTTTTCCTCTCTGTCTCTCTCTTCCCCTCCCGCAGCCAGGGCTCCACTGGAGCAAAGATGGCCCCGGCGCTGGGGATGGCTCTGTGGCCTCTGCCTCAGGCGCTAGAGTGGCTCTGGTCGCAACATGGCGACGCCCAGGATGGGCAGAGCATCGCCCCCTGGTGGGCAGAGCGTCGCCCCATGGTGGGCGTGCCGGGTGGATCCCGGTCGGGCGCATGCGGGAGTCTGTCTGACTCTCTCCCTGTTTCCAGCTTCAGAAAAATGGAAAAAGGAAAAAAAAAAAAAATGAATCTTTCCAAAACTGCAATGCAAAAGACTGTCTTCTTTACTAGTCATAGTGTCTAAAATTCTGTTCTATTTATAACTTAATTATATTAAATTTATAAAACTACTTTACTAAATATTAACATGTCACCACTACACTGAGACCTAGTTTCAGTAATGACATTTTTAAAATTCACTTCCCAAATATTTTTAATATCGAATTAATCCTAATTTTCTACCTCTTGTATAAAATCAATGAGATTCATTCCAAATGACAATGTTACATTCCAGAAGCAAAATCAAGATCTAGAATTCAGCTCTGGCCGGTTGGCTCAGTGGTAGAGTGTCGGCCTGGCGTGCAGGAGTCCCGGGTTCGATTCCCGGCCAGGGCACACAGGAGAAGCACCCATCTGCTTCTCCACCCCTCCCCCTCTCCTTTCTCTCTTCCCCTCCCACAGCCAAGGCTCCATTGGAGCAAAGTTGGCCCGGGTGCTGAGGATGGCTCTGTGGCCTCTGCCTCAGGCGCTAGAATGGCCCTGGTTGCAACAGAGTAAAGCCCCAGATGGGCAGAGCATCGCCCCTGGTGGGCGTGCCGGTGGATCCTGGTCGGGCGCATGCGGGAGTCTGTCTGACTGCCTCCCCGTTTCCAACTTCAGAAAAATACAAAAAAAAAAAAAAAGATCTAGAATTCATCCATCCTTTGGTCTTCTGCTTTAGAGAATTCCCTCAAGTTATTTAACTCACAAGCATAAGGTACTGAATAAGCAGGGATGCCAAAAATATATGATATGGCTCCCAACCTCATGAAGTAATGACATATAAATTAATTAAGTACTATACAGATGCCAGAAGTTCTAACACAGGGAATGGTGTGAGCACAAAAGAAGAAACAGACACCTTCACCTTCCAGCACTTCCTAAGTCTTCCTTGTCTGACCATTTCTTTTATTTCCTATTTTGACCTCCCATAATTAACAATCAAAGGAATATCTGTCACATTATACTCATGCATGTTAACATCTAAAGCAACATTTGACCCGAAGCATTTGACATTAAAAGAACTTATATAAAACCAAGCAGTTTCTTATTTTATCAATATTATACACAATCACAACAAGGCACAGCATAAAGCCTTACAGTGATTATGCACAAAGACACAACAGCAGTCTACTTCATTGAAGACACAGGGAAAGAAGTTCAGACTAACATTTATAACTTTCCTTACTGATCTCTCACCATCTCAAATATAATTCCATGTAATCACTGTTATATCCTTCTTATTTTTGGACTTATTTTTTATTTTACAGAATAAAATTCATTCTGTGGTACAGAAGTCTTTTTAGTTTCAACAAATGCATTCATGTACCCACTACTGCAATCTGCCTTTATTTTTCTTAATAATCTTGGCATGTTAATTTGCTTGAAACAAAAGAGCAAAATTGTTCCTCAGTGTGAAATTGTCCTAAAAAAACAGGACCACTTTTACTCTCCAGACTATTAAGTCTAATTAATTAAGTCTATTATAGGTACAATAACTCTTGACATTGTCTTCATTAAACAGTTAAGTGTCTAAGTCAGAAACACAGTTAGAAACTAGATACCAAAATTATACAAAATATGATACATGCCCACAAAGGGAAAGTGGGTCATTGCAAGTCACTCTAATAACATATACAAAAGCCAAAAATCAAAAAAGGTAAAATGTATTCTGGCAACAAGTAATAGCCAGTCTGCAGGGCATATGTGTGGCAGTGTCAGATGATGCTGATGAACTAGAATGAGGCCAAATTTAAAGTGCCAACAATTGAAATTTAACATTTAAGTCAGTGGTTTAAAGGCTGCCCATGAGAATCACTCAGAGCAACTTTAGGGAAGAAAAAAAAAAAAAAAAAAAAAAAAAACTAAGCTGGGCACTCCATTCCAGACCAAATCAGAATTTCTTGGACATCTGCATCTGAATATTTTAAATGCTCCTCGAGTTATTCTGATGTACACCCAAGATCATAAACCACGGACATAGCAGAAGAAATACAGGAAGATTACTAGACAGAGAAGTGACATGATGAAATCTGCTTTTAGGAAGACAGCCGGCAGCATTATGGAAGATGAATAGATGGAAAGAGCCTAATGAAGGGATCTGAACAAAGGCAGTGGTAGAAGAAACATTGTAGTCAGGAGGCATTTCGCTGGGAGAAACATAGATAAAGAAATCTGGATGTTAAGGAAAAACCAATAACTTTAAAAACTTAGAAAATGAACAGTAATTCAGTTTGGAAGTTTTAAATATGTCTAAAGCCTGTTAACAAAAACTGAAAGTGAGATTCAGCAAAAAATTTAGGGCCACCATCACACTAGAAAGTCATAACGAGTGGTGTCTAGCACTCAGGAAGCACTGTGGAGGAGTATCTGTAAACAAGATCACCAACATTCACTATCTGGAGTGCTTGTTAATAACGTAGATTTCTGGGTCCCAATCCAGACACACAGAATAAATCACTTAAGTCTGAAATTTTTGAGAACTACTGAAGTGAAAGAAGCAGACAGGACCAGGGTGGAATTTTGGTGAGAACAAATATCAAGTGGTCTATATACATTTCACTTCATGAATTTAGAATGAAGTTTAATTATTTCAGAACACAACCCACAGAGACCTTCAAAGTCAGCCATGTTAGCTATACTTACGCTGTGAAATCGGCAGCAGCGGTGGCTGCTTTGGTGGCATCCTTATTCAATGTCGCACCCCAGACAGCACCTTTGTGACCCAAAAAAGTTCCAATCCAGTCTCCTGTATCCCCCTGGCGTAGCATAGGTTTACCATCTAAAAATATTTTAAAAGAAACATGATTTAGAAGTTTATTTAAAATCTTGGATTCAAACATGAAAATGATCATGCTCATTAACAAAGTGGAAAACTGCTATCTAACTATTCTCAGTCACTGAGGTCACTAAGGAACACCCAGAAATAAATGAACATAGTTAACAATGTATGTCTAAGTTAACTAAAGTAATGTAATAAATTAACTGAAGAACTAAGCTCTCTGGGAAGCATCTGTTAATTCAGTGGGAAGAGTAACTCTATGCATCAAAATCTAGTACCGAGTCTTAACTTGGACAAGCATATTAACCTAAAATCTCAATGTCCATTTGAAAAATGGGGCTAACGCTACAAGGGAATATCCAATGAGGTAAGGGGAGGGACGAGTCTTTGTAAAATAAGGTGAGGTATTACTTGGTCTGGCCTAGTATCTCCATTTCCCAAACCGTTGAAAGGGATTTACAGTTTGCTGGCCGGGTGTCTTGACAAGTGCTCGGTCCCACTTCTCCAGAAATAGCAATAAAAGTAAAATGAGACGACTCAGTTGGAGGAAATACTTGTACGTCAGAGAAGCTGCTCTAGGCTCCAGGTGCGGGGGTCCAAACACTACTGCTCTGGCTCTCAGCTCCCAGGTTGACATCCTCACGAGCCACCCCACCCCCGGCACGCGGCGCGCGGGCTCCACTCCCTTCCGGCCCAGCCCCAGCCCCCCGGAGACCCGCACCAGCGGCCCCGATTACCTTTGCACGCACTGATTAAGAAATAGCCGTACGGCGTGATACCACTGAAGGCCAGATCAACCACAGGCCGCGTGTGGCCAGAGCAGGTGAGCGGAGTCTGCCTCATCGCCATGGCGGCGGCGAAACGAGCGAGCGGGACCGGGAGCCGAGAGGAGTCTGGTTCTTTTCTCTCAACCGCAGTGCCTGTAGCTCCTCAAGGCCCCCGCCCAGGCACTGGGGCTGGGCCGGGACACGAGAAAAAGAGGCCAACCCGGTGGCACTGAGGTCAGGAAAGGCTTAGGGATGGGTCCGGGAGTATGCGATGGGCAACCGACAGCCGCTGAGGGAGGGAGAGGGAGAGAGGGAGGAAAAAAGGGGGAGGGGGAACCGGCGACCAGGACCCGCACGATCCACGCCGCTACCGGCAGGACGTGACGATTGTAATGACACTAGCGTCCGCCGGAAGTGACGTCTTGGGACAGCAGCGCGCAGGCGCGAGTTCAGCACCCGTAGGGCACGTGATGCTGTCCCTGCGCCGGCTTGCTTTGGCGCCTGGGGGCGCTCTAGGCTTTTTAGTTAAGTCCCTCTTGCCGCGCTCTGACCTGCGCTTTGCCGCGCTGCTAGTCCCCGACCGAGTTTGTCCGATGCAGTTCTGCTCCGCTCAGACCCTCTAGCTGGCGGATCCTGTGCAATAACTAGCAACACAGCCTTTAGGACTGTGTCGGTATCTGAACAGAGGTGCTTTCAGTGGCGGCTCAAACCAGCAAACAACTTCTAAGAACTTTTTTTTTTTCAATTTTTATTAACAACTATATAGGTAGCTCCTCTGGGATTGTTTACAAGTAAGACCCTTAAGAAAAATAATTACGCCAGCCAGCCCTTCTGTTATGACATTCCTGTGTTGCTAGTGTTTCAGACATGAGTGTTAGGCGGATTTAAAAATAGTTGAATTTAATTTTTTTTTTTTTGAGGAGTTCAGAGGTCGCTAGAGCAGTGGTCCCCAAACATTTTTGATGAAACACATTAATAAAACTTGAGCCTGCACTCCTAACATACAGGTGACTTTTAAATTACATACATGTACATTGTAACACATAGACAAAGTACTTATACTAGAAGACTAAAAACTAAATTATAAGTAGAAATTCTAGTAGGGTCTTTCGGCAGTCAGCCACTTGGGCATCTCTGCTCTATCAACTAGAACTGTTGATTAATTGTACATACAAAATCTTTCCTAAGCAAGAAAGGTCCTCTCTTAGGGCAAGTTTCTTAACGTTGATGATAGAATTTAAGCAGAAAACAGCAGGGATTTTTGTGACTCACTCACTACTTTGTCCCCAAGGTCATGTCTTGGCACATACCAATAAAATATTCAGCCAGTACAAATGTATGTGAATGTTTCCTTATCCACCATCTCCTCTTTTGTGATAAACATGTGTTGGCCTTGAAGATTCAAATGCAAAGACTTGAATGGGGACTTGAAGTGCTTCCCCATTTTATTTCTGTAGCATCTTGTTCATTTATTTATAGTGCAACACTTACTATATACATTTTCCATTTTGTTCTACTCCCTCTCTGTGCCAACCTTACTCTTTGGTCCAACACACACACCCGTATGCACACTCCATACACACACTTAAATTATGAGTTCCTTAATGGCAATGGTTATGGCTTTGTCATGTTTGTACACTAGTACCAGCAGTGTGCATGGCATTCATGGAAAGTGAATGCTCAAAAAGTGCTTGTTTATCGATTATAACTGGCTTTCTAATGGAGGTAAATAAATAAAAGATGCAACTCAAGTTAAAACAACGAATTAGTAAAATATTAAAAATTCCTTATGTCGCTCATTTTGTGTAGGTGAATATATGATAATCTGTCTCTAAAGAATTTATATTTCCTGCTCATTTGGATTCTGACTTTTGAAAGTATTATGTGGCATGATCAACTGGCTTCCAAGTCAGTTTAATATTAGAAGATAGATGAAGGCAATTAATATGATTAAACATTAAAAGGCTAATAGAAAAATTATATCAACATATGTGTAAAAAATTTTAGATAGAATTGAACGTCCATTCGTAATAAAAACTTCTAGAAATTGAAGGGATCTGAGAATATCCTAAAGAAACATCACTCCCTATTAGGTGGGGTACAAGTGAGTGCCAAGAGGGGAAGGGAGCCAGACCTGGCAGAGAGAGCCTTCTGGTGGAGAGTGGGAAACAAAGAGGATTGCATAAAAACAGACTCAGACCACAATGCCAATCTGAAAAAGTCTTGCCCAAGCAAGTACCTTGCATAACTCACTTCCACTCACATTACATTAGAAAGACCTGGGGTACCGGCCGCATGTGTAGTCACAAGGAGTCTGGAAGATAGTCCCACTGGGCATCATGTACTCAGGAAGTCAAGGAGAATAAATTTGAATGTGCCAGAAAGAGGCTCAGACAGTTATCTACTTTTTTTTTGCTCTCTTCCCTTTGAGTTATATCTTTTCTACTGCACTCTGTGTGCTTTCTCCACTTTTTTTTTACTTTGTTTTGAGTCAGTTCTCTTTTTTACAGTTTCAAATGTAGTTTTTATATATCATTTGTTAACCTAAAAGTAAAAGCTTAATGTTGGAGGCAGCAAGCCTTTATTTGAAATAAATATATATATATATTTTATATATATATATACACATATAAATATATAAATATATTTATATACAAATAAATATATATATATATATATACAATTCTTAGAAGCACTTACTCAGGCAGACACCCAAATAGTGTTCCATTTAGGAGGTGAAGGCAAAGGTATTTATGACAAAGGGAGGGGAAATAATTACATGGATAAAAGGAAAGATTTCTATTTGTGTTAAAAAGCCAAGGAAGGGATTTCTATAGGTGCAAATAATGGACTAAGTTGTTCTTTAAATATACATGGTAGTGCTATTCTAAAGGATGTCTTTAATTTTCAGTCTGATAGTCAGGATGTATGTTTTCTTGTTAGTTTTGCAAACAGCTATTTGGAATACACTGTTCCTTTGGCCCTGACCAAATGTTATTTTGCCCCTTTCAAACATTCCAAAGGATTGAGGAGCAGGAGATGAAAGTTATTTTTTTCTGAGATGGCAGCTCTAACTCTATTTTGAAGTGGTTTCTTTTATGTTGTTTCTCACATATTCATGTTTTAATTTTTACTTCAGTTTTTTTCCTTAATTCTGCCTTTGCATCTTCATTTGTTTCCACATTATTTCTTATTTTGTCTCTTTTTATAGAGAGTTTATATTTTTACATTTTTAGAGCATGTACGAAAATTTTTGTCAAAACATTTCATTTTTTAATAATTCTTTGTCTTTTACATTTATGGTGGTTTTTTTTACTTAAAAAAATACATTTTTGCCTGATCAGGCAATGGTACAGTGGATAGGGCATCGGCCTGAGACACAGAGGACCCAGGTTCAAAACCCTGAGGTCACCAGCTTGAGCGCAGGCTCATCTGGCTTAAGCACAGGGTCTCTGACTTGAGCGTGGGATTATAGACGTAATCCCACGGTCGCTGGATTGAGCCAAAAATTGCTGGCTTGAACAAGGGGTCACTTGCTCTTCTCTAGCCTCCCCTCCCCATCAAGGCACATGTGAGAAAGCAATCAATGAACTTACAAGGTGCTGCATCAAAGAATTCATGCTTCTCATCTCTCTCCCTTCCTCTGTCTGTCTCTCTCTCTCTCACTAAAAGAAAATAAATAAAAATTTAAAAAAATAAATAAAAACAATACATTTTTTTAAATGCAGAGAAACCATATCACTCATCTTTAAATGATGGCAGTTCTATTAGTTCAGTCTGTTATTTGTGCAAGAACAGTATAAGTGTATTCTTTTTTATTCTCCCCCTCTTTTATTGGAAAATGTTTTGGTTACATACTTAGGACATTAGCTAGAAGAATGAATATCACTTTATGATTTTGGAATGAAATCAGCTGCTTGTAGGGTGAGAAATCTCAAATTATATGTTAAAAGTGAAGAAAAGGGAGATTTAATTTGAAAACTTTTGGTACTTAGCATTTTGAACAAAAAAGGTCAGCTGTCATGGTTTTATGGGTAGCGATAGAGATAGCGATACAGATAGTTTGGATAAAATGAGACCGCCTCCCCTCGCCATCACCTATGCTTATCTATAAGGAAATATTACATTGTCAGAAAGAAACCATTTGGAGCTGGCACTGTTTTTCCCAAATGATTCCTAGCGAGTGATTCCAAACTAATGTGATAGTTCTACTAATATGGACATGCTCAGGGAAAAAACCCAAAAGATTTATATCCAGGAATTTGAGGGTATTTTTTCTCCAAAAGAATAGAGTCAACGTCACATCAATATGAAGATTATATCTTCCTGCACTCTGTTCACCTGTTGCTGGGACCCTGCCATGTTCTGACTGACCTGGGGTATGGATGAGCATGGACCTCTGGTCCATGGACATCCCCTGCACCTCACATTCCCAGGGCCTCCTGCTGCCTCTGTCCTCCTTGGTCCCTGTGCTGGTCTTCACCCCGTGCTGAGTCGGTGAGAGCTCAGCTCTGCCTTCCAGTCTGGACAGGAAAGCCCAGAATGCAGTGTGAGCCCAGGGCTGCCACCCCCAGCACCCTCGCCAGCTGCCCAGGCCCCTACAGGACTGACAAAGGATACTCCAACTTTAGAATCATTTAATACTGACTCCTAGACACCATGTTCCACCCTGGGCAAATATGTATTATATTTAGCAGTAAAGGGCTCACCAGGACGAAGCTCATAACAGGATAAGCACCCTATAACTCGCACTGGCCCAGGAAGAAAGGTAGGCATGGAGTGGAGGGAGCTAGATGTCCCAGGATGCTGAGTTGTGGGAAGGAACGATGTGCTGGAAGACTTTAGGTTTCATGGAGACGTACAGTGAAGACGTCTCAGCTGGCAGCAGACCACGGTCAAGCTGCTTTGGACGTTCATCCCCTGTGCAGAGGGTATGGCGAATCCTGATGTTGAGCTAGTGGCCTGTGCCAGCATAGGATGTGTCCTGATGCCCGGGTCTCTGCATGCTAATGGTGCGATAATGGAGGTGAAGATGAGTAAATGGACTCACAGCCCGGGAGTACCTTTATCGTCCCAGCGTTGTGGTCTGGAAAGTGAGGCCTGAGACAGTGAGTGGGCCAAACTGAATCAAATTCCCCAAAGTCAGAGAGTGGGAGGAGAAAGGATATTCCTGTGGGGAAATGCCCTGCTGACATATCATGTAAGAATTTTAACTTTGTCTGAAATAATATATTGAGGAATATGAATGAATACTGTATTCCTAAGATTTTAGGGAATGGTAGCTCCTTAGGCAAGATTTTACTGTAGCCCATTTTTCACCACTGTTTGCATATAGTGTATAACACGCATCAAAGAAATCTAAAATCCTCTTTTAGTTTTCTCTTTATTTCTTTCTCTCCAAAGTCTGATTGCTTGTCAAAAATTATTCTTCTCTGTGTTTTCTTTCAGCTGGATGATGACTTGTTCTCCTGGCATTACACTTTCAATTTACAGTAAACAGTACTCAGGGAATGAGGCAACTCGGTAGACTCAGAGCTGTTTTACTGCCAGGTCAACTGGGCCTTTTGCTTTCAAACATGTGAGGTGCATGACTAATGTGTAAAGTAAGGACTGAACGTTATATTCAGGGAGAATTACTGTCTATTAGAAAATAATATATAAACACACTGTAATTTTATAACTTTTATGATTAAAAATATATTCTTTATAAAAAATGTTAAAAGACTCTAAAAGCTCAAAGAAGAAAAATGTGATTTCTCCACTCAAGGCAAGTATCCTGTAAGTGGCTAAAAAAAACAACCACGAGGCTTTATATTTAAAGAAGTCTAGTATTTCTGCATTTTCAACATTTTTCCTAGTGAAATTTTATTGTTTGGAGTTCTATTGCTACTGTTAATAATTTTAAAGACAGTAGCAAAAAAAATAAAGTGTGTTTCGGTCTTAAACTGGATGTCAACCTATATTGAAAAACAAACCCCTTTTGTAACTGAACATTTTTATTTCCTTTGTGTTATGTTTAGGTTAGATTTTTTTTTTCTTAATTTACATTAACACTTAGGGCTACAAATGAACCCTGAAGCATAAACTGTAGCCATTTGACTGAATCAATTTTTCTTAGAATAACAGAAACTGCACATGCTGTTCTTGGGACTCCACAATATTCCATGAGGCCTTAGCAAGTTAATTATCTTCTTTGTGTGCTTAATCCTCTTAGAGTGCAGTCCTCATCACTCCTGTGTGCTAGGCCAGTCTATGAGGATGAATGTTTCTCTTTATACTCTGTGTATAGAAATGAAAAAAAAAGAGAATTAAACTAAGAGAACAGGGAACCTTAGTTTTGCATCAAACTAATAAATAGGGGTTCAATGTCTACAGAATTCAAAATGTCTGCCTCAGTGCCTTAGCACATTTTAGAGCTTGCTTTGAATTTAAAAATAAGATTACAAGTCAATGAAATGGATTGCTTTTCAATTATTTTCATCTATTATACAAACTTAAAAATAACACCATCTGTGCCTATTAATTGCTATTTAGTATGAGCATAAAGTAAACTTTAATATTTATTTCATTGATTTTTAGAGACAGGAAGAGAGACAGGAAAGGAACATTGATCTGTTCCTGGATGTGCCCTGACCGGGGTTCAAACTGGCGACCTCTGCACTTTGGGATGATGCTCCATTCAACCAAGCTATCCAGCCAGGGCTGCATGAAGTCAATTTTAAAATAAATGGAATCATTGTTTTCTTTTCCAAACATTCATATAATTCATTCAAAGAACATTTCTGTAAGACTGCAATAGATTAATAAGACACAGCTTTTACTTAAAGTATAGTAAAAGAGTCCAAAAACTGTAGGATATATAAAAATTATTTATTTAGTGCTACCATATTCCAGGCAATTTAAATAGGCATAGAACAATGAACAAAACTTACATTTTAGTGGGGGCAGACAGAGATTAGATAAATAATCCAATAACATATATGGTATAGAACATGATGATGAGCTCTGTGGGAAATAATGATGAAATATAGGGAGTGTCATTGAAAAGTCACATTTTAGCAAAGTCCTGAAGGAAATAAGGGAATAAGCCCTGTGGATACCTGCAGGAACATTTCACGGCGAGGGAAGAGCAAGGAGGACACCAAAGCTTGAGTGGAGTGATCAGGGTGGAGACTGGTAGGAAATGCAGTGACAGAGGTAGTGGGGAGAGGTTTGGATAGGTGTTGTAACATAGTAAGAATTTTTGGCTACTAACTTAGACTGAGATAAAAGCCAACTGGAGAGTTTTGAACAAAAGTGTGAGAGGACCTGAGGCTACCACAGGGACATGAGTTCGGAGGATATGACAACTATCCCCAGACAGAAAATAGAAACTTGTCCTAGAGTGGTAGCAGTGGGAGTAATCAGATTCTAGACATATTTTGAAGGAAAAGCTGACAAAATATGCTGACAGATTAGATGGAGGCTGTAAGAGAGTCATTTTGGTTTTTTTTTAATGAAAACATTCACATTTATTAAATGTCCATATTACCTTGTGTAAAATACAGCTCCTATTCTGCTTTGACTAGTCTTTGTTCCAGCAACTACCCTGAGTTGGGTTTTTAGTTTTCTAAAACCTACTTACTTATAGTTCTATGTGTTCCTTTGTCACCTGTTTTATCAATTATTTGTCCTGCTACGCCTTCATCCTACATCAAAATTTTGCCATCCAATAGAATGCAATAGAGAACATGGGGACCTAGTTTTTGTCAGAAAAGACAATAGAATATAAAATACTCATCAAATTATTTCTGGAAAGCAAATAAACCAATTCTTTTTTTATTTATACCCACCATCATAATAAACATTGGAAGCCTTCCTTCACATGCTTATTTCTGCAATTTTCACAGAAGAAAACATGCCCAACTACACTCTTCTTTTTATTTTTTTTAATTTTTATTTATTTATTCATTTTAGAGAGGAGAGGGAGAGACATAGAGAGAGAAAGGAGAGACAGAGAGAGAGAAGGTGGGGAGGAGCTGGAAGCATCAACTCCCATATGTGCCTTGACCAGGCAAGCCCAAGGTTTCAAACCAGCGACCTCAGCATTTCCAGGTCAACGCTTTATCCACTGCGCCACCACAGGTCAGGCCTACACTCTTCTTGATTCTTATTACAGTAAGCAACCACAGCTGAAAATGCATTCAATTCTTCTCCAATAAGAGAAAACCCAGCCACTACAATAATAATAATAATAATAATAATAATAATAATAATAATCCTCTGAGAACCAAACCGTTTTTGTGCTTCTTTCCCTATGAAGTGAATGCTTTGCTCACAGGAAAATTTTATGACTATTTTATTGGCCCATAAACAAGCATAGCAGCATGTGAGGGAACCTGTCTTAGTTTCTTTGGGCTTCCATAACAAGGGACCACAAACCAGGTGGCTTAAAACAACATAAATATATTCTTTCACAGTCCTGGAGTCTAACAGTCCCAAATCAGGAGATTGGCAAGGGCCAAACTCTCTGAAGTTTTTAGGGAGGAATCAGTTTACTGTCTTTTCTTAGCTTCTGGTGTTGTCAGCAATCCTTCTTGTTCCTTGGCTCAAAATGCATCACTCGGGTCTCTTCCTGGGTCTCACGTGCTGTTCTCTCTGTGCGTCCTGTGTTTTAGATTACGGGTTTATTATAAAAGGATATAACTCAGGAAAAGCCAGATGGAAAGGTGGTTAGGGTAAGGTATATGGGAGAGATGTGGAGTTTTCCACATCCTTTCTAGGCGTGCCCCTCTCCCTAGTATCTCCATGTGCTCACCAACCTGGAAGCTCCACAGTTGAGAATTTTGGTTCGTGTAATAATATTTTTCTTTAATGAAAACCTGAGTTGATAATTTCATGCTGTGACATAGCTCATATAATTTCATTAATGCCAAGGTCATAGATTTCTGCCAAAAAGGATTTTTTATTTCCTCTCCAAGCCCTAATATAGGTCACACTCTATATAACTGGTAAGGACTCCTGTAATCCTATGTCAGGAGAACAAGACACCCTTGTTCTGTAATGACGGTCAGGCTTCAACACTGTTTCTACCACAGATTCTACCAGATCTTGGGGATCAGTTGTCAAGGCACCAGATCATTCACCAGACCCTGATACTAATTTGGAAATGAGCCAAGTGGAAGACCATCTCCATCTATTACATAAAGGTAATTTAAAACTTTGCTGGGCTCATTCAAATGGTGCAATGTCTTAGCTCTTTTCTAGGAAGCCAGAAAGGGCCTTTCATTACCTGCACTGAGACGATGCTTGCTTAGGGAGTATTCTTTGCAGACCCTTTCATGTAAGCAAACCTTGTCAAAACCATCCGGGTATGACTGGGTCCTACTAATTCTGCTTCAGTCATGGCTCCAGCAGCTGCTTCAGGCTTTGTCACACCATGGCTGGTCTGGGAATTCATCAGGCTTAGACCTGCAGGTGGTGCTCTCTGTGGGCAAAGGTAGCTGGGACAGCGGAGCAAAGGAAGTGAGGCAAGACTGACACATTATTCCCAGTTGTTCCTGAATATCTCTTCAAATATTTGGAGGTCATTACCAGCTTTACTAGTTTTTTTATTTTATCTTATTTTATTTTTAAGACTTTATTTATTCATTTTAGAAAAGAGAGAGAGAGAAAAAGAGGAGGAAAGAGCAAGAAGCATCAACTCCCATATGTGCAAGTTTAGGGATTTGAACCGGTGACCTCAGTGTTCTAGGTCAACACTTTTTCCACTGCGCCACCACAGGTCAAGCCTTTACTAGTTTTTTAAACGAGAGTCTCTTTGACACATCACTGTTACTGCCACTGTCATTTCTGGACCTTAGGACATGTCACAATTCATTTAAGAAATACAGTGTGTCCATAAAGTCATGGTGCACTTTTGACTGGTGACAGGAAAGCAACAAAAGACGACAGAGATGTGAAATCTGCACCAAATAAAAGGAAAACTCTCCCAGTTTCATACCTTTTCAGTGCAGTTCGATGTGGGCTCATGCACAGATGTTTTAGGGCTCCTTAGGTAGCTATCCCGTATAGCCTCTACAGACTTGTCACTGACTGATGGCCTACCAGAATGGGGTTTCTCCACCAAACTGCCGATTTCCTTCAACTGCTTATCCCACCAAGTAATGTTATTCCTATGTGGTGGCGCTTCGTTATAAATGCGCCGATATTCACGTTGCACTTTGGTCACGGATTCGAATTTAGCCAGCCACAGAACACACTGAACTTTCTGTACCATCCGCATCTTGACTGGCATGGCCATGGGCTGCTCCGCTGTATACACAGTGTTACTTCATCATCTCCGCATGCCCACATGCTGCCACATCATCCTACAGAAACTGGGAGGGTTTTCCTTTTATTTGGTGCATATTTCACATTTCTATCATCTTTTGTTGCTTTCCTGTGACTGGTCAAAAAGGCACCATGACTTTACGGACACACTGTACTTCCTGAGTCCTTAAACTGATACTTACTGTGCTGGGGGCTCAGGATTCAGTGGTAAACAAGGGCTCCACCCACTCTCACAGTGCTTACAGCCTGTCAGGAGAGACAAACATAAAACAAGTACATATGTTAAGTAATTTCCCAAAATGATAAGGACTGTGAAAAAAATAAATGGTGATGTAACTTAGTTACTTTGGTAACTAATGTCTAATGAGGAAGATTGACATATATATATATTAATAACTATAATTTACAATGGAAGTATAATAAGAAGGAGGTAAACAAAATGCTAAAGTAGCAAAGAAAGTGACACAATATTCATGAAACTATTTGGGAAAATTTGAAAGATGAGCTTCACAGATAAGGTGACAGCTGAGCTTGGCAATAGTAATAATGGCTCATAGTCATCAAGTCCTGTCTGTGTATCAGCCACTATGCTAATGGGGTTTACAAGACTTCTTTCATTTAATTCTACTAACTCTAAAAGGCAGATGCCATTAATCATTCTGATTTCACAATAAATATATGAACTGGAAATTGAACTAAGTATGGAACTCAGTCTTGTACAGATAGTATGTACCTAACTAAGATAATCAGTTGGTTAGCTATGCTTTTCTTTTTTTGCTTTTTAAACTTCTTTTTTTTTATTTATTTATTCATTTTAGAGAGGAGAGGGAGAGACAGACAGAGAGAGAGAAGGAGGGAGGAGCTGGAAGCATCAACTCCCATATGTGCCTTGACCAGGCAAGCCCAGGGTTTCGAACCGGCGACCTCAGTATTTCCAGGTCGACGCTTTATCCACTGTGCCACCACAGGTCAGGCCTGCTTTTCTTTTTGTAACATTCTTTTGATGTTGTGTATAATCTAAACAACTCTAATCACATAATTCTGAATAATAGTAACATTCCAAAATATTTGCACGGAATAAAAACATTTAAACTATGAGGGAAATGCTACAACTCCTCAAACTTAAGAATTAATTATTAAAATAAAGTACACCACATGCATCTTGGTCTGCTGTATGTTGTTTTTGGGGAAAAAATCAATAGGCAGTTTGCTGTTTTCAAACAGAATTTTATTTTATTTCTTTCACCTGATAGTGATATCATAAAGTAAATGTGTAGGTATAGACAAAAAAGAAAAGTGAATCTTTGTTTGAATTCTTTTTTTGTAAACCCATAAAGCCACCTAAAGCTTTATAATCCAGGTGTGGTGCTCGCAGACAGAATGTGGATTCTTACAGGAAACCTAATGTATAAGCTTCAGGCTCCAGAAAATGTTTTCTTGGGAAGACAACATGATATTTTGTATAATTTGTATTTGGAAGGAAATAACACTGACACATATTGTTTCTTTTTTTCTTTTGTCTTTTATGAAACAGTAATATATTTGTGACCCTGAGATGTAAGAATGTCACATGTTGATTTATTTGTTATTTTCTGCCTGTGATAAATAAGAAATGATCCTGAAAGTTACATGCTGTTGCTATATTTTAGGTATTGATACTGAGTTGAAGATAAGTCTATATCAAATTTTGAAAATGAGACATTGATTATTAATGTTGAAGGTCTCTGGTTTGTTTACTTCAGTGCTCATTGTAAATTTTTCCAATCTTTTAAAATTCATCTTCTAGCAGAAATATATTGAGAAGCATAACTTACTAACACTGTCTGACTGTCTCACTTTTGCCAGACTTATTCTTTTATGGCATGTTGGGAAGTTTTTGTTTGCTTGTTTTACTTCTTCTGTCTTCGATAGCTGGGGAGAAAGATGACCCACTGACGGGTTGGAGATTTGATTATAATCAGCAATTAACCTCGAAACCTCTATGGGACCTAAGTTGATATTGTAATTAATGCATGAAATTATATGCATGATATGCATTATTACATTATGTATATGATCATTCTATAGCACATAAATATTACATAATGCACATTATTATAGGATATATAAATATTAGTATATATAATGCACATTAATATATATTATATACATAAGACATTAATATTATGATATATTATATTATAATATATAATGATTTGATATAATGTAGAAAAGCAATTTCCTCTTATCTTTAAATATCTGAGGAGAGATAGACAAAAAGTTGCACTGATTAGAGTTAGTGAGACATATGAGTTGGCATTTGGATTATGTGGATGATCCAGAATTAACATGCAGATAATTACTTGCTCCTTTTGTCCCTGTAACAGATTGTAATTTTTAAAGACAACTGCAATGCTATCTTCTCTCCATGTGTTCTTCAAGACACTTGCTACTACCCAGAATATGGAGTGTAGGCCTCTTTCCTTTGAATCTTGGCAGGTCATTATGACTACTTCAAGTAATATAAGGTTATAAAAATGTCATCTATATCTACTTGTTTTCTTGGGACATACACTATTGGAACAATATGCTATGAAGAGACCCAAGAGGGCCATGGGGGGGGGGCATGTAAAGAGGAGCAGAGGCCCCTGACAGCCACAGCTGAGCTCCCAGCTGAGAGCCAACACCAACTTGCCAGGCATGAGAGTGAGCCATGATGAAACTGATTCCTCCAAACCTCAGTCAGCCACCCTGTTGCTACTGCACAGAGCCAAGAGGAGCCACCCAGCTAAGTGCTGCTGGATGGCAGCTTTGTGAGCAAAATAGTTTGTTATTTCAAGCCACTATGTTTTGGTATGGTTTATTATGAAGCAATAGATAACTGATGCAGTGACATGACAGTTACGAGACAGGATAGGGATAACACTGGACTCCAACTTGACCAAAAGAACTGCATCTTAGAGGCCTGGCTATGACTCCTTACTTTCAATAAAATTCTGTAGTTGGAATGAACCTAACCATATCCTTAAAGGAAAAAATGTATGACAATGACATCCTTTCTTAACATCATGTTCTGCCAAATAATTGTTTTGTCAATTAAATGGTAACTGAAATAATTGTGCAAGCATTATTGTACAGGCCACTGACCATGGAAAACATTTTATTACTGCCCCAGGATCAACTGCCACCGGAAGACGATTGTGAGACAACTGACCTCATTCTCATTCCCGTGCCCCACCCCCACCCCAAGGCCCCTAATAAGCCATCCCCAAGGACCCCTTGGGGAGTTCCCCTTCTTTTTTTCTGGTTGACTCCCTGTGCACAAGCTATTTTCAATAAACTCCTTCTGCTTGATCTTGTACGGAGTTCAGTGCTCATTTCTGTGACATTGAGACTCAAGAACATGGCCTTCAAGGTCTGGGAACAGTTATACTATAACCTGATTTTGGGAAAGAGCCCTGGTTTGTTTTGGGGGGGGGGGGTTTTTTTGTATTTTTCTGAAGCTGGAAACGGGGAGGCAGTCAGACAGACTCCCGCATGCGCGACCGGGATCCATCCAGCACGCCCACCAGGGGGTGGTACTCTGCCCCTCCGGAGCATGGCTCTGTCGTGACCAGAGCCACTCTAGCACCTGGGGCAGAGGCCAAGGAGCCATCCCCAGTGCCCGGGCCATCTTTTGCTCCAATGGAGCCTTGGCTGCAGGAGGGGAAGAGAGAGGCAGAGAGGAAAGAGAGGGGGAGGGGTGGAGAAGCAGATGGACGCTTCTCCTGTGTGCCCTGGCCAGGAATCGAACCCGGGACTTCCGCACGCCAGGCCGACGCTCTACCACTGAGCCAACTGGCCAGGGCCAAGAGCCCTGCTTTTAGTGCCTAAAAGTGGTAGGTGGTGAACATCAAGGAATTAAGTATTTTTCTATGCAGATAATATTATTAGAGTCCCAATATTTTGACAATATTGAATTATTAAAGAATTTGCAACCATATTTTAAAATCTCCACAACCCATGTAGAAGACAATGGAAGCTACAGAAGAAGAAAAATAATCTAAATTGAGAGGAATATGTGAGAAAAGAAGACCTAGAAAAATTCTAAGGAACCCTGGTATTTGATGGCTGGCAGAGGAGAAATCAGTAAAGTTGGTGGAACAAAAGCTATCTGGAAAGTAACAGAGTGAGTGGAGTTTGTAGTAACTAAGAAGCCAAGGGAAGAGAGTGCTTTAAGGATGAAGCCTCTGAGTTGATCATGTTTGTTTTTGTTAGAAGTAAGAATTAAAAATAGAGATATTGAAAAATATTATAGATCATAAAGATTGCTATAAAATCAAATTAATTTTATATATGAGGGAGATAGTAGCATATATACCAGCCTTCTAAAAGTTTACACATATAGTTGAGAAATAAGCCCTATGTATAATGAGCAGCAATAACACAGAAGAATATCAGATTTGCAAAGACATGATAGTTCAAAGATACCTAAGAATTATCTTAGTAATGTTGTTGGAGGTGGGACTCAAGTAGTTAAAATGGCAGAGAGCAAGCCAGGGATAGAAGGATGGATATATGCTTGAATTGCATATAGATAAATAGCAATTGCAACCAAAGAAGCACATATAACCAAGGATTGATAGAACGGGAATAATGACTTTCAGGGAATTGAAGATCCTATGGGAGATCACTTAATGCAGGGGTCCCCAAACTTTTTACACAGGGGGCCAGTTCACTGTCCCTCAGACCATTGGAGGGCCGGACTATAAAAAAAACTATGAACAAATCCCTAAGCACACTGCACATATCTTATTTTAAAGTAAAAAAACAAAACGGGAAAAAATATAACATTTAAAATAAAGAACAAGTAAATTTAAATCAACAAACTGACCAGTATTTCAATGGGAACTATGCTCCTCTCACTGACCACCAATGAAAGAGGTGCCCTTTCCGGAAGTGCGGTGGGGGCCGGATAAATGGCCTCAGGGGGCCGCATGTGGCCCGCGGGGCCGTAGTTTGGGGACCCCTGACTTAATGGAAGATCTTTGAAGGCATGGTAACTTTCTGGTTGAGCAACTAAAGAATAAAAAAAAAACCTGCAAAGAATTGAAACCTGAAATTTTATAAAGACATAATATACAACATCCAAAGGTAGTCTGCATTAATGAAAAATATATTTTTTCTAGAAACTATTTTAAACATTTTAAAGTTAAATGTTTATTAGTAATTCTATTGTTAATGAACCATCCAGTTTGAGCAGTATCAAATCAACTTGTTCTTTTTTCATAGCGAAGTATTATATGATCCAAACGTTCTATGCAACCATTCAACCTTTTATTATATTTGTGCATATACAAGTTTTCACAGCTTTTCTAGCTAGCACTAATCCTAACTTTCCATTCATTTTTTAAAAAGATTTTATTTATTTATTTTAGAGAGGAGAGAGAGAGAAAGAGGAAGAAGCATCAATTCCCATGTGTCTCTTGACCAGGGAAGCCAGGGTTTCGAACAGGCAACCTCAGTGTTCCAGGTCGATGCTTTATCCACTGTGCCACCACAGGTCAGGCCCTTTCTATTCATTTTAACTGTGAAAAAAAAAATCAGAGGTGGATTAAGGTCAGTTGAGGCCCTGACCACTGAAGAAAATATTGGGCTCCTTAAAAAAGAGAGAGAGGCAGGGAAAATAAAAATATATGTTAACCATATATATATTTTTTGTATTTTTCTGAAGTTGGAAACAGGGAGGCAGTCAGACTCTCACATGCGCCTGACTGGGATCCACCTGGCATACCCATCAGGGAGCGATGCTCTGCCCATCTAGGGCATTGCTCTGCCGCAACCAGAGCCATTCTAGCACCTGAGGCAGAGGCCATAGAGCCATCCTCAGCGCCCAGACCAACTTTGCTCCAATGGAGCCTTGGCTGCGTGAGGGGAAGAGAGTGACAGAGAGGAAGGAGAGGGGGAAGGGTGGAGAAGCAGATGGGCGCTTCTCCTGTGTGCCCTGGCCGAGAATCAAACCCAGGACTCCTGCATGCCAGGCCGATGCTCTACCACTGAGCCAACTGGCCAGGGCCTGTTAACCATATTTTTAAATAAATAAAAAATATTATGTTCTATCAATGTTGAAATTGCACATATGAAATCAACCTTGGTGTCATTAGAAAAAAGTGTAAAGTTGTTGTTTTGCAGGGCCCTTCAGAAGTCGGGGTCCAGGGCCCGTGCCCAGTATGCCCACCATTAAATCCGCCTCTGCAGAGAATATTAATTTTTCTTAATTCTTGCATTTTCTCATGTTCCATTCTTTTTCTAGATGTCAGAACTAATATTATTGTTCTTACATTTAACTCAGGACTGGGCTGTGATCCCATGACTTGTCTGGCCAAGGAAACTCCACATTCATTGGCTGCCTTTCAAAAGATCAACAGATGTTCCTGCTAATATTGTTTGTTAATCTCCTAAGTCAAAAGCCATCCAATAGAGACAGAATTAACAACATACTGGCTATCTAAACCACAACCTAAAGCAGAAGTGAAAGTAAACAATTCCCAAAAATGTGAGGAAACATAAGTCCTTTGAGTAAAAGCTTCATTTATTTTCTTTAAAGTTAAATTCTAACATCTAAAGAGATACGCAGCCATCTGTGTGGCAAAGCAACACTTCTCAGTTTACACTGGCCTTTATAATACATTAATAAACTTGAGAACTATATTGCTTGAATGATTCAGCCTAATTATTATATTGACTAAGCCATCTTGTTTCAATTGATTCTAAGCCATACCATTTTAGAGAGTGTGCATTTTCTTTTCAAACGATGGTCAGAGAAACCTTGGCTTTTGTGCTGTCTACGATCAGAAAAGACCTTCAGTGTTTGCTGAATTATAATATTCTATAGTAGATGGTCAGCCAGGTAGTTTTTTAAAATGTATATGAATACGTATATTATTAGAATTTATTTTTTAATATTAGAAGCAGTAATATTACTCAAAAGTTTGAAAAAGCAGCAGAAGGATGCCAAAGAACAATATATATGGGCCCACAGATTTCTGAGTAGCTGAAAAATAAAAGCAATTAATTATCCAGGGCTTTGAATCATTTTGAAGGTCGTTCTTATCTGTTACTCAAACTCAGTTACTCATAACTTTATAATCTTTCTGGGTGGTTATGATAGCCACTCACTATAATTTCTTATAATGATTCTGCCTTTTCACTTAAAAATACTCATTTAAAATATAAATGCATAATATCATCACTAAAAGATATAACCTACTAAACAATTTTTATAAGTTAAACTTAATAATTTAATATTGCTTTAATGATTCAAGATTTAATTTTTTTTTTATTCAGTGAGAGGAAAGGAGGCAGAGAGACAGACTCCCACATATGTCCCGACCAGGATTCACCTGGTAGACCCACTTGGGGGCAATGCTCTTCCCGTCTGGGGTGTTGCTCTGTTGCTTAGCAACGGAGCTCTTCTTAGCACCTGAGACAAAGGCCATGGAGCCATCCTCAGCACCTCAGGCCAACTCACTCCAATTGAGCTATGGCTGCAGTAGGGGAAGAGAGAAAGAGAGAAAGAAGTAAGAGGGGGTGAGTTAAGCAGATGGGCACTTCTCCTGACTGGGAATTGAACCCAGAACATCCACAAACCAAGCTGATGCTCTACCACTGAGCCTACCAGACAGGGCCTAAAAATCTTTTAAGATCACTATTTTCAATTTTAATTCTAATTCTACAAAATGGCATATGGAATATTTATCATTTCCTCAAGTTACTATTGTATTCATCGAAGTGCTCTGAGAAGCAGATGCTGAGACGGCATTAAATGGGGAAACTTTTTATAGCTGGTGTGAAATGGCTGTGCTGAAGAAAATGGGGAGAGAGCCAGTGAAGGCTACTACACAGACCAGACCTGATGCAAATCTAATAGCAAGTGAGGGAGAGAGAAAGAAAAGGTTGAGAAGAAAGAAGTTTGGGTGGGAACTTTATAGTCAACGAAGGCTTGGCAAAGGTGTTGGTGAGTCCTTGAGCCAAAGTTGGTTGACAAAGGAATCCTTTGTCTTCCTAGGCTGATCTGCTTTATTATTTCCACTGTGTTTACTGGCTGGAAGCCACCAGTGAGATGCATAGCCTCCGTTCAAACACTGAGGTGAGTCTAAAGTCCAATACTGGGCACCTCATTTTCCTGTCATAGGAGATTTGTCAGGCACATTCAGGCCCATTATCATAGTGACCAGAACCACCATTTCAGCATTTCTAGACCTGATCTTTTTCCTGATTTCTGCTCCTATATTGTGAACTGCCTTCTGGAAAGCTCAATCTAAATGATCTGTTGACTCCTCAAATTCAGTGATTCATTCTAAAATGAACATATTAGTTGTCCTAACTCATCCCACTAACCTCCCAAGTACCGAGGGCAATCTCTACTTCTCTCTTGCCTTCTAGATCCAAATACCTGACGAATTCTGTTGATCCCATCTCTACCCCATTTTCCTTCCTGCCCCTTTGGCAGGCTCCCAGTGTTTGGGCTCAATGTTTTTACCTCATTACCTTTATGATCCATTGTCTGCACTGCTGGCCTCCCTGCAGGTGCCCTCCACCTCCCAGCCCTTCTCTCTTATTCGCTTACAGTGCTGTTGGCAGGGTAATCTTGCTGAAGGGCAGCCTTGCTTCTATTATTTCTACTCTTAAAAAAACAAAAACAAAATGAAACAAAATCCTTCAGTGGCTCCCAATTTCTTACAAAATGTACTTCTATATCTATAGCCCATCATTCTAGGCCCTCCATGATTCAGCTCCAATCTAGCTTTCCAATTTTACCTCCTGAAATTCCTTCTATGCACCTCAAAGTCTTCCTGAGTTACAGCAGAACCACAGTTATGCTCTGAACTTTCCTAATGTCATGAAATTTCCTAATAGAATCACTTTTCTATCCTCAGTCGGTCTTGTCTGTGTTGCTTCCAAACCATCCATTACATCTCAGCTCACATTTTGCTTCCTCCCTGGGTCTCTCCCCAACTCCCTTAACTGGAAATATTCTGTTTGCTGGAATATAAAATAAACTTCTAGTTTACAATGAAATTTGTGTTGTGAGAGATGGGGTGAGAGCACAATATCAGAAAAGTATTGAAATAGTTTTTGTGAAGAAAGTTCTATTATTTGGTTCATGCAAATACTAAATACTGTAAGGGAGGCATAAAGTCTTAACTTTAACCCTGAAAAATAGAAATTACAAACTTCAGAAGAAATATTTTGGTGTCATAAAATATTGGCATACAGCAGGTAACTATACAGCAATTTTATTGGTAATTGAATATTGCATAATACAGTATAACAAATGCCACTACAGTATTTCAGTCAGTACTCTGACTAAACAGTAAGCCACAATATAAACTAAATGTGGCTGAACTATTGTACAGATAACCAAAGTACATTTAGGAAAAATATTTTCTTAAGAACCAGAACAAAATGGAAAGCACAATAACAAACCTGAGCAAATGTCAATGCCATGTTTATATATGAAGTGGTTGTTGAATACTAGTACTTAGCAAGGAAAAAAAGTAAAGAAAAAAAAGTAAATACATTAGCTTGTATGTGATATTATAGCACTACCTTTATTGCATTTAGCTCTGATTTATGTTAGTAATAAATTTAAATATGAAATGTTTGTGAAATAACTGGACCACTATACTGAATCAGCCTCTGGGCTGTGGTTTTTAACTTTTTACAACAGATGCCAATAAGATGCAACTACCAAAACTGCCATTTTGTTTTTGTGTTGTGGACTCCCAGGACACATTCCCATTCATCTCCTGCTGCATGTAGCCATTTCATCTTGCTATTATGTCTCCACTGAACTCCACTGGACTACAGAATTCTTGAAGGTAAGCTGAATGTTGACTCAGTTTATTGCTTCAGTTAATTGCACATAGACGAATGAAAGACATAGGATCCACTGAATAGACGACCATGAAATAGAAGGAAAAGTGAAAGTCAATCAGACATACAAGGGAGCAAAGGGAATTGGTTTTTTGTTGTTGTTGTTGTTGTTGTTTTTTGTATTTTTCTGAAGTTGGAAACGGGGAGGCAGTCAGACAGACTCTCGCATGCGCCTGACCAGGATCCACCCGGCATGCCCACCAGGGGATGATGTTCTGCTCATCTGGGGCGTTGCTCTGTTGCGACCAGAACCATTCTAGCGCCTGAGGCAGAGGCCATGGAGCCATCCCCAGCGCCCAGGCCAACTTTGCTCCAATGGAGCCTTGGCTGCGGGAGGGGAAGAGAGAGACAGAGAGGAAGGAGAGGGGGAGGGGTGGAGAAGCAGATGGGCACTTCTCCTGTGTGCCCTGGCCGGGAATCGAACCCTGGACTCCTGCATGCCAGGCCGACGCTCTACCACTGAGCCAACTGGTCAGGGCCAGGAATTGTTGGTAGAGAGAGGACCTCATGAGAAAGGCATCAAAGTATGAGACTGTATATAGAAGAACTGTGAGAAAAGAAAAGTAGAAGCCAAACCGTGAGAACTTTACATGTCATGCTAAAGGGTTTACACTTCAGTCTTGAAGCAATGGGAAATCATTTCAGCAAATGCAAAGATAAGATTTGTATTTTAGAAAGATCATTCTAGCAGAGTAAGGGTTGGCTGGGAGTGTGGGAGCAGGACAGCTGCTGTGACAGTGGGGACAGGAAGAGGCTGCTACAGTGTTTCAGAAAGACGAAGTGATTAGGGTTTGTCTTAAAGCCAGAGCAATGGGAATGAAGCAAAGCAGAGGAATCTGCTAAATTCCTGGAAGCTTTAAGCAACAGGACTGGACTGAGTACACAGGCCGTGAAAGAGAGGGAGTCCAGGAAACACTTAAATGTTTCAGTGTGGTACCGTCCATGAGACGAGTGATTTAGAAAAGATAATAGATTCCGTTTGGGGACCTAAGAGATGGGAAAATAATGGGGATCAATAGGCAAATTGAAAAAATTTGATTCAAGAAATAGCTGGGCCCTGGCTGGTGGCTCAGTGGATAGTACATCACCCAGTGTATGAAAGTCCTGGGTTCAATTCCTGGTCACACAGGAGAAGCAACCACCTACTTCTCCCCAGCCTCCGCTTCTCTCCCTCTTCTCCTCCTGCAGCCAATGGCTAGATTGGTTTGAGTGTGGCCCCAGGGGGCTGAAGGTAACTGGGTTGGTTGGTCTGAGCGCATCAGCCTCAGATGCTAAGGATAGCTTGGTACTCGAGCATCGGCCCCAGATAGGGTTGCCGGCTGGATTCTAATTGGGGCACATGTGAGAGTCTGTCTCTCTATCTCCCCTCCTCTCACCTAAAAAAAAAAAAATAGCTGGAAAACCAAGAAAGAGTTGTGCACAATCCTGTACATTGTGCTGTATTTTTCCATAGCTTGGGCCATCATTCTTCCCTTGCAATCATTTTTTCAAACTTTCAGAATGTCTTAATTTTCATACTACATATGGAAAAATCTCTTCCAGAATTCTCATTTTTTTCCCATTTCTAAATGCCCCTTGATCTGGTGTATGTTCTGTGTATTTTCCTGATCCTACAAAGTCCACCCCTATCCCCTGTGCCCCAAGTATATAATTTAGAAAAAGACCTAGTAAGCCACTAGGTCATTCTAACAGGAGATTATTTTTTAAACATATAATAAGAACATCTTGAACATTTCTGAAACCTCAAAGAGTAACACATTTCCTGTATTTTTTAAATCAAATTGTGAACTAGGCTTTTTGGTATCAGTACAAAATTTTATAAAATTAAATGTTTAAGTTTCTAGGTCTCAGAATCTCTGAAAATAATATTTTCACAAACAAATGATGCCCCTCCCCCTAAAAGAGACCAATATAAAACAGCTTACTGTTTCAAAAATTTTACTTTGGAATGTATCCCAAAAGCTTGAAACTAATACTCAAATTATCTATGACACATAGGCCAGAATTTAAGCATTTTAAATTCTCAACACAGGGATCATCTTATATAAACGACAAACAAATTCACAGCTGCCAAGTTTTATGATTCAGTCAGGAGACAATTTATTGAAACCTTTTGCATGATCTCAGTATCTTTGGACTTTAATAAGTGCAAGGCTGGGAAGCTGAAGAAACAATAAGTTGGAGAATAATTTAAAATATAATATATTAAATTCTACCTCTAAAAATTGTTTTTTAATTGATTTTTTTTTTAGAGAGAGAGGAAGGGAGAGAGACACACACATACACAGAGCAGCATGGATTTGTTGTTCCATTTTTTCATGCCATCATTGGTTGATTCTTATATGTGCCCTGACCGGGGACCAAACCTGCAACCTCAGCATGTTAGGTTGATGCTCTAACCAACTGAGCTACCCAGCCAAGGACTTAAATTCTACCTTTTAAAATGAAGATAGTACCTTGGATTCTTTATGCTCCCATTCTAAGGCATGTAGCTAAAGTTTACAGACTTTTATTCTCTTCGTTTTGTTCCCGGATAAACATAGATGTCCAAAAGATAGTTTGGCTGTGCAGTGTTTCAACAGACTATTGCATAGTACTATTCATTTGTTCTAGATGGGGAATTTTTTTTTTTCTTTTGGAAATGCCGCTGACCACTTTGGCAACGATGGAAGACATTCTGAGGCTCATTAGAAAAAAATCAGCATGTCATATGTTTCCAGGCTTTCACTTTTACTTAATTGAAATGACTCACTTTTATGTCAACGCTAAATATAAAAAGTCTATTAGTTTTCTATCACTGTGTAATAAATTAAACAAATTACCACAAATTTAGCAGCTTCAAACACCACCCATTTATTACTTCATTGTTCTGTAGGTCAGAAATCTGGGCATGATGTGACCAGGCCCTGTGCTCAGAGCTCACATAGCTAAAACCAAGTCAGCCAGCCAGTATTCTCACCTGGATTTTAGGGTCCTTTTGCAGGCAGAACCCACTCCCTGTGGCTACAGAAATGAAACTTTCATTTCCTCACTGGCTGTCAGCAGGGAGCTGCTCTCAGCTCAGAGAGACCTTCTGCACTCTTTGCCACATGGTCCCTTCATCTTCCAAGCCAGCCATGGAGAATCTTCCTTGTGTTGAATACTCCTTATACTTCAAAATTCCCAAGGAAGGTCCTAGACCTAGTCCATTTTACAGGCTCACTTGATTAGGTTAAAACACCTAGGATAATCTCCCTATCTTAAGGTCAACTGATTTGAAATCTTAACTATATGTGCAAAGTCCCTTCACAGCAGCACGTAGAGTAATGTTTGTCTTAATAACCAGGAGAAGATGTGTGTGCACCAGGGGACAGGGAACCTGGAGAATCTAGAAGAGGATAGTCTTAGTGCTCTGCCTCATTGTCCTACCAGTCTGGCACTAAAGAGTCAGCTAAGCTATGTTATCATCTAGAATCTGACTGGGAAAGTATGTGTTTCTAAGCTGCTTCAGGTTGTTGACAGAACTTGTTTCCTTGAAGCTATGTGACAGAGGACCTTGTATATCTGTTGCCTGTGGGGTAGGAGCCACTAACTGCTCAAAGAGGTTACCACATAACCCTCTCCAAAGGCACTTCAAAACATGGCTGTTGGCTTCCTGAAGGCAAGGAGGAAAGTTTCTTCCTCTAGTCTGCTAAGATAGAATCTTATATTACATGAGCTAATCATGGGGGTAATATCCTCTTTCTTTTATCATATTCTTTTGTTTAGAAGCAACTTACAGTTTCCATCTTGCATTCAAGCACAGGAGACTATAAAAGTGTGTGACCGTAAGCTGTGTCTGCCCCAAAGTCTATGCTTAGAACAACAATAGAAGGTCAGATCAAAATGATTTTCAGTTTTTTTTAAGAGTTCAGTGGACAGAGCCAGGAGATATATGTTGACTGTATAGTAGTTCACACCAGGATGTCAATTCAAATAATTAAAAGGGCATCCTATGTTCCAACTCCAGATCTGATATCAAATTGTATTGGTTTGAATCCCAAATCTGTGAAACTTTACCTTTCTGTGCCTTAATTTCCTCCTCTGCAAAATAAAGATGATAGTATCCCTCTCAAGGAGTCCTCATTTGAAATGAGACCTGACATGGGTGACAAAGGTAAGGGAGTAAGAAGTACAATTGGTAGTTACAAAACAGTCACAGGAATGTAAAGTACAGCATCGGGAATATAGTAAATGATATTGGAATAACTACGTATGGTGTCAGATGGATGCTAGACTTCTATCGGGAGAGGGGTCACTTTTGTAAGTTATATGAATGTCTATCCACTCCGCTATACCTGAAACTAGTATAATATTGATTGTCAACTGGAATTGAAAACATTTTAAAATTTTTTAATAAAATAAAATGGAGCCTGACATAATAAGTACTCAGTAAGCATTAGTCGTTATTTTATATTCCTTAGTTCTCTCTGGAGATCTATATTGCAAGTCATTCATAAATTTATAAAAATCTGGTCTTAAGCCTGTGTATTTTTCTTGATGTGAAAGTTTTGGTGTATCTTATCTAGTCTTCCCAACTTTAAGAGCACCTTCTTACTTCTTTTCAAGGATTTGGTGAGGTAGTCCACATCGATTCTTCTGTTTACATATTATGATGCTGCTTTTACTTCCACAAACGCTTTTTTCCATATCTAAAAAGATATTTATAAAATTGTTTTTCTTTTGAATGCAATCTAATCTCCGCAGTTTAAGTCCACATGGGGCAGGATTCTCTTACCTACCGGGTCAGGTGGTATCTGGACAAGTCAGCAGCTGATTCAGGGAACCTGGGTAACAGGACCCAGACACCCTGGTTGGAAAGCTCAGCCCGTGTCACATGGGGCCAGATGCTGCGAGGAATCCTCACAAGTCCGCGCTCTCAAGAAGCTTATGCACTTCAGAGTCAAAGAGGAGGCATCCCCACTGCTGAAGGGGACCCTGGCATTGCTCATCAGAGAACTGCTCCCGGGGGAAGTCTGACTTCACTGTGACCTGCGGGACGCTGGTAGGCTTCTCCGCGCCTGCACCTGAGCGGGGCTTCCAGAGCTAGAGGACAGGAGCAGCCGGAGCGGAGGCTCCCGGTGCGCGCCCCCCATCTTTGGCCCTTCAAGGGCCCACAGACACTTTTAATTTCCAAACTATTAATAAGTGTCTTGAGGGAAGTGAATCTTAGTATGCCAAATTTTAACATTTTAATGATATGCATCTTGTTCTTTAGCTGTGGTTGAGTGGTAGACTGTGGTTAAGGAGTGATGAAATCTGGTGAGAGATGGTGGGTTTTTTTGTAGTGGCAGATGAGTTGTGTGTGGGAGTGCGCACTGATCACATAAACAAATATCCTGGAAATGAACACAGTCTGCACATTGAGGGGAAGCTGGATCAAATTTACTGAATTAAAATGAGTAGTCCTTATTCTGTGCTCAGCTCTACACCAAGGTCTACACAGGAACAAAAGTGAGATAAGCTTCATTTTCTATTCTGGAGCTTACAGTGTTGCTAAGGAAACAAAGCTCATGCATGTTAGACAGACATAACATAAGATGGCATAGGATTGCATTAAAATTAGATAGATGAGTATATGAGTGTAAGTGATATAGGATCTCAAAGGAGGGTGGAGAGATTAGGAAGGTCTTACTAAAGAGGCTTGAGAAAGTTTTGGATTGTAAGTAGCATTGGGAGATATAGAGAGTAATGAAATTTCTCATTCAAGGATGAGAAATATTTGGAACACTAGTTTGCCATAAGAACTGATTCCATCCTCTTTTCAGGACAGCAAGGAGAACAGAGTGAAGGCTTTATGTTAGGGAGACAGTAGTATAAAGCATTTACTCTGTCTAATCTCTATAGGGTTATCACTGCTCCCATTTTGTCTCAATAGACTTTTGGGTAATGGAAAACATTTGAATTATGGAAAACAAAATGCTAAAATGTGAAGTGACGTGATCAATGTCAACGTTATACTGCAAGGTATAAATATAGGATCTATTTGTCTAGTGTTTTTGTTTGTTTTTAACAGAAAACCCTGCTGTGAATTTTTTCAATGTTATTCTTTTAAAAAATTGTAACTAGCCTTACATATAATTACAAATGAATATCAGAGTCAACAAAACTGATTATTAATTTCTTATCTAGTTAAAAAATATAACAAAGTGTAAAATTCTTTATCTTGTCTTCAAATTATGTAAATCGAAGTAGTACTTTCAGGTCTATACTTCCTTTAGATTCCCACAACAAGTTTTTGAATAGAGAGCAAGATTTATAGGTAGCTATATTCTATTGTAATAACCAATCCAAAAAGTTATATTTCACTGTGGATAATGGGAAATGTATTTTACGTGGCTATTAAAAAACTGCATTAAATCATACAGGCAATATTATTAGTCAAGAAAGCTGGTAATTGAATGTTATTATCCAATTGTTTATAACCTTATCACTTTTCAGAGTCTCTCATAAACCAGTTTTCTACAATGAGTTATTGGAGTAAGTAGAAAGATAGTTAGAAATTCCTAAAAGCTGAAATCTACTTCTCCCGACTATAAATTCTTTGTCTAGTAAAGAAAAGCTCATCTTGTGCTCATAAAGTAGGGTACTGTAGTTCTTGTCAGCTATTTTGGTACATCTTAAATTTGTTTCCTTTCTAAATGAAATAAGAATTGTGCTCATACATTCTCCCTGAACTCCTGAAAGTCATAGTGAGCACTGCCTACAGAGAATCCATTCCAGTAGATATAGTCCTGGGATCAGTATGACTGTGATATTGAGTGGATGGGTTTGATCTTCCCTTTTAAGTACTCAAGGCTACAAGCAATGCAATCTCAAGGAAACAGAGGAGAAAAAGTAGGTGTGTGGCAGTGAGGATTCCAGGCTTATCTGTTTCCCTGCACCAGAAAATAGACTAATTGTCATTTGAAACCTCTAGCTATTCTCAAAGTCAGACGGAAGAGAGGGATGGAGCCTCCCACATTCACTTGAAGTGCAGTAGAGTTAGAGGTTTGCCAGGTTGTTCAGTGCAGGCTGTACACTACCCAAGGACAGCTGGCTAAAAGGACAAGTGGGGTTAACTTCAGCTTTCATTTGGTTTGTCAGTCTATGTGCCTGCATGAGAATATATCTGCCTGGATGAAGGGTGTCTTTTTCTCATTCACACAAAAGCTCTGTATGAACTGGCTCTGGCCCTGCTAAATGCCACCTTATTGGTCCCCAAAGCAAATGCATTGATTACGCCCAGGGAATATTTACCACTGTCATAAATGTTTTCATTTGGTCTATCCTGGTTAAAATTGTACCTTCCTTTCTTTGTGTGAAGACTATGTGAAAAAGCAGAAAATTCTCAACTCTTTAATAGAGAAGAAAAAAAAAATATTTGCTTCATAAAAAGCTATTATAGATGTTCATTCTCCCTTTCTGTCATGAAAAAAAAAAACAAAAAACAAAAAACAAAACAAAATAACTTAGCTCCAAGACAAAAAGTAATGTCATTAGTCCTTTACAATGACTCTTCATCATCTGCTAACAATTCTGGGTGTGACTTACAAACATACTTTATACATCCATAGTCAACATTTTTGTTCAAACTCAGAAAGCTCTCCTTTGTTTTTTCTGACTTTTAAAATCTCCATCCCTCCATTTTTCAAAGCTCAGGACAAATTCCACTTCATTCAAGAATCATTTCATTTTTTTTCCCTATGATAGTATATTTCTCTATCCCAGCTGTTCATTTCCATAACAAACAATTGGATTGATACAGCCCAGGGTTTAAGCTATAGCACAAGATCACATAGCTTTTAGCAGGTTAGCTTGGGTGTAGTAAGGACAGCAGCAGCAGTCACAGTAAAAAGAGAGATAGGGAGAAGAGGCAAACTTAGTAGCAGCAGCAACATCAGGACAATACAATAGAGATGAGAGCTAAGGCATTTATCATAAGGAAGACCATTGCTTCAGTCCTTAGACTTCCAGCAGAGACTACTGCCATTAGGGGTGTCTGTTGGTCAACTCACTGAGTTCTTGATCCTATTGATACAGCCTGGAAAGGCAAAAGAACTCAGGGGAGCTAGGACAACTTATACTTGGTGGGTACTCATCCAGAGACTCTTTCGAGTATTTAATATTCTGTTATTCTCTTCCTCACAGCTCCTGCTTTTACTGCCTTAAGCTGATTCATGGAAAATAATGGTATGCACCATCACCACCAACATGCCCAAATATTCTTTTTTAAACTCTGCTAATCTCTCAAGCTATTTCCTGCTTTATTTTACTGCATATTTATTTCTATCACCATCTTTATACTCCCTTTTTACTAGCATATTATTCCTATTATTTATTTATTTATTTATTTATTTATTTTGGTGACAGAAACAAAGAGAGAGAGACAGAGAGAGGGACAGATAGGGACAGACAGGAAGGGAGAGATATGAGAAGCATCAATCCTTCTTTGCAGCACCTTAAAGTTCATTGATTGCTTTCTCATATGTGCCTTGACCAGAGGGGGCTACAGCAGAGCAATTGATCCCTTGCTCAAGCCAGCAACCTTGGGCTCAAGCCAGCGATCCCATGCTCAAGTTGGCGACCTTGAGGTTTCAAACCTGAGTCCTCTGCGTCCCAGTCCAACGCTCTATCCACTGCACCACTGCCTGGTCAGGCTCTTTTTTATTTTTAATATCAGGGACCAAACAAGCCCAAGCACACTAAATTACACTATTTACTCTTTCAGAAATATGCCATTAGGTTTTCTGTGGTGTCTTTGCTCATACTCATCATCTTTCTACTTTAATTTTTTCTCTCTCTTGTTCTATTAAAATCAAACCCATCCTTTAAATTTTTAGTCAAATGCTAATTTTCTTAGAGTATTTCCTGAAATACTATTTTTTTTTACTTCCTCATAGTATACACCTTACAGATTTAGAAGCAAGCTGAGCCATAAAGAAAGCAGTAAAGGCCAAATATATGAGAGTTAAGAGGCCAAAGTTCCTGGACAGCAAATAAGGGTCTAGAGGTTGAAGAGATACATGGACCACCTCCATCATGCTGAAAGCTGAGAATGTAGAGCAAGTTGGAAAGCAGGCCAACGTTCAAGAACTGCAGCCAAAATTTTGGATACAACTGGGGCATTGAGGGCAATGCAAAGGATCAATGGATGATCCAGGAGTAAACATGGAGCATAGCACAGTGGAGAATTATTTTTGCAGTTCACATCTGGCTCTAAATGAAACTTCTTTATTTCCCAAAGAGTTGGTACTTATGAGTAGTTCTAGAATTTTCAATTCTTAGTTTGTATTTTTATAATACTCAATGCTGTACTTTAAAAATGCTCATCATCCTTACTAGGCATTGTGATTTACTCCTGTTCATTTCACCTATCTTGTCTATTGAAGTGTTTTTTACACAGAGATGTCTTTTGAATTGCAGTTTTGAAGATGATGAACTTGTGGAAAACATTAAGGATTCAATTTTACACATGTTGAGTGTACAGACTTACAGGGCATTCAGAGGGACATATCTAGTGGTCAGTTGGATTTGAGAGATTCAAGATCTAGACAGAGTAGATGGATGAATAGATAGATTGGCAGGTTTTGCATCTATTGGTGAAAGCCAAAGCACTGTGTGGAGAGATGAAAGGAGTCTAAGTGAGGATTGACTATAAGCAATACACATTTATTTATTCAACTAACATTTATTGATCATTTAGAATGTTCATAGTATCTAGCTACACAAAATTAAACAAATATGCTTAAAGGATTAAGAAATATATCTCAAATATTTTTAGTCCTGCAGTGATGATGACGGACTAGTGAGGAGATGATTGTAATAAATTTTGAGTGGAAAAAGAAGTATATTTAAGAAAGTAGATGTGACTAACAATGGTATAAAAATGCTTAAAAAATAAAGTCAAAAGAAAGACAATTTTGTTTGCCTATAATGAGAGCATTGACCATCTTCAAATATTCTGTTTTAGAACACAAGTGAAGCAAATTTACATGATGTTTGTCATATTGGTTAGGTGATGCCATAGAAAATACATATACATTTCAGTAAAACTTATTAGGTACACTTGCTTGGTTAATTCACATTATCGATACATTTTTTTTTCAAAGGGTATTATTTTTCAGTCAAAGGTATTGATTTGAATAATCTAAATATTTTGACATTCATTTATAAAGATTGGATTTTAGTGGCCATATTAGTCTAAATCTTGCGGCTCCAGAATCCAATGTGAGTGAATTGTTTGGAAGAATAAAGTGTAATGAGGTTATATCTACAGGGTCCCACTTTAGACCCTCTGTGAATAAAATACTTTTCATCTTTAAGATGACTTTAAGCATCTAAGGAAGATTATTTAGTGAGATCATTTCAAGGCAATCACCTTTCTTTTTTATAAATAAATTTTTATTTAAATGGGGTGACATCAATAAATCAGGATACATATATTCAAAGAAAACATTTCCAGATTATTTTGTCATTTAGATCTGTTGCATACCCATCACCCAAAGAGAGATCGTCCTCCGTCACCCTCTATCCAGTTTTCTTTGTACCCCTTCCCCTGCCCCCCTCCCTCCTTCCCTCCCCCCACCCCCCGTAACCACCACACTCCTGTCCATGTCTCTTAGTCTCACTTTTATGTCCCACCAATGTATGGAATCCTGCAGTTCTTGTTTTTTTCTGATTCGCTTATTTTGCTCCACATAATGTTATCAAGATTCCACCAATCTGCTGTAAGTGATCCAATGTCATCATTCCTTCCAGCTGACTGGTATACCATGGTGTATATGTGCCCCATCTTCTTTATCCAGCCTTCTATTTTTTTTTTACAGTGATTAAAAGCCTTTAAGCAAACTCTTGGCCAGTACAGCAAGAATCCATAAAAGAGTAGTGTCCTTAACATGTTCACCAAGTCCAAGTTGGCCCCAACACCATGTCAAACCCCTGAAAAATGCAACCCAACCACAGTTCAGTCTGTAGGATCTGTCACAGGGAGCAGGAGTCCAGGAAAAGTCCACATCCAGGAAAAGTCCGCATGGCACTGGAATTGTTGTCACCATTCTATACTTTGCAGTTCATGTCCAAGTCCCAGTGACTGCTGCTTCTAGCTGGTAATGATTCAGCTAGACTGGAGAAGCCATTTGCAGCCTGCGTGGATATGGAGCTTCTGTTCTCCTCTGCCTGGAGAGATGAGACCAGGTAGCTTTTCCCTGGAGCTCTGCGACTGTGGCATGGTAAAGAGAACCTTGGGATACACTAAGCTGGGTGGCAAAGGTAGATTCATAATACAAGTTGGCAAAAGGGGGAAAGAGATCTCTGCATTAGGAGTAGGTCCCAGCCTGAAATATGAGTGGGGTATTGAGATAGGAGGGATAAAGGAAACACTATATATTAAGAAAAGCAGCAGAACATAGAGCTATCAACACCCACAACAGAGATCTTCGAGGGAAGAATAAAAAACCTGACTATTCAGGCCAAACATAGTTAAGTGGCCCTTGTGTGAATGAGATTAGTTTACCTGCTTCTTGGAACAAATACCCTGGGCTCATCCACAGTGTCGTAGATGGGGTCGACGGCCCTGGGCACCTTCAGCCTTCAGTGGCAAACCCCAGCTTTCTGGGCAAGGTTAGGTCATAGGTGGCTGGAGCAGGGCTGGAAGAGACTGAACCCTCCCTTAGAGGAGTGAGGGGGAAGCCTACCTTCCAGTGTCCCTGTTTCCTCATAGTTGAGGCATGTAAGCCTGGCAGGCTTTAGCGCAATGGCCTTCCTTTCCACTATTGAAGCAGGATCCAGATGGCATCCTAGGAGACCTCTTTGGGGCATTGGAGCCTTTAAGGGCATATCCTAAAAGCTGGTAGTTCCCCTGATCTCTATTGGGCTTTTTCTGCCTCTAGGTATCTTAAAAGCCATGCTCAGAAGATCTCGCTGAGGGGTTTGAGGATCCCCATCCGCCTATATAAATCTTTTCCATATATCTGGAGCTATTTGGAAAAAGACAAAACAGTGTTATTAGCTGGATCTAATAAAGAAGGTAGTAGTTTGCAGGCGAAAAAGATTTGGTGTCTCCTGTTCATCAGCCTTCAAAAGAAATGTAAAAAAAATTTTTTTTTAAGTAAAAAGCATGATATGGTAGACCCATAGGAGTTCCAGGATATGACTATCCCTTTAAAATTTTTTTTTTAAATTGACCTTAAAATGTTTGCTGAGTACACTTTAATAATACCTTAACTTTAAAGATTGTAAGCATGACAAGATACAGTAAATGCTTTTGCTCCATATGCAGGAGCATTTTCAGTTAAGCCAGTTTAGGAAATCCAATAATAGAACAATGCATACAGACCATGAGCTATAGCATGCTTAGCAGCCTCTCCTGTTCTGACAGAGGTTACTATAGATCCGGAATATGAAGCCACTGTAATGTGGACATACAACTGTTTGCCAAATGAAGGTATATGAGTAACATCCATCTGCCAAAGTTTTCCTGGTACGGGTCCTTGAGGGTTAACTCCAAATGAGGGGGCAGTATAGAACCCCTTGGACAGGATTTTCCAATCTGCTGTGCTGCTTCCTGAGAAAGTTGAAACTGTTTATACCGGGCTGCAGCGTTCTGGTGACGAATAGTATGAGACTGACTTGCTCAGTCTGTCATGGTTGCTCCATATAATTTTCTTTTGGGTAGCTTGATCAACAAGGGCATTCCTAGGCCCTGGCCGGTTGGCTCAGTGGCAGAGCATCGACCTGGAGTGCAGGATTCCTGGGCCAGAGCACACAGAAGAAGCGCCCATCTACCTCTCCACCCCTCCCCCTCTCCCTCCTCTCCGCCTCTCTCTTCCCCTCCCACAGCCAAGGCTCCACCGGAGCAAAGCCACCCCGGGCACTAAGGATGGCCCCATGGCCTCTGCCTCAGTTGCCAGAATGGCCCTGGTTGCAACAGAGCAACACCCCAGATGGGCAGAGCATTCCCCCCCAGTAGGCATGCCAGGTGGATCCCGGTCAGGCGCATGCGGGAGTCTGTCTGACTGCCACCCCATTTCCATCTTCAGAAAAATACAAAAAACAAATAAATAAAAGAAAAAATACAAAAAAAAACAAAAAAAAAAAAAGAAAAGAGTAAAAAAAAAAAAAGGACATTCCTTTGTGTTAAAGCTCCAGGGAGCATGGAGTGAGCTTGAGTATGTCCTATGAAACATGGAGCTCTATGTTGACATATAAGTCTTTGGAGAAGGAGAAACTGCTGAAATAGTTCATCAGCATTTGTCCCTAAGACAGCAGTCTTTATAGTGGAAACACCATAAGTAAATATTTGCTGTCTGTCTATAGATTAAAGGGGGAATATGGCAAATGCTGAAAAGCCATGATCTTTGTGCCCCTCCCCTTCTCCAACCCCTCTCCCTCTCCTCCCCCCACCCTGTAACCCCAACCCTGTTGTCCATGTCTTTGAGTCTCATCTTTATGTCCCATCTATGTATGGAATCATATAGTTCCTAGTTTTTTCTGATTTACTTCTTTTGCTCAATATAATGTTATCAAGGTCCATCCATGTTGTTGTAAAAGATCCTATGTCATCATTTCTTATGGCTGAGTAGTATTCCATAGTATATATATACCAAAGTTTTTTAATCCACTCGTCCTCTGACGGACACTTGGGCTGTTTCCAGATCTTTGCTATTGTGAACAATGCTAAGGCAATCACCATTTTTAAAGATTTGAATTAAAACATGGATGATCCATTTTGTTCACTGAAGTTTTGTGCTAGTGCTATTTTGTTATACAGAAGTTCCTGCTAGCAGTAAACAGTTTCACATTATTTAAAATGTGAAGAAATTCTCCATTTCCGCAAGACATCTTACCAGGAAAAGAAAGTTGCCTCTCCCATAAATTACTGAGTATTTAGAAAGGTGTGGAGTCCTCATGCAAAAAATGATTGCAACATATTGAACAAGATACAATGAAGCAGTTATGAACAAGTAACACTGGCCATGCTTTGCTAAGTGAGCACAGAAACTAGTCCACAACACATACCCGGCAAATGTTAGTTCAGCTCCAAACTGTTTTATTCTTTAGTATATTAATTGATAAAGATTCTGTTGAAAGGTATTAATCAATGGTTATTTTGTTGATATATCAATTATAGGATGAAGTGAGAAAACTGTTCCTTAGGTCTTCATGGAAATGGCCTCAGAGGATGAAACTAATTGCCTTCCCTAGGGTATAGGACAAAATTAAGCTATTTATTTCTGCATGGTTTCCTCATCTGAATCCTGGCAAAGTACACTGAGAAATCAATAATGAGAAGTCCTTTTTTATTCCTTTATTAATTGTTATTCACTCTTGTTATTAAATATTTATTTGTATTAAACATATGAATTTAGATATATGTTATATAATATAATTTGAGGTTTTGATGTTGTTTCTCAAATATTCCGTGATACTGATTAGCATATAATTTGACAAATATTCAGATTTTTTAAAAAATAGAAGTCCCATTAACTTCATTTTTTTTAAAAAAAAAATTGAATAGTTAATACCTACCTTGAACTTTTGTTTTGGAATAAATAACATACCTTGTGTTTTCACAAGTACCAATATACATTGACTAATTTAATGCCCATAAATGAGGTTAATAAAAAGATAAGTCAAATTTAAATATTTGTTTAGGGATTCATTTAATCAACTGAATGATCCCTCTTTCCTGGATGTTATTCTAGGTGTTGAGCATAGTAGCTCTGTGAGGAACTGTGAGGTGTCTGGGATTTTACTCTACTCTCGAGCTGATAAACTAGCCTGTTACTGTGTCATGGATGCTGGCAAAAGACATGAGATTCTTGAGTAAGAGATAAAGGATTTTATTACTCAGGCCACAGCAGGCAGCATGAGCTTCATGTTTGCCTGTGTCAAATTCTCATGACCCCCAAATTCCACAGGATGCCACAGTGGGGCCTACGTGGATGCCTACACAAGAATTGGGTTGTTGCAGGGGAGGAACACTGTGCTTGAAGAATTGGTCACTTTCCAAGTGAATGGTAACAAGCTGCTTTTTTGTCTGGGGAAGGAAGTTATCTTCCCTCCATAGTTGCTTGATATGAACATAACCCTGAAAAACGGCCCAGGTAAAGACCAATGAGGACCTTGTAATCTTGCTTGGCATTCCTAGCAAGACTGTGCAGGGACTCTTGGGGCCCATTAGCAGATTACCTCTCCCAATAAAAGCTTGAGATCTTTATCCTCACAGAGTTTACATTCTGATGTTAGGATTCTTACTGATTTAAGGGATATCATCCTAGGCTCTTTTACTGCTTCTGAACTACTGCCAACTACTGGTCTATTCTTCATTTTTAGTTTTTACACTCAGTTTATCTTCCATTGCTATTTATATCTTCTTTGTTCAGTTTCATGCATTAGTCAAGTTTTGCCTATATCCCAGAAGCCACACTGCTGTCAGAAAGGTTGGACTGAGTTCCTCTAGACCTTTTCAGGCAATTTCCTCAAAGCTTTAAACCCATTCAGGGTATCTCTCATGCCTACAGCAGCTATCCTGTGTGGACCTGAAGATCCAGATCACTCAGTTTTGCCCAGGCCATTATTTAGTCTGGGTCACTCTGACCTGGATCTCAGGACTCTGGGCCTGTGTCAACTATGTCCAGTTAGCTGTCACACATTTATGGTAGGAGTGGGCTGTCTGAGATTTTTGTTGTTGTTGTTTTTATTTCTTTATTCTTATCCTCAGATCTGATTCTTTTTTTTTTTTTAAGAGACAGAGAGAGAGTCAGAGAGAGGGATAGACAGGGACAGACAGACAGGAATGGAGAGAGATGAGAAGCATCAATCATTAGTTTTTCGTTGCGCATTGCAACACCTTAATTGTTCACTGATTGCTTTCTCATACGTGCCTTGACCGCGGGCCTTCAGCAGACTGAGTAACCCCTTGCTCGAGCCAGCGACCTTGGGTCCAAGCTGTTGAGCTTTTTGCTCAAACCAGATGAGCCCGCGCTCAAGCTGGTGACCTCGGGTCTCAAACCTGGGTCTTCCACATTCCATTCCAACACTCTATCCACTGCGCTACTGCCCAGTCAGGCAGATCTGATTCTTTATAGCATAATTGTGCACTGAAATTTTGCTTTGATTGGAGACCTGTCTTAGAAAGAGAAAGGTTTGATGATATAATATAAAAATAAATATTTTGCACTGTGCTCTGAAGTCTTCTGATTAATCACTTCATCAGAATGTTGTTCCAGATAGCATTAAGCACAATAGCCAGGTTACTCATCAGTATTCAATGGTCCTGCTGGGAAAGAGCGTAGTTAAGAAGAAGCAGAGAGGGAGAAAGTGTAAGAGACTGTGGCTGTATGAACAGGCCTGTATTGTATGTTTCAATCTGCAACAGGAAATTTTTATGTGTGACTATGTATATGCATGAGTCTGTACGTGACTCATGCTGTAGAGGTGATTATGTTTTGTAAGTACATCTTGACGTACACACATATCAGTGACTAAAATAACTCACTTATAGTATATTATGTCTAAGATATTATCATGACTTTAGAAAGCTGAATTTGTCACTTCCTTACCAGTTTCATTATATCATATAAAAATATATATTCTGTGTGGGAAAGAGAAAATGTTGTATAGGCAAAGGAATTTATATGAGAAAGATACAAAATATTTGAAAGACACTTAAAATCTGTGACTAGATGAGAGGAGGAAATGACATTTTGAATGCAATGCCCTTGTCAGAATACATTAGAGAAAATTTATGTCACTGACAAGCCAAAGAAAGAGGTATTTGTTTGCTACTAACAGTTGGTACAATATGTATGTGGAAATGCATTTAAGTGTGGAGGAGAAAAAACATAAAGAGAAGACTAAAGGAGAACAGACTATGTAGAGAGAACAACTAATAGAAAAAATTAAATGTTTAGCCATATGTAACAATTCTTAAATATTGTAGTTGATTCTCAGAGTTAGGTCTGTGCTGACGCAGTGTCTGGAATTTTAGACCAAGTATTCATATTCAGTTTGGATTAAAAGCATTGCTCCACATCTGAGCCAAGAGCTTACCTCCATCATGGCAACACAACTATTAGCATCATGGAGTATATAAGAATGTAAGTTGATCAGGCAGAAGTCCTACTGGCTTCAAAATAAAATGCCCAAGTTACAGAGGCCCCACGGAGATGACGCTGTAGTCAGAATTGTAAATATTGGCTCAACAGATGGTTTTGACACAGTTTAAATCAAAGAAACTGACTAAGTGTTATTATGAGTTAACCAAATTAAGGAAATCTAAAAATGTTTCATGAAGTTGCAGGATGAGAATTAATTTTTTACTACCTTCCACAAATGTCCAGTTTCTTAAGAAATTGCTCTTCTCCTTGGAAAATGAGCTACCTGTTGAATTCATTCAAGCTGCTGTCGTGACCACCAGCTAAAGCTGACTGCTCTGGGAATATGGCTGTGAATGTATAGCTTGCGATTAGTAAGCTTTAGACCAGGGGTCCCCAAACTTTTTACACAGGGGGCCAGTTCACTGTTCCTCAGACCGTTGGAGGGCCGGACTATAAAAAAACTATGAACAAATCCCTATGCACACTGAACATATCTTATTTTAAAGTAAAAAAACAAAACGGGAACAAATACAATATTTAAAATAAAGAACAAGTAAATTTAAATTAACAAACTGACCAGTATTTCAATGGGAACTATGCTCCTCTCACTGACCACCAATGAAAAAGGTGCCCCTTCCGGAAGTGCGGTGGGGGCCGGATAAATGGCTTCAGGGGGCCACATGCGGCCTGCGGGCCGTAGTTTGGGGACCCCTGCTTTAGACCACTGGTAGGTGGAACTCTGTCCCAGAATCCAGAAGAATCAGAAAACTATGAATCATGTTTGGCACATAGCAAAAAGTGCTTAAGGAAGGTGGACTTTGGAGGCCAAGAAGTGAAGAAAATTAAATGAGAGTCAACATAGTCCAACATTGGAGATTTTTTGGCTAAAATATACTAAACTCAAGTAGACTTTTAATAAATACTTGATTCATGAACTCTTCTATTTAATCCTTTCTAAATACCTTATACTCCTCATGAACTGTGGAAGCTAAAACAAGACTTGGTATGTTAATGTCATTCCCAATTATATAAGGCTGAACAAACAAGTTGTTACTTGTTGGTAAGATATAAAACTTCTAAATGACAGAGATAAAAATATATACAGCAGAAATGACCTTGTCATTAAGGGCTTATACTTCGGGAGACAAGACATACCCATAAAAGGAGAAAAACTAAGGCAAGATAGTACCAAATTAGTTCTGAACACATTTACTTCCCTACTCTCACCAGAGACTTGAGGACAATATTACCCTTTTGAACTAGTTTCTCTTTTCCTTTACACTTTTTTTTTATCATCCCTTTGCCATCCTCAATCCTACGTGTTGAATTGAAAAATTAGGATCATTTATAAATTCTCACCATAATTTAATTTGAGAAACACAGTGTAGTCAGTAATTATGGGGGAGGAACAATTGTACCAGTAACTGTGTGTGTGGGAGGGTGTTTTCTGGGCTTCTTACAGGAAGAGCGGGACTCAGAAAACTATTGTAGATACATGTGTGACAGGTTTCACAGGAAGAAGGAGGGGCCTGAAATGGCCATGTTTCAGAAATTAATGAGTAGTCTTGTTTTGCTGAAGTTGGTAGGAAAAGAAAACATTGGGAAAGAAAAAAATGTTGGAGAGATAACAGGCAGTGGGCAGAATGTAAAAGATCTTTAATAGGGATTTATTTAACCTGTAAGCTATGAAAAGTCAATGCAGGTTTCTACATATGTGGGTAAATTACACGAAGCAGGTTTTAAGAAGAATTGTGGATTGATATATAGGATAGATTGAAGATGTGGGAGGTAAGAAGTAGTCAGACTATACAGTAACCTAACAAGAGCAAGAAATTACTTTGTCATCTCATTCAACTAACTCCTTTTCTTATCATGTAAGTGAATGAGTGTGTGTGTGTGTGTGTGTGTGTGTGTGTGTGTGTGTGTGTGTGTTTGTTGGAGCAGAGGGCAATGAAAGTTTGCACAGAGGTTTCCTCAGGTCACAAGCTGATCAATAGTAGAAATGAACTAAAACTCAGGTATCCTCATCCACGACTTAGGACTATTTCTTCTATACCACTGCTGGAGATCTATTGCATCATCTGGAACTAATGAATGAAGGCTTGAACTAGATACTGCCATTTGAAATTGAGATGAAAGACACTTGAGAGGAAGTGTAAAGTAAGAACCAATAAAGACATGATTGGTGACTGGCTAGTGTATTCAATTCCTATTGCAGCTCTAACAACTTACCGCAAACTTGACAATTTGGAACAACATCAATTTATTATCTTAACCATTCCAGGAATTCAGAAGTCTGTACTGGGTTTTCCTGGCTGAAACCATGGGGTTGGCAGGGCCAAATTCTTTCTGGAGGCTCTAGAGGAATATCTGTTTCCTTGCCTTTTCCATGTGCTAGACGTTGCCCACCTTTCTTGTCTTGTGGCCCCTTTCCAACTTCACAGCCAGAAATGACCTGTTGACTCTATCTGAAGACATATCACTCTAACACTGACTCTTATATTTCCCTCTTTAACCCTTCAAGATCCTTGTGATTACACTGGGGCTCCTTATAAACCAGGATAATTTCCCTGTTTTAAGGACAGCTGATTAGCAACCTTAATTCCATTTGCAACCCTAATTCCTGCTTGCCACATAGGATAATATACCAACAGGTTCTAGGATTAGGACATGGATTTCCTTGGAGGTTGAAGGAGGGAAGTATCATTATTCTGCCAGCCATGGATAGATAATACTAAAGTAAAATAAATGAAGGACAGCTCCAAGGTTTTGAACTTGGGAAACTGTAAAGACAATGACACCAATGATAGGAATAAGAAAGCTGAGAGGGAAAACTGATATTTGAATAAATCATTCTGAGAAATGTAGAGTTTTAATGAATGTGTTATATTCAGACAAAATTGCCAAACAGGCAATGACTGAGAACTTGGTGTTAGAAAAGTTGCTATTTGGCTAGTGCTGATTACTACTATGGTAAAATCTTTTTCATGTCCTTAAGTTTTTTATTTGTCTATTTCAGTATATTTGATAATTTTTGCAGTGACACTTAAAGTATATATGGATGTTTGCTAAGCACTATACAAACTCACATTATGATTAATATGCCTTACTACTCTACAATTTATTTATTTTACCTTTAAAATAATTTCCATGCATGCACAGTTTTATATTACATGTTAAAAATGGAAAACAAAGCTCTAATATATTAACATCAGTGTTTTTGTGGAATTCTGTTCAACTTTAGATAAAAGTCCTTCTATATAGCAGATACAGTATTCAAAGTGCTAAGGCAACTTTCCTTTGTAAGCCAAAATTACAGCAATTGGCCATCATTCAAAACATTTTCAGATAGTCGCACATATCACTAAGAGGCACCAATGTGAATTATTCCAAATAACATTCCAGAACCAATGCCAATTTTATTTCACCCAGTACTTTGCTTCACAATTTATTTTGTAATTAGTCAAAGAAATGCTGATAGGGTATAAGAAAGACTAGCAGGAGAGTCAAAGATGGTGACAGAGTAGATGGACGTTCCAACTACTACCTCCCAGGAACAAACTGGATTACAACTTAATTTAAGAACAATCATCCTGAAAAAACAACTTTGGACTAAAAGAAGAGGAGTCTATAACCAAGGATCACAGAAGAAGCCACACCGAGACTGGTAGGAAGGGCGGAGATGCAGAAAGGACTGCCCCACTCCCAAGAGCGAGAGGCAGCTGAAGGTCCAGAGGGACTCTCACTATGGAGAGAGTTGCCTGAGAAATGTGGGTGCTCAGCTCCAGGCCCAGAGCCCCAGCCTAGAGCCCCAGAGCCTAAAAGAGGTGCCCAAACAGCATTTGGCAGTGAAAAGAGCCAAGGTTTCTGTCTGAAAAAAAGAGACAGAGCTCTCAGAGATGAAGGCTTCATCTAAGTGCCTGCGCAGAAAATCTTGTTCATAGCCACTTAACCAGGGCTCCAGCGGAGGGAGAGCTCAGAGGACTAGAGTTGCGTGAGGAGAGTGTAAACTTGGAGGCCCAGGGAGAGACACTGTGGGGGACGACCATCAGAACCACTGTTCTGAGTCATTCTCCAATATTGCAGTCACCATCTTTCTTGGATGGAGCAATCCCCTCTGAGAAGAGGCGTCAGCCTGGGGAAAATAACTGCTCTGCCCTCAGGAGTCTCTCTTGCTCAACCCATGGCAATAGGTCGTTCTGAGAGGCCAGGAAGCAGGAGGTGCATCAGTGACTCAGTTTCCTGGTATTGAGGCCAGAGCATTCCCCCACACGCTCCTGAGTCTAAGACTGTTACTTCCATGTCATTAGAGACTCAGTAGAAACTGTCTGGAGGGCAGGTAAACCACACTGCTGGGTCTCAGGGGCCACACCCACCAGACCCCTGGGGCCACACCCTACTGAGGTCTGTGAAAAAAGTCTGGACAGACTGACACTTGGGTGGGGAGGTGGAGTCACACCCACCACCCTTTCTAATCCCTGAATTGCCAGAAGCCATAGACTCTATCAGAGCTTTTTTCAGTGGCTGAGCCAAACAAGCAACCAGCAGACAGAGGCTGCAGGAGGCAGGACTCAGGGAACATTGGCCTTTTTTGCATTTTCTTTTCCTTTTTTTTTTTTTGAGATTTTCTCCCAAACTTCTTTTTTTTATTTTATTAATTTTAATGGGGTGACACAAATAAATCAGGGTACATATGTTCAAAGAAAACATGTCCAGGTTATCTTGTCATTCAATTATGTTGCATACCCGTCACCCAAAGTCAGATTGTCCTTCGTCATCTTCTATCTAGTTTTCTTTGTGCCCCTCCCCCCCCCTTCCCCTCTCCCTCCTTCCCTCCCGCGCCCGCCCTCCCCCCACCCCCGGTAACCACCACACTCTTGTCCATGTCTCTTAGTCTCGTTTTTATGTCCCACCTATATATAAAATAATTCAGTTCTTGTTTTTTTTTCTGATTTACTTATTTCACTCCATATAATGTTATCAAGATCCCACCATTTTGTTGTAAATGATCCAATGTCATCATTTCTTATGGCTGAGCAGTATTCCATAGTGTATATGTCACATCTTCTTTATCCAGTCATCTATTGATGGGCTTTTTGATTGTTTCCATGTCTTGGCCACTGTGAACAATACTGCAATGAACATGGGACTGCATGTGTCTTTTTTTTTCTTTCTTTCTTTTTTGTAATTTTCTGAAGCTGTAAACGGGGAGGCAGTCAGACAGACTCCCACATGCACCTGACCGGGATCCACCCGGCACGCCCACCAGGGGGCGATGCTCTGCCCAACCAGGGCGTCACTCTGTCGCGATCAGAGCCACTCTAGCACCTGGGGCGGAGGCCAAGGTGCCATCTCCAGCACCCGGGCCATCTTTTGCTCCAATGGAGCCTTGGCTGCGGAAGGGGAAGAGAGAGACAGAGAGGAAGGAGAGGGGGAGGGGTGGAGAAGTAGATGGGCACTTCTCCTGTGTGCCCTGGCCGGGAATCGAACCCGGGACTTCCGCACGCCAGGCCAACGCTCTACCACTGAGCCAACCAGCCAGGGCCAGGCTGCATGTGTCTTTGGGGATATATACCCAGTAGAGGACTGCTGGGTCATAAGGTAGTTCTCTTTTGATTTTTTTGAGGAACCACCATATTTTCCTCCATAATGGTTGTACTACTTTACATTCCCACCAACAGTGAATGACTGTTCCTTTTTCTCCACAGACTCTCCAACATTTGCTATTACCTGTCTTGTTAATAATAGCTAATCTAACAGGTGTGAGGTGGTATCTCATCGCAGTTTTGATTTGCATTTCTCTAATAAGTAATGAAGAAGAACGTCTTTTCATATATCTGTTGGCCATTTGTATTTCTTCCTGGGAGAAGTATCTGTTCATGTCCTCTTCCCATTTTTTTTATTGGATTGTTTGTTTGTTTGTTGTTGAGTTTTATGAGTTCTTTGTATATTTTGGATATTAGGCCCTTATCTGAGCTGTTCTTTGAAAATATCATTTCCCATTTAGTTGGCTTTCTGTTTATTTTGTTATCAGTTTTTCTTGCTGAGCAAAAACTTCTTAGTCTGATGTAGTCCCATTCATTTATTTTTGCCTTCACTTCCCTTGCCTTTGGACTAATTCATAAAATGCTCTTTAAAACCAAGGTCCATGAGTTTAGACCTATGTCATCTTCTATGTACTTTATTGTTTCAGGTCTTATATTTAGATCTTTGATCCATTTTGAATTAATTTTAATACAAGGGGACAAACTGTAGTCGAGTTTCATTCTTTTGCATGTGGCTTTCCAGTTTTCCCAGCAGCATTTGTTGAAGAGGCTTTCTTTTCTCCATTGTTTGTTGTTGGCCCCTTTATCGAAAATTATTTGACCATATGTATGTGGTTTTATTTTTGGACTTTCTGTTCTGTTCCATGGTCTGAGTGTCTATTTTTCTGCCAATACCATGCTGTTTTGATTGTCATGGCTCTATAATATAGTTTGAAGTCAAGTATTGTAATGCCTCCAGCTTCATTCTTTTTCTTTAGGATTGCTTTGGCTATTCAGGGTTTTTATAGTTTCATATAAATCTGATGATTTTTTGTTCCATTTCTTTAAAAAATGTCATTGGAATTTTGATGGAAATTGTATTAAATTTGTATATTGCTTTGAGTAATATGGCCATTTTGATTATATTTATTCTTCCCAAGAACAAGGAATATTTTTCCATCTCATTGTATCTTTTTCGATTCCCCTTAACAATGCTTTGTACTTTTCATTATATAGGTCCTTTATATTCTTTCTTACATTTATTCCTAGGTATTTTTTTGTTGTTGTTGTTGCAGTTGTGAAGGGGATTATTTTTTTTAGTTTGTTCTCTAATGTTTCATTGTTGGCATATAGAAAGGCTATGGACTTTTGTATATTAATTTTGTATCCTGCGACCTTACTATATTGGCTTATTTTTTCTAGTAATCTTTTTGCGGAGTCTTTGGGGTTTTCGATGTATAGGATCATATCATCTGCAAAAAGTGATACCTTTACTTCTTTTCCGATATGGATGCCTTTTATTTCTTTATCTTGTCTGATTGCTCTGGCCAGAACTTCTAGCATCATGTTAAATAAGAGTAGAGAGAGTGGACAACCCTATCTTGTTCCTGATTTAAGGGGAAAGCCTTCAGTTTTATGCCATTTAATGTGATCTTAGCTGATGATTTATCATATATGGCCTTTATCATGTTGAGATATTTTCCCTCTATACTCATTTTGTTGAGTGCCTTAAATATAAAATTGTATTTTATCGAATGCCTTTTCTGCATCTATTGATAAGATCATGTGGGTTTTGTTCTTTATTTTGTTGATATGGTGTATTACGTTAACCGTTTTACGTATGTTGAACCATCCTTGAGATTCAGGGATGAATCCCACTTGATCGTGATGTATTATTTTTTTAATATGTTGTTGTATTCGATTTGCTAGTATTTTGTTTACTATTTTAGGATCTGTATTCATTAGAGATATTGGTCTGTAGTTTTATTTTTTTGTGCCCTCCTTGCCAGGTTTCGGTATGAGGGTTATGTTGACCTCATAAAATATGTTTGTAAGTATTGCTTCTTCAATTTTTTGGGAGACTTTGAGTAGAATAGGAACCAAGTCTTCTTTGAATATTTGATAGAATTCACTAGCATAACTGTCTGGACCTGGACTTTTATTTTTGGGGAGGTTTTTAATATTTTTTCTATTTCTTCCCTGCTAATTGGTCTGTTTAGGCTTTCTGCTTCTTCTTGACTCAATCTAGGAAGGTAGTATTGTTCTAGGAATTTATTCATTTCTTCTAGATTATTGAATTTAGTGGCATATAGTTTTTTGTAGTATCCTACAATAATTCTTTGTATATCTATGATATCTGTGGTGATTTCTCCTCTTTCATTTTGGATTTTGTTTATATGAGTCCTTTCTCTTTTTTCCTTGGTGAGTCTTGCCAAGGGTTTGTCAATTTTGTTGATCTTTTCAAAGAACCAGCTCCTTGTTTTATTAATTTTTTCTATAATTTTTCTGTTCACTATTTCATTTATTTCTGTTCTGATTTTTATTATCTCCTTTCTTCAGCTGGTTTTTCATTGCCTTTATTCTTCTTTTTCCAGTTCCTTAAGGTGTGAAGTTAAGTGGTTCACTTGGGCTCTCTCTTGTTTGTTCATATAGGCCTGAAGTGATATGAACTTTCCTCTTATCACTGCTTTTGCCTCATCCCATAGATTCTGATATGTTGTATTGTCATTTTCATTTGTCTGTATATATCTTTTGATCTCTGCACTTATTTCTTGTATGATCCATTCATTTTTTAAAAGTATGTTGTGTAGTTTCCACATTTTTGTGTTTTTTTTCCCTTTTTTGCAGTTGAATTCTAGTTTCAAGGCTTTATGATCAGCGAATATGCTTGGTACAATTTCAATTTTTCTGAATTTGCTGATGTTATTTTTGTGGCCCAACATCTGGACAATTCTTGAGAATGTTCCATGTATACTAGAGAAAAATGTATAGTCTGTCACTTTGGGATGAAATGTCCTGTAGATGTCTCTCATATCCAGGTGCTCTAGTGTTTTGTTTGAGGTTAATACATATTTATTGATGCTCTGTTTGGATGACTGATCTAGAGACGTCAGCGGTGTATTGAGGTTTCCTAGTATGATTGTATTTTTGTCAGTTTTTGTTTTAAGGTCAATAAGTAGCTGTCTTATATATTTTGGTGCTCCTTGTTTTGGTGCATATATATTAAGAATTGTTATGTCTTCTTGATTCAGTGTCTCCTTAATCATTAAAATGAACATTTTTGTCTCCGAGTATTTTTGCTGTCTTGTAGTCAGCATTATTAGATATGAGTATTGCTACACCTGCTTTTTTTTGGATGTTATTTGCTTGGAGTATTGTTTTTCAGCCTTTCACTTTCAATTTGTTTTTATCCTTGTTGCTTAGATGTGTTTCTTGTAGGCAGCATACAGTTGGATTTTCTTTTTTAATCCATTCTGCTACTCTGTGTCTTTTTATTGGTGAGTTTAATCCATTTACATTTAGTGTAATTATTGACATTTGTGGGTTCCCTATTGCCATTTTATAAATTGATTTCTGTTAGTTTTGTATCCTGTTGATTCTTTTCTTTTGTTTTTCTATCCTTTGTTTTTGTTTGTTTGTATTCCATACTTCTTTCTTCTGTTGCTATCTTTTTTAAGTCATTTGCTTCTGTGGTGGTTTTTTCAAGGGTGGTTATCATTAAGTAATGAAAAGGGTTCCTACCATGTTCATTGTAGTACACTATCTTATGAGTACTTTTGCACTCCATCGTCCTTTGCTACTGTTAATCTCTGTCCTCTCCCCTTTTATTTTTGTTTTTGTTTTTGTTGTCAGTTTAAATTTGGTTTTATTGTCTTCTTGGTGGAGCTTTTACTTGTGGTTTTGTTTTGTTTTGTTCTTTGTATCTGGTTGGAAAACCCCCTTTAGTAATTCCTGGAGTAGGGGTTTTCTGATGATAAATTCCCTCATCTTTTCTGTATCTGTGAATGTTTTTATTTCTCCTTCGTATTTGAAGGATAGCTTTGATGGGTATAGTATTCTTGGCTGAAAGTTCCTCTCTTTCAGCACTTTAAATATTGGAGTCCACTCTCTTCTAGCTTGTAGAGTTTCTGCTGAGTAATCCAATGATAACCTAATAGGCCTTCCTTTATATGTTGTATTCTTTTCCCTGGCTGCCTTGAGAATTATTTCTTTGTCACTGGTTTGTGCCAATTTCATTATGCAGTGCCTTGGAGTAGGTTTGTTAGGGTTAAGAAAACTCGGTGTTCTGTTTGCTTCTTGAATTTCAGGCTTTAGTTCTTTCCACAGGCTTGGGTATTTCTCATCTATTATTTGTTTGAATATGTTCTCCATTCCATTTACTCTCTCTTCTCCCTCTGATATACCTATTATTCTTATATTATTCTTTTTGATGGAGTCAGACAATTCATGTAGGGCTTTCTCATTTTTAAAAATTTTTGAATCTCTTTCTTCTTTTCTCTGTTGTGGCTCAAGTTGCTTGTCTCTATTTCACTAATCCTACCTTCTCTCTGTCCTGTTCTATTAGCTAAGCTTGTTACCTTGTTTTTCAGTTCATGAATTGAGTTTTTCATCTCTGTTTGATTTGTTTTTATAGTTTCAATTTCCTTGGTAATATATTCTTTGTGTTAGTTGAGTTGTTTTCTGAGCTCCCTAAATTGCCTTTCTGTGTTTTCTTGTATATATCTGAGTATTTTTAGGATTTCTATTTTAAATACTCTGTCATTTAGCTCCAAAATTTCCAATATATTAAATTTTTTCTCCATAGATTTTTCCTCATCTATCTGTGCTACATCTCTGTCTTTTGTATCCATGATATTTGATTTCCTTTTCCTTAATGGCATCTGAGGGTGGTTTTATTGATAGTACTAATGATAATTAATCAAGAATTGCCTGACCAGGTGGTGGTACAGTGGATAGAGCGTCGGACTGGGATGCGGAAGACCCAGGTTCGAGACCCTAAGCTCACCAGCTTGAGCGTGGGCTCATCTGGTTTGAGCAAAAGCCCACCAGCTTGAACCCAAGGTCGCTGGCTCCAACAGGGGGTTACTTGGTCTGCTGAAGGCCCGCGGTCAAGGCACATATGAGAGAGCAATCAATGAACAACTAAGGTGTTGCAACTCGCAATGAAAAACTCTCTGTTCCTGTCTGTCTGTCCCTGTCTATCCCTTTCTCTGACTCACTCTCTGTCTCTGTAAAAAATAAGTAAATAAATAAAATTTAAAAAAAAATTAATCAAGAATAAAAAGTAAAAGAAAAAATTAAAAAAAGAGAAAATTTATTGTTTCTCCCTTTTTTTCTCTCTCCTCTCCTCTCCCCTCCTTCTTGAGAAAAAATTGTGATGAACTCTGAATTATATTGTGCTAAATAGAACAAAAGCTATCTATAACAGAGGACCTGAGTTGGGGAGAAGTGATAAAGGGGCAAAAAAGAAAGTATGGACCCACAAAATGCAAAAAAGGAAAAAATTTGTATCAAGAATAAAATGATTTGCTTGTAAGTGATGGTCAACTAGGAGATATAATGAGAGGGATAAGAGGGAAACATGAAAAAGGGAAAAAAATTTAAAAATTACTATTGTATTAAGTGGAGCAAAAACTAGATAAAATGGAGAGCCAGGGCTGAGAGCATTGCTAGTGAATTAAAAAGTGAAGTAAAAAGCACCCAACGTGCCACAAAGAAAAATTTGAGTCCCAATTAATATAATTTGTTTGTGATTGAGGATTGAATGAGAGGAAAAGTAAAGGAAAAAAGAAGAAACTAATATAGAGGGAGAAAGAAAGAGGAAAAAATGAAAAGAAGAAAAAAGAACAAAAAGAGAGAGTTAAGTGTTTTGGAGTGCAACCCTCATAGAGAGAAAGGAAGTAGAAAGGAAAGAAAATGGGAAATGTAACACTTATGGATAGTGTAGTTCAAGAAGAGGAAAGAATAAGATGGGCAGAGAATAAAACAATCAAAGTGGAAGAAGAAGAAAATAATCAAGACAAGAAGATGAAAGAAAGAAACAAACAAAATAAATAAAATGGAAAAGGTTATAAAGTCTGTGGATTTTTCTTGATTTTGAGAGGTTATCTTCTTGCTTTTTCTTTTCTCTCCCTCTTCCTGGTCAGTGACTCTGTACCCTAGGCTCTGCTCCTGTGGCATGCTTAGGTAGAGGTTTGCATTTGATAAGTCTCTATGGTGATGTCATATATTAGGCTTCAGTCTCGTTGGCAGTTGAGGCTTGTTATCATTTGCAGGCTTCGACAGTGAGAGAGTCCGTTTTCCCAGAGCCTCTCTCCTAGTCTTTCCTTCCTGAATTAGCAGCCTGATGATCCAACTATGGGGTTGCTGCTGCCTCTGCCTGGAGAGTAAGAGGCTGAAAGAGCTGGCAAATCCCCACTCTATCCCCACTCAGCACAGGGCTCTGGGTAAGGCTCTGTCAGTCAGAACCGCTCTCATAATCAGGCAGGGCTGGGAGCCATTTGCTTTCAAGGTTCCTTTCTATGCACCTCGAGGTGTGTCCAGTATGCCTCAGCACTCTGTGGGACCACTTTCCCCAGGCTTTTTGCACTTTGTAACCTGTTTTGTCTGGGTAGAAGATGCCCTAGTTGCTGTTTGCAAAACAGGAGGTCTTACAAGCTGCCAATACCCTCTTTTTAATGTATAGCCCTGAGTATGAAAGCTCTGCCAATCAGAAGTTGCCCCTACCCCTACGTGCATAGCAAAAGGCACTAAAAAATATCACGCCTCTTTTCTTAGATCGCTGAACTGAGAGAGATCTTGTCATTTAGAGTCGCATAGGTCAGTTGGGAGGTGAGCAGACTGTGGGTTAAGCTAATCCTTCATGGGTCAGTTAGCTTGTATAGCTGGGTGAGGCGCCCCACCCGACCGGAGAAGTTCGAGCATAGGGAAGTTTGCTTTTGCGCATTTTCTGCGCACTGCTGTTCAGTTAGCAAGAACCACACCAACACTCTGGTCACAGCCCACACAAAGGCCTCTGACTCTGCCCCTCTGTTCAAGAACATGGGTGCCCACTCCCAGGGCACTAGGAGGAAACTCTCACACACTATCCGCGCTTGCCAACCAGGATATAGGGGCTAATGGCTGCCACCACTCACGCCCATCTTTGTCTGGGTTTGTTGCGGGTGTTAGCTTGCATTGGCTGGGTCACTACAGGCTCAGTCTTTCCTCGGCTATGACATCTGTGCTACAGTCTGGCTCTATTCATCCCCTTTGCCCGCCTTAGCTCCTATTCTCTCAGTTCCAAGTGAAAACAGCTCTTGTTTAGGTTAGTGAGGAAGGCTGAGTGTTCCTTTCTCTGTCTTATTTCCTTTGGGATTGATTATATATTTAGTCTATTTTTTGCTCGATCATACCTTCATGTTCAGTGTAGGACTTCTAGATGCTCCAAGGGTAGGTTTTTCTGTCTCTGGTTGAAGAACTTGTTGAAATTTTGGGGAGATTTATCGGTATCACTCCTCATGGCACCATTTCTCTGACATCACTCTGAACCTTGGCCTTTAAGTGAACCTTTCCACAGGCCCAGTGTAGGTAAAAGCCAGCCCAGGAGTGCAGCTTGGTATTTCCATGTGCACCTGGGCCCAGCAGAGGCAGCAAAATACTCTGGATTCCTTGTAGCTCCAAGAAGATTGCTGAGGGTCAGTTATGGTCAGCAGTTTCTCACACTGATCTATGTCAGGTTCCTACCTGGGCAGCCCAGGGCTGGCACATCCAGCTGCTGCCAGCTGCAGAGAGCATCGTTTCAGGACCTAACAGCCCTTACTAGAGTGGTATTTTATGGAAGGGCTCCTCACACCAGCCCAGGTGAGGAGAGTTCCATTCTCTGTGATCAGCACTGGCACAGCAGCTCATGTGCATTGGATAGGGTAGAGCTTCACAGTCAGCTGGCCTGTGTGCTGGCTATCCTGTCCCGCTAGACTAGATTCCATAGAGGGAAGGGAGAGAGGCTTGCAGCATGGACATTTAAAATGTAGGTCCCTGTGAGCCTATTGTTGAGTCTCGTTGAGGCACTTAGCCACTTTATGGGGGGCACAGTCATCCCCAGGAGAGGACTCTTTCAGTATTCCTACCTGAGACCAGGATGTTGTCAGCTGTAAGAACTTCTACAGAGGGAAATGTCAGCTCCACTCAATCTGAACCTGCTGCTTACCTTGTTGGGGAGAAATAAAATTTGAGCATCTAGCAGTGGCTGAGGAATTAGGCTCCAGAATAGGGGCCACATTCCCCGTACTGGGCTCCTGACCAAGAGACTGCTGAAGTAGGGGGTCCTACTAATGTTGTATTCCCAACCTCAGCTGCCCTAATCCACTAATCATGCAATCTGAAGAGGGATTAGTTGGATGAGGTCAGTCTGAGCCCACACTACAGTCTTTCTGCAGAAGACTCTGTGGGAACACCAGGCAGCTGCAAGAGAAGGTGGAGCAGCTAAAAACTGAAGGCAAATCTTCCAAAGTTTGGGGCTTTTACAAGCTTCTATCATATCTAAGCAGGAGAAAGCTTTTCCTTTTGCACAAGTTGGCCCCTCCCACACTAACAGGTTCTAGAAACACAGACACAGTGAACAGAGCAGTAGCTGCAGACAGGTAGCCCATAACAGGTTAAAAACAATGGCTGATGCCAACGAGAGAAGATTTAGAACCAACACAACTGGTAGTAGGTGGCAGACAGCACCAGCCCTAGACTCAGCTAGCTACACAAGCAGCACATCCAAAGAAAGAGTCTAGTAGGCACCAGAAACTGTGGTTTATGCCCAGCAAGACAGACATTGCACAGTGTGTAATACATATAATCAAGATTGACCCTTAGAGCCAGCCAGCCTAAAGGGATAACCATACCCATGAAAGGAACAACAGCATTCAATACTCACATACAATAAGAGAGAAAATAGTACCCTCAAGAACCATTCCTAGACCAAAGAAAACAGGTGGCCTAGAGTTCAGTACCACAGAGCCATCTTCCTTGTAAAGAAACCACAAAAATTTCAAAGTCAGACAGTGCTACCTAATACACAGACAAAATGGGCAGACAAAGAAATGCAAACCAAATGAATCAACAACAGAAATCCCCAGAAAAAAAAACCTATATGTAATGGAGGTAACCAAACTGCCAAATGCAGTTTAAAATAATAATTTTTAGAATGCTCAAGGATCTTAGAGCAACAATGGATGGTCATGATGGAACCCATGTAAAGAGATAGCAAGAATCAAAAAAGGGCCTGACTGGGCAGTGGCACAGGGGATAGAGCATCGAACTGGGATGCAGAGAACCCAGGTTCGAGGCCTCGAGGTCACCAGCTTGAGCGAGGGCTCATGTGGTTTGAGCAAAAGCTCACCAGCTTGAGCCAAAGGTCGCTGGCTTGAGCAAGGGGTTACTCCATCTGCTGAAGGTCCGCAGTCAAGGCATGTATGAGAAGGCAATCAATGAACAACTAATGGAGAGACAAGATGGCGCTGGAGTAGGCGAACGTACCAGCATCTACCTCCCAGAACCAATGTGGATTACAAACTAATTTTATGAACTATCAACTGGAAAAACCAACTTTGGACTAAACTAAAAGGACTCTTCAACCCAGGAATGCTGAAGAAGCCACCCAGAGACTGGTAGGAAAAGCGGAAACGCGGAGAGGGCTGCCCAGCTTCTCGGAGCGAACGGCAGCAGGGAGAGACTCGCGTGGCGGGAAGTGAGTTTAGCAGAGGGGAAAGGGCCCTGAGCCCCAGGAACAAAGCCCCAGCCTGCAGCCCCAGAGCCCAGAAGAGGCGTAAGGACAGTATTTAGCTTGAAACAAGTCAGGATACTGTTTGTGAGAGAGTCTGATTTCTCAGACCCAGGATCCTTCTTAAAGGGACCACGCAGAACATCTCTCTCACAAACACTCACCCGGGGCTCCTGGAGACAGAGGGAGAGGGGAGAGAACCACAGTATCAGGAAGAGAGTGCAATCTAGGAGGCATAGGGAGAAACATTTTTGGGAGATAGCCACTCTAACCCCTGGGACGAGTCACTCCCCAAAGCTGAAGTGAATATTTCCCCCGGAAACAGCAATACCAGCAAAGGGAAGCAGGAGAGCAGCCAAACAAGCCCCCCCCCCCCCCCGCGGCATTCAGAGCAGAGTCGCATAGAAGGAGGGAGCTTTCGGGTCTACGGTAGTGAGTCTTAGGGTCCGAGCTGCAACGCCCCCACCCACACGGCTGAGGGCACACCGGAGAGCGGGCGGCAGCGGGAGACAAAAGCGCGGTTCTGCTGGCAGGGGCGGAAGCCGGCTGGCCACCAGTGGGCTCAGGTGTGAGCTCAATCTTGCCCGGCTAGGGAGAAGGGGGCGTGCAAAAGAGGCTAAGCTCAGCTGCCGGCAGCCTGTAATCCAGCCTCCGGGAGAAGGGCGGGAAACCCAGAAAGGGTAGAAACCAGCCCCGGAGCAAGGGCAGAGGAGCACATCCCTGCCCCACCCGTGCAACCCAGGCTTGCGGTCTGACTTGGTAGCAGGCTCCTCCCGCGGGGGTGGAGCCAAAAGCCCAGAAGAGGCAGAGTTCCGCTACAAAGCTGAGCTTGGGCACGCAGCCTTTCCTGGTGGTAGAGCCAAGGCTAGCAGCTGTTCCTTGAGTGGGATCATCCTGCAAAGGCAGGGTGAAAGCTCGGAAACAGGCGGAGACCCGCAGCTGAGCGAAGGTGCTCGCCAGTGCCCTCAGGACCGAGCATAACATCACACACGGGGGCGGGGCAAAGGCCAAGGCCACCAACCCTTGTGCACCCGAGCACGTGATCAAAGCCACTCTCGTGAAGAGAAAATGCGGAGGCAGAGAAATACAACACAAATAAACCAAGAGAAATCCCCAGAAAAGGACCTAAGTGAATCAGATATAACCAAATTACCAGATGCAGAGTTTAAAATAACGATTGTTAGGATGCTCAAAGATATTAGAACCACCATAGATGGCCATTACGAAAACCTAAATAAAGAGATAACAAATATAAAAAAGGACATTGAAATAATAAAAAAGAATCAGACAGAAATGACAAATACAATATCTGAAATAAAGAATACAATGGAAGGAATTAAAAGCAGGATGGATGAAGCAGAGAATCGAATCAGTGAGTTAGAGGACACAATAAATAAAGGCACGGAAGCAGAGCAGAAAAAAGAAAAGAGACTCAAAAAGTCTGAGGAAACTCTAAGAGAGCTCTGTGACAACATGAAGAGAAATAACATCCGCATCATAGGGGTTCCTGAAGAAGAAGAGAAAGAACAAGGGATAGAGACTTTGTTCAAACATATTATAGCGGAAAACTTCCCCCAATTAAGGCAGGAAAATATTTCACATGTTCAGGAAGCACAGAGAACTCCATTAAGGAGAAATCCAAAGAAACCAACACCAAGACACATCATAATTAAATTACCAAAGCTTAATGATAAAGAGAAAATATTAAAAGCTGCTAGAGAAAAAAAGACAATCACCTACAAAGGAGCCCCCATAAGGATGACTTCTGACTTCTCAACAGAAACACTTGAGGCCAGAAGGGAATGGCAAGAAATATTCAAAGTAATGCAGAACAAGAACCTACAACCAAGACTACTTTATCCAGCAAGGCTATCATTTAAAATTGAAGGAGAAATAAAAAGCTTTACAGACAAAAAAAAACTAAAGGATTTCACTACAACCAAACCAAGGCTGCAAGAAATGCTAAGGGACCTGTTGTAAACAGATCAAAGGAAAAAAAGAATATAGCAAAAGAGAAAAACAGTTTTAAAGAAAAAAAATGGCAATAAACAGTTACATATCAGTAATAACCTTAAATGTTAATGGATTAAATGATCCGATCAAGAGACATAGGGTAGCTGCGTGGATAAGAAAACAGGACCCATACATATGCTGTCTACAAGAGACACACCTTAAATCAAAAGATGCACACAGACTGAAGATAAAAGGATGGAAAAAAATATTTCACGCAAATGGAAATGAAAAAAAAGCTGGGGTAGCAATACTTATATCAGACAAAATGGACTTTAGAACAAAGACCATAGTTAGAGATAAAGAAGGTCACTACATAATGATAAAGGGAGCAATACAAAAGGAAGATATAACCATTATAAATATCTACGCACCTAATATAGGAGCACCTAAATATATAAAGCAGACTTTGATAGACTTAAAGGGCGAGATCAACAGCAATACTATAATAGTAGGAGATTTCAATACCCCATTAACATCATTAGATAGGTCCTCAAGAAAGAAAATTAACAAAGAAACAGCAGACTTAAAGGACATATTAGATCAACTCGATTTAATAGATATCTTCAGAACCTTTCACCCTAAAAGAGCAGAATATACATTCTTTTCAAGCGCTCATGGGACATTCTCTAGAATAGACCACATGTTAGGGCACAAAAGCGGGCTCAACAAATTTAAGAAGATTGAAATCATATCGAACACTTTCTCTGATCACAATGGCATTAAACTAGAAATCAACCACAATAGAAAAATTGAAAAACATTCAAACACTTGGAAACTAAATAGCACGTTATTAAACAATGAATGGGTTAACATTGAGATCAAAGAAGAAATTAAAAAATTCCTAGAAACAAACGATAATGAGCATACATCAACTCAAAATTTATGGGACACAGCAAAAGCAGTCCTGAGAGGGAAGTATATAGCATTACAGGCATACCTCAAGAAGCTAGAAAAAGCTCAAATTAACAACTTAACCCTGCATCTAAAAGAACTAGAAAAAGAACAGCAAGTAAAGCCCAGAGCTAGTAGAAGGAAGGAAATAATAAAGATCAGAGCAGAAATAAGTGACATAGAGGCTAAAGAAACAATACAGAGGATCAATGAAACCAGGAGCTGGTTCTTTGAAAAGGTAAACAAGATCGATGAACCTTTAACAAGACTCACCAAGAAAAAAAGAGAGAGGACTCAAATAAATAAAATTAGAAACGAGAGTGGAGAAATAACAACTGACACAACAGAAATACAAAATATTGTAAGAAAATACTATGAAGAACTGTACGCCAAAAAACTAGACAACCTAGATGAAATGGACAAATTCCTTGAATCATATAATCTTCCAAAAATCAATCTGGAAGAATCAGAAAACCTAAACAGACCAATTACAACAAATGAGATTGAAACAGCTATCAAAAAACTCCCAAAAAAGAAAAGTCCTGGGCCTGATGGCTTCACAAGTGAATTCTACCAAATATTCAAAGAAGAACTAACTCCTATCCTTCTCAAGCTATTTCAAAAAATTCAAGAGGAAGGAAGACTTCCAAACTCCTTTTATGAGGCGAGCATAATTCTGATTCCAAAACCAGGCAAAGACAACACAAAAAAAGAAAATTATAGGCCAATATCCCTGATGAACTTAGATGCAAAAATCCTCAATAAAATATTAGCGAACCGGATCCAGCAATATATGGAAAAAATCATACACCATGATCAAGTAGGATTTATTCTTGGGAGGCAAGGCTGGTACAATATTCGCAAATCAATCAATGTGATTCATCACATAAACAAAAGAAAGGAGAAAAACCACATGATAATTTCAATAGATGCAGAAAAAGCATTTGATAAAGTCCAGCACCCATTCATGATCAAAACTCTCAGCAAAGTGGGAATACAGGGAACATACCTCAACATGATAAAGGCCATCTATGACAAACCCATAGCCAACATAATACTCAATGGGCAAAAATTAAAAGCTATCCCCTTAAGATCAGGAACAAGGCAGGGTTGCCCCCTTTCACCACTCTTATTCAACATAGTTCTGGAAGTCCTCGCCACAGCAATCAGACAAGAAAAAGAAATAAAAGGCATCCAAATTGGAAAAGAAGAAGTAAAACTATCATTATTTGCAGATGACATGATATTGTATATAGAAAACCCTAAAGTTTCAGTCAAAAAACTACTAGACCTGATAAAAGAATTTGGCAAGGTGGCAGGATATAAAATCAATACTCAGAAATCAGAGGCATTTTTATACACTAATAATGAACTGTCAGAAAGAGAAATCAGGGAATCAATCCCCTTTACCATTGCAACCAAAAAAATAAAGTACCTAGGAATAAATCTAACCAAGGAGATTAAAGACTTGTACTCAGAAAATTATAAAACATTGATAAAAGAAATCAGGGAAGATACGAATAAGTGGAGGCATATACCGTGCTCATGGTTAGGAAGAATAAACATCATTAAAATGTCTATATTACCCAAAGCAATTTATAAATTCAATGCAATACCAATGAAAATACCAATGACTTACTTCAAAGACATAGAACACATATTCCAAAAATTTATATGGAACCAAAAAAGAACACGAATAGCCTCAGCAATCCTGAAAAGGAAGAAAAAAGCGGGAGGTATCACACTTCCAGATATCAAGTTATATTATAAGGCCATTGTACTCAAAACAGCATGGTACTGGCATAAGAACAGGCACATAGATCAATGGAACAGAACAGAGAACTCAGAAATAAACCCACAGCTCTTTGGACAACTGATATTTGACAAAGGAGGTAAGACAATACAATGGAGTAAAGACAGCCTCTTCAACAAATGGTGTTGGGAAAACTGGACAGCTACCTGCAAAAAAATGAAACTAGACCACCAACTTACACCACTCACAAAAATAAACTCAAAATGGATAAAAGACTTGAATGTAAGCCATGAAACCATAAGCATTTTAGAAGAAAACATAGGCAGTAAGCTCTCTGATATCTCTCGCAGCAATATATTTGCTGATTTGTCTCCACAGGCAAGTGAAATAAAAGACAGGATAAACAAATGGGACTTTATCAAACTAAAAAGCTTCTGCACAGCTAAAGACAATAAGAACAGAATAAAAAGACAAATTACACAATGGGAGAATATATTTGACATAGCGTCTGATAAGGGGTTAATAACCAAAATTTATAAAGAACTTGTAAAACTTAATACCAGGAAGACAAACAATCCAATCCAAAAATGGGCAAAAGAAATGAATAGACATTTCTCCAAAGAGGACACACAGATGGCCAATAGGCATATGAAAAAATGTTCAACATCACTAATGATTAGAGAAATGCAAATTAAAACCACAATGAGATATCACCTCACACCAGTCAGAATGGCGCTCATCAATAAAACAACACAGAATAAGTGCTGGCGAGGATGTGGAGAAAAGGGAACCCTCCTGCACTGCTGGTGGGAATGCAGACTGGTGCAGCCACTGTGGAAAACAGTATGGAGATACCTCAAGAAATTAAAAATCGAACTGCCTTTTGACCCAGCTATACCACTGTTAGGAATATACCCCAAGAACACCATAGCACTGTTTGAAAAGAAGAAATGCACCCCCATGTTTATGGCAGCATTGTTCACAATAGCAAAGATTTGGAAACAGCCCAAGTGTCCATCAGAGGATGAGTGGATTAAAAAGCTTTGGTATATATATACTATGGAATACTACTCAGCCATAAGAAATGATGACATAGGATCTTTTACAACAACATGGATGGGCCTTGATAACATTATACTGAGTGAAAGAAGTAAAGCAGAAAAAACTAAGAACTATATGTTTCCACACATAGGTGGGACATAAAGATGAGACTCAGAGACATGAACAACAGTGTTGGGGTTACAGGGTGGGGGGAGGAGAGGGAGGGGGTTGGGGGAGGGGAGGGGCACAAAGATCATGGCTTTTCAGCATTGGCCATATTCCCCCCTTAATCTATAGACAGACAGCAAATATTTACGTATGGTGTTCCCACTATAAAGACTGCTGTCTTAGGGACAAATGCTGACAAACTATTTCAGCAGTTCCTCCTTCTTCAAAGACTTATATGTAAACATAGAGCTCCATGTTTCATAGGACATACTCAAGCTCACTCCATGCTTCCTGGTGCTTTAGCACAAGGGAATGCCCCCCCCCTCTTTTTTTTTTTTTTTTTTTTTTTTTGTATTTTTTCTTTTATTTATTTATTTTTTTGTATATTTCTGAGGATGGGGATGGGGAGGCAAGCAGACAGACTCCTGCATGCGCCTGACTGGGATCCACCTGGCATGCCTACCGGGGGGAATGCTCTGCCCATCTGGGATGTTGCTCTGTTACAACCGGAGTCAGTCTAGCAACTGGGGCGGAGGCCATGGGGCCATCCTTAGTGCCCAGGGTGGATTTGCTCCGGTGGAGCCTTGGCTGTGGGCGGGAGGAGAGGGACCGGGAGGGGGGAGAGGGGGAGGGGTGGAGAGGTAGATGGGCGCTTCTCCTGTGTGCTCTGGCTGGGAATCGAACCCGGGAATCCTGCACACCAGGCCAATGACTCCGATGGGTCTACCATATCATGCTTTTTACTTAAAAAAAAAAAATTTACATTTCTTTTGAAAGCTGATGAACAGGAGACACCAAATCTACCTTCTTTATTAGATCTAGCTAATAACACTGTTCTGTCTTTTTTCCAAATAGCTCCAGATATATGGAAAAGATTTATATAGGCGGATGGGGATCCTCAAACCCCTCAGCGAGATCTTCTGAGAATGGCTTTTAAGATACCTAGAGGCAGAAAAAGCCCAATAGAGATCAGGGGGAACCACCAGCTTTTAGGATACACCCTTAAAGGCTCCAGCACCACAAAGGGGTCTCATAGGATGCCATCTGGGTCCTGCTTCAATAGTGGAAAGGAAGGTCATTGAGCTAAAGCCTGCCAGGCTTACACACCTCTACTGTGAGGAAACAGGGACACTGGAAGGTGGGCTTCCCCCTCGCTCCTCTAAGGGAGGGTTCAGTCTCTTCCAGGCCTGCTCCAGCCACCTATGACCTAACCTTGCCCAGAAAGCTGGGGTTTGCCACTGAAGGCTGAAGGTGCCCAGGGCCGTCGACCCCATCTACGACACTGTGGACGAGCCTAGGGTATTTCTTCCAAGAAGCAGGTAAACTGATCTCATTTGCACAAGGGCCACTTAACTATGTTTTGCCTGAATAGTCAGGTTCTTTATTCTTCCCTCAAAGATCTCTGTTGTGGGTGTTGATAGTCCTATTTTCTGCTGCTTTGCTTAATATATAGTGTTTCCTTTATTCCTCCTACCTCAATGCCCCACTCATATTTCAGGCTGGGACCTACTCTTAATTTAGAGCTCTCTTTCCTCCTTTTGCCAACTTGTACTATGAATTTACCTTTGCCACCCAGCTTAGTGTATCCCAAGGTTCTCTTTACCAGGCCACAGTCACAGAGCTCCAGGGAAAAGCAACCTGGTCTCAACTCTCCAGGCAGAGGAGAACAGAAGCTCCATATCCACGCATCCTGCAAATGGCTTTTTCCAGTCTACCTGAATCATTACCAGCTAGAAGCAGCGGTCATTGGGACTTGGACATGAGCTGCAAAGTATAGAATGGTGACAACAATTCCAGTGCCATACGGTCTTTTCCTGTGGGGAACGTTCCTGGACTCCTGCTCCCTGTGACAGCTCCAAACAGACTGAACTGTGGTTGGGTTGCATTTTTCAGGGATTTGGCATGGTGAGGGGGCCAACTTGGACTTGGGGAACATGTTAAGGACACTACTCATTTATGGATTCTTGCTGTATTGGCCAAGAGTTTGCTTAAAGGCTTTTAATCACTGTAAAAAAAAAAAAAATAGAGGACTAGATGAAGAAGATGGGGCACATATACACCATGGTATATTATTCAGCTAGGAGAAATGATGACATTGGATCACTTATAGCGGAATGGTGGAGTCTTGGTAGCATTGTGCGGAGTGAAATAAGCGAATCAGAAAAAAACAGGAACTGCAGGATTCCATACATTAGTGGGACATAAAAGCGAGACTGAGAGGCATGAACAGGAGTGTGGTGGCTATGGGGGGTGGGGGGAGGGAAGGAGGGAGAGGGGGAGGGGAGGGGGAGGGGTACAGAGAGAACTGGATGGAGGGTGGCAGAGGACAATCTCTCTTTGGGTGATGGGTATGCAACATAACTAAATGACAAGATAACCTGGAAATGTTTTCTTTGAATGTATGTACCCTGATTTATTGATGTCACCCCATTAAAATAAAAATTTACTTATATATTAAAAAAAAAAAAAAAAAAAAAAAAAAAAAAAATTCAATAGGAGACAAAGGAAAAAAAAAAAAAAAAAAAAAAAAAAAAAATTTTCAAATCTTATTTTTAGTATCCATGAATAAATTGTTTGCCTTTATATTCTTTGATTCTTAGGAAAAATCTTCACATTCTCAATAAATTTATTTGTGACATGGATAATAAAAAAAAAAAATAAATAAAAAAAAAATAAAAAAAAAAAAAAAAAAAAAAATGAACAACTAATGTGTTGCAATGCACAACAAAAAACTAATGATTGATACTTCTCATCTCTCCATTCTTGTCTGTGTGTCCCTATCTATCCCTCTCTCTGACTCTCTCTCTCTCTGTCTCTGTAAAAAAAAAAGGATCAAAAAAGGACATTGAAATCATAAAAAAGAACCAGTCAGTAATTACAAATACAGTATCAGAAGTGAAGACTACACTAGAAGGAATCAATAGCAGGCTGGGTGAAGCAGAGAATTGAATCAGTGATTTAGAAGATGAGATAAACAGAAGCACAGAAGCAGAGCAGCAAAAAGAAAAGAGGCTCTAAATACTGAGCAAACTCTAAGAGAGCTCTGTGACAACATGAAGAGATACAACATCCATATCATATGGGTTCCTGAAGGAACCAAAGGAAGACTATACCAAAACATATCATAATTAAAATGCCAAAGTTAAGACTCAAAGAAAGAATACTAAAAGCTGCAAGAGAAAGGCAATTAATTACCTACAGAGAAGCCCCCATAAGGATGACATCTGAATTCTCAACAGAAACACTTGAGGCCAGAAGCGATTGGCAACAAATATTCTAAGTTATGCAAAACAAGAACCTACTACCAAGACTACTTTATTCAGGAAGGCTATCATTTAAAATTGAAGGAGAAATAAAAAGCTTCGCAGACAAAAAAAAAGACTCAAGGAATTCAGTACAACCAAAGCAGCACTGCAAGAAATGTTAAGGGGCCTGCTGTAGAGGTTGTAGATTTAAAGAATAAAATGGCAATAAATAAGTACATATCAATAATAACCTTAAATGTAAATAGATTAAATGCTCCAATCAAAAGACGTAGGGTAGCTGCATGGATAAGAAAACAGGACACATACATATGCTGTCTACAAGAGACCCACCTTAGAACAAAAGATACACATAGACTAAAAGTGAAGGAATGAAAAAAAATATTTCATGCAAATAGAAACATAAAAAAAGCTGGGGTAGCTAATATCTGAAAAAATAGCCTTTAAAACAAAGGCTATAGTAAGGGACAAAGAAGGTCATTACATAACGATAAATGGACCAATCCAATGTGAGAATATAACCATTGTAAATATTTATTTGCCTAATATAGGAACACCTAAATATATAAAGCAGATTTTGATGGACATAAAGGGTGAGATTGACAGCAATACTATAATAGTAGAGAATTTTAATATCCCACTAACATCAATGAATAGATTCTCCAAACAAAATTAACAAAGAAACAGCAGACTTAAAGAACACATCAGATCAATTGTACTTAATTGATATCTTCAGAACCTTTCACCCTGAAGCAGCAGAATATGCATGCTTTTCAAGTGCTCATAGTACATTCTCTAGGATAGACCACATGTTAGGACAGAAAACAAGTCTCAATAAATTTAAGATTAAAATCATAGCAAGCATTTTCTCTGATTACAATGACATGAAACTAGAAATCAGCTACAATAGAAAAACTGAAAAACATTCAAACACTTGGAGGCTAAATAGCATGCTATTAAGTAACAAATGGGTTAACAATGAGATCAAGGAAGAAATAAAAAATTCCTTGAAACAAATGAAAATAAACATACAACAGCTCAAAATTTATGGGACACAGCAATAGCAGTCCTGAGAGGGAAGTTCAGAGCATTATAGGTAAACCTTAAGACGCAAGAAAAAGCTCAAACAACTTAACCCTGCATCTAAAAGAACTATAAAAAGCAACAAATGAAGCTCAGAAGAAGTAGAAGAAAGGAAATAGTAAAGATCAGATTACAAATAAATGACAGAGAGCCTAAAATCAATACAAAAAGATTAATGAAGCCAAGAGCTGGTTCTTTGAAAAGGTAAACAAGATTGATGAACCTTTAACCAGACTCATCAAGAAAAAAAGAGAGACGATTCAAATAAATAAAATAGAAATGAAAGTGGAGAAGTAACAACTGACATCACTGGAATGCAAAGGATTGTAAGAAAATACTATGAAGATCTATATGTCAAAAATAGGACAACCTAGGCAAAATGGATAAATTCCTAGAAACATACGATCTTTCAAAACTCAATCTGGAAGAATCAGAAAACCTAAACGAAATGATTACAACAAATGAAAATTGAAACAACTATGAAAAAAACTTTCAGCAAACAAAAGTCCCAGACTGAATGGCTTCACAGGTGAATTTTACCAAACATGCAAAGAACTAACACCTATCTTTCTCAAGCTATTTCAAAAAATTCAAGAGCGAAGACTTCCAAACTCTTTTGATGATGTAAGCATTATCCTCATTCCAAAACCAGGTAAAGACACTACAAAAAAAGAAAATATAGGCCAATATCCCTGATGAACATAGATGCTAAAATTCTCAATACATCAAAAAGATCGTACATCATGATCAAGTGGGATTCATTCTGTGGAGACAAAGCTGGTACAATATTTGCAAATAAATAAATGTGATTCATCACATAAACAAAAGGAAGAATAAAAATCACATGATTACAAGTAGATGCAGAAAAAGTATTTGATAAAATCCAGCACCTATTTATGATCAAAACTCTCAGCAAAGTGGGAATACAGGGAACATACCTCAACATAATAAAAGTCATCTATGACAAACCCATAGCCAACATTATACTCAATGAGAAAAAATTAAAAGCAATCCCCTTAAAATCAGAAACAAGGCAGGGGTGCCCCCTTTTACCACTCTTATTCAACATAGTTCTGGAAGTCCTTAGCCAAAGCAATCAGACAAGAAGAAGAATTAAAAGACACCCAAATTATTCTTTGCTGATGACATGATATTGTAAATAGAAAAACCTATAGTTTCAGGCTAAAAACTACTAGACCTGATAAATGAATTTGGCAAGGTGGCAGGATATAAAATTAATATTCAGAAATCCTGACATTTTTATATACCAACAATAAACTGTCTGAAAGAGAAATTAAGGAAACAATCCCTTCACTATTGCAACAAAAATAATAAAGTACCTAGGAATAAATTTAACCAAGGAGGTAAAAGACTTGTACTCAGAAAATTAGAAGACATTGAAAAAAGAAATCAAGGAAGATACAAACAAGTGGAAGCATATACCGTGTTCATGGATAGGAAGAGTAAACATCATTAAATGTCTATATTACCCAAAGCAATCTATAGATTCAATGCAATTCCTATTAAAATACCAATTGTATACTTCAAAGATATAGAACAAATATTCCCAAAATTCATAGGGAACCAAAAAAGAACACAAATAGCCTCAGCAATCTTGAAAATGAAGAATAAAGTGGGAGGTATCACACTTCCTGATATCAAGTTATACTACAAGGCCATTCTACTCAAAACAGCTTGGTACTGGCATAAGAACAGGCACATAGATCAATGGAACAGAACAGAGAACCCAGAAATAAACCCACGGCTTTATGGTCAATTCATATTTAACAAAGGAAGTAAGAGCATATAGTGGAGTAAAGACAAGTCTTTTTAATTAATAGTGTCGGGAAAATTGAACAGGTATATGCATAAAAAAATGAAACTAGACCACCAACTTACACCATTCACAAAAATAAACTCAAAATGAATAAAATACTTAAATGTCAATCATGAAATCATAAACATCTTGGAAGAAAATATAGGCAGTAAACTCTTGGATATCTCTTTTAGCGATATTTTTACTGATTTATCTCCATGGGTAAGTGAAATAAAGGACAAAAACAAATGGGACTATTTCAAACTAAAAAGCTTTTGTACAGCAAAAGACACAAAATAGAAGGCAACCCACACAATGGGAGAACATATTCACCAATATGTCTGATAAGGGGTTAATAAACAAAATTTATAAAGAGCTTCTGAAACTCTACACCAGGCAGGTAAACAATCCAACTAAAAATTGTGCAAAGGAACTAAATAGACACTTCTCCAAAGAGGACATACAGATGGTCAATAGGCAGATGAAAAAATGTTCAAGTCAGAATGTAAGGTAGGTGGATAATGGGGGATGGACACTGGGGAACCCAGGCCCACGAACTTTGGCTAGGACCGCCCACAACCAAGCGTGCCAAAAGAAGTTTCCAAAAGAAGCTTCACAGGAACCCTCTGGAAAAAAGCGACCATCTCCCAGCCAGTGAGATTTCACCACATCATATTAGCTTGACTTCCCTAGAGGGACCCCTTTAAATATCTCCCACGTGGTTTAATCCTTGCGACTTCCCTGGCCTCCATCTCCTCCATCTTTCCTCAGGGCCAGGGAACCTCGCAGACAGGATGCTCTGTACTCAATAAAGCCTTTTGTTATTCCACACTTTGTGGCTCCGAGCCCTGTTCCTTCCTTCTCGGCGGGGAAAAATACCTTACAAAAAGTTTGATGAACTTTGATTATTAGGTCAAGAATCAGATCAATACATTCTTCTACTTCATGAAAGAGAAACAGTGCCAGGAAATAGCATGATGGTGGAAGACGTATTGACAAAGATCTGGTCACTCATAGTTGGTACTAGTTGGAAAATTTAATCAAATCTTAGTTTTCTGAAATGCTCTCATTTCAGATACCGTATCTTGTTTAAAGGAAAAGTGTATTGTTTCTTTTATTTTTTAAGTGAGAAAGGCGCATTGGAAAAATGTTCATTATGAGAAAATTCACTTAGTGAACACATGAAATTATAGGTATACCTCCTCTAGCAGCCATGTTGTGAACTATAAGTATTATACCTTTATTTTAAACATTTGAACATGCTATAAGTATCATCAATTTAATTCATATAGTACATGAAAAAATTTAATAATAACTTTAATGAATATAAATAAGGAAGGAAAAGAAAATATTGTCAAATGTATTTCTTAAATCCTTCTCTGTCCTCTTTACTAATTTTAATTTTGGGCAAACTTATTTGCAAAGGAAAGGAAGAACCCACCCCTCCAGCCTACAGGACTTTCGCAGAAGAAAGGTCACATGCAAATATCCTAGGATTAGAGCAGTGACTATGCATGAGAGGATTACTGGCCATTCATTCACTCAGCAAACACAGTATTCTTGCATACTACCATAAACCAGGCACTCCAGGAGCTCATGGTGTAAAAAGGAAGCAGATAAGTTAATATCATAACAATACAGAGTGATAATGTGTAAAGTATAAGTTTCTATAAGCTTCTAAGAGGAAATAGAGTAAGGTACCTAAGATGAATTCTAATCATGAAAGGTTTTTTAGAAAAGATAACTCTTGAGCTGGGCCCCAAGAATGAGTTTCAGAAACAGAATCAGGTAAAGATTTTGAAAAAGTAAATCACACACGAAGATATTCTCATGTGTCCAGAGGCAAAAGAGAGAACAGTGTATTTTGAGAAATGCTCATAATAAAGTCAGTTTGAACTTGAGGACCTGTGTGTGGTGGAAGAAAACACATTAGCAAGATGACTGTCCATCAGTTGCCTTGTCTGTGCCATGCTAAGGAATTTAAGCTTCCTTTTGAAGAGAGTAGGGAGGGCATTCATATGATCAGTGTGATTTAAAGATCTAGGCCTCAACAGCCTATGACTGAAAATAATATCCAATTTACTTTCAGTGGTGAAGTTATGTTGATCATAAGAACATAAGATAATGATTCTAATTTGGGGCTGATGAGTTTGAGATTCTTGTGGGATGAACAAGGAGAAATGATAGCTTACAGGTATGGTATTCAGTAGGCAGTTTGGGCTAAAGGTAAAAGTATTAGGAGCAGCGATCAGGAAACACAGAATTATAATTGAAGAGGACATTGACACTCTCCAGGTAGAAAGAGAACATAAGACTGTTAAAGGCTGTGAACAAGCCATTGAGGTAAAATAAAGCCCATGGGGGAAACAAAGCAGTAACACCAAAATTTTCAGGGAAAAAGTTGTCTTCTGACTGATTGTATTGGAAACTCTGAGTACCTTATCCTTGGAAGGAAAGACACAACCAGTGCAAATACTTATTCATTTTTCTTTTTACTCTCTCACTTTATTGCTTTGACTGCTCATGCTTAACCTTGAACATTGCTTTTGAACAATAAGGGACAAATATACCCGTAAAACTAGTTTTAATCATGCCCATAAAACTAGAGAACATAGAGTTTTCTCACAAATCAAATACATAAAACGTCATTCTTCTCTACAGTAACAAAATGGTAACTAGAAGAAAAACCCATTAGATTTGTCATTTACTGCAGTGGTCTCCAACCTTTTTTGGGCCACGGACCAGTTTAATGTCAGAAAATATTTTCACAGACCGGCCTTTAGGGTGGGACGGATAAATGTATCACGTGACCGAGACAAGCGTCAAGAGTGAGTCTTAGACGGATGTAACAGAGGGAATCTGGTCATTTTTAAAAAATAAAACATCATTCAGACTTAAATATAAATAAAATGGAATAATGTAAGTTATTTATTCTTTCTTTGTGGACCGGTACCAAATGGCCCATGGACTGTTACCGGTCCACGGCTCGGGGGTTGGGGACCACTGATTTACTGTATCATGAAATCTTTCAACTTTTATAAAATCCAAGCATATCATTCTTAAATAATAAAAAGTTAATTGAAAACTACCACTTTCTATTGAATCAGCACTATTTTTAAGTATTTAATAATTATCATCAGGTATTATCTGCTAGGTTCCATTTAACTCTATATAGAAATATTTCCTGTTCTTGTTCACTTTCTTATAACTGCATATCAAAATACAGCTTAAGAATATTTAACATATACAGATAATATATTATAGAACTGTACACCTGAACCTACAATTTTATTAACTAATGTCACCCCAATAAATTCAATAAAAAATAACAAAAAACAAAAAGAATAGTTAACGTGATAAAATTTAAATATTGCTTCTTAAGAGAAAAAAATTTACTCAATTAACAGTTATTAAATTAAAGAAGGATAAGCCAGTAACATTTCTTACTTAGTCATTGTTACCATAATAAATAACACAACAATATTACCTCATGGCGAGAATTTGTTCTGACCAATTTTCTAAGTACAAAAACATTAGTTGGACACTACACTTGAGTTTTAATTCTGTTGCTAATACTTTTAGTAATCTTAAAAAGCTAATTAACGTACCTAGGCTTTGTTGTTATTACCTTAAAAAAGTGTGATAAAAATAACTTTCTCAATATATGCTGTACAGGTAAAGTGATACCACACAAAAAAAAAGACTCAGAAAAAAACTGGGGTTTTGTCATTAGATACTATGATTAATTTTAGTTCCAAATTAACAAATATGTCTAAATAACTTTAAAGAGAAAAAAATCAAATTAAGTCTTTCTGATAACAAAACCTAAACAAAATATATAATTATTTAAAATAATAGCATTAGCATAATTTAAAATTATACAATTTAGATATTTTACATATCAGAGAATTTGATGTTTTCAGCTAAAGCTGGACTATTTTTAATGCCAAATATTATGGTAGTTTGTTTCTGTCCTCACTGACACTCCTTCCCTCTGAGCTCCAGCACTAGGGCAGCAGCTTGAAAGAGCCAGAGACATATAGGGAGGAACTGAATTGTCTGGCTTCTAAAATCTCAAAATATTTGGTCCTATTTTAAAAGCAACAATCACACATATTGATACTTTAAATTTGAATCATTTGTGTACATGATTTATATTGTCTACTAGATTGCAATCTCTCTTTTGCATCACCAATTGCCTTATATCCAGTAGGTAATAATGATTTGTTGAATGAGTTAATGATTAAGTTAGTGTATTTAAATTAATTAAATATGCAAAAAAGTAGACATACTATCCAAGGAGGACTGTCCTCTTGATGTTTGTATGTGTATGTGTATGTGTGAGTGTGTGCAATTTAACAGAATGCCATAATAATTACCATAGTTTTTCATAGTTATATTTCTGTTTTCGCTTTTGGACCCTACCATTGAATACTATAATTCTAATTTTGACTTCAAGATGGAAATTACACAAGAAAATTTAAAGCCATGTATGATCTCAACTAAGATTTCTCTTAGAAAATGGAGCAGAGGTTAGACAAGTTTTATTGGAGATAAACAAACAGATTTCTGTCAAAGTGCTGCCTTAAGCTTCTAGTTGCTTTATTTATTTACTTACTTATTTATTGGCAAGCATGAATAAAACTTTATTCTTTGGTGTACTGTCAACATGGTTTCTACAATGTTATTATGATACACTTCAAGTACAAATTCTTATATAAGAAGATGAGGGGTAGTTTACACATGACAGGAAGAAATAGCAGATCAGATTATGATATATGTCTCTTTTTAATTAAATTTGTTGGGTAACATTGGTTAATAACATTATATAAGTTTTAAGTGTACAATTCTCTAATACGTCATCTGTATATTACATTATGTGCTCACCACCCGAAGTCCAGTATACCCCAGTCACCAGCTCCCCTAACTTCTTCCCCTCTGGTAAGGAACCACCATACTGCTGTCTATTCAGCCCAATTTATATTCACTGCTTTTAGTTACAGCAATAGCAGAGACATTTTTGCCATAAAATCATGAGCAGGTAATTCTGGACTCTTCTAGCTTTTCAGTATTAAGAAAGAATAATTACCTGATAAGCAATTTTTTAATCTCAAAACCTTAAATATTATAAAACAATGAGACACAATATTTGATAAAGGGAAGTCGACTTTAGTATGGCTGAGGATAGCTGGATCGAGACCAAGGCACATTTGGCCCGGATGAAGGAAGGAATGTCCACAGTAGAAGCTTTTGGGATTGGTTGGGATGGATAAAGTTAAAGGGTTTGGGCACCAAAAATTCGGTCTCAAGGGGAAAGAAAAGAACAAAAGATCAATTCTATGTTTAAAGATTTTCTTAGAACAAGCCACAAGAGAGGAAAATGGAGAAGAAATGAATTTGTATGGGTCATATTTATCTTTCATGCTATTCAAAGATGCTGTCTTTGGAAATAAATAATTTGCAACTTTCTACCTGTGTAAAATTGGATAAATTACTTTCCTCTTACCCTGAGTTTCTGCTTTCTAAATTATAAAATGGGAACAATAATATTTCACAGCATTCTTGAGAAAAATGCAGGAAATATATAGGGTGTGTATGCAAGTGTGTGTATGTGTGTGTGTGTGTGTGTGCATGTGAAGTTACTTAGCATAGTAGCTGGTACACAATACACATTCATCCCACCCCCAAACAAATGTTAGATTTATTCAGCAAATGGTGATTATCTACCAGCTGCTCCGCTATAGGCACTGGAAATACAAAGGTGAACAAGATGAAGCCTGCATTCTAGGGGATGAATGAAAAATCATTTCAGTTATGGGAAGTGACTGACCAACTTTAGCATAAAAGAAATACTCAAAACATAGATTGCCAATATTTGGAAATATATGTTTCATATGAAATAATGAAACAAATAAAAGGGTGGCATATATTTATAAAAGGAAACACATATTGAATATTATTACATAATAGGTTTGTTCTGTTTTATTTAGAATTTTCTCTTAAAGCATTTGCATTCCTGGATTGTAGTGGACATGGGGGATTTTAAACAAGGAAGGGGGAAAAATTAAATAAAAACACATCAATGAAATGAAAATGAAGGATTTGAATCCAAACAGGAGTAGGAAAATAACACAGAGTGAAGTCAGTAGTTGTACTAAAGCAGAAAAAGAATTGTATTGTTTGGCAGCTGATCATAAAAGAACAAAACAAAAATAGTATCTTTAAATTATACAAACGTTAAAAAAAAAGCAAACAGCAACCAATAACAACAAAACCATAGCTGGAAGGTAACTGGGAAGAAATAGCTGGGGTAGAAGTTAAAGAAGGCTGAACAATAGGTAATGTAAAACACTTTTCATGTTACTTAGGTGTCCTTACAGAAAGGCAGATCAAATATAGGCTGGAAATGCTTTTGTATCTTACCAGGGTATCACTTACTGAAAGTCAAAAAAGCTGAGAAAATGACAAAGGAGCATAAAGAGTCTCACAGTAGCAATTAGTTGCATTAACAGAATGGGAATAATTTTCTACTCACACTCTAATCCCTTCCAAGAAACTATGTGTATACATGTCTTAGAAAGAAAAAAAAACAGATAAAATATCATTAATTCAAAGCCATGCTAAAATATCTTGGTATTATGGATTAGTTAAAAGAAAAAAATTGTTTTCATTTATGTCACAGACCTACATGTTTTCCTAGCAAATCAATTTTGTACCAGAGCAGATCAGAAGGGCTGAGGTTGTTTAGAGATTTCAGAACATCTGGAAAGTTATTTTGCAAGTAGAGTCAAATCCATTAGCAAAACAGATGTTTTCCTCTGTGGCAGGAAAACACAACTTTCTTATATGTGTTGCATATGGTCCAGATCCAGTTCAGAAATAAGATTCCGCCGCTTGAAGGGTCCTGGGACCAGAGTGCTTTCCTAGACTCCGCCAACAAAAGCACGGCCAAGGCCAGTTAGGTGATTGAAAAACAGTATTTTATAATCATCTTTTTGTCTCATGTTTTATAAAACAGAAGAAGAAAGTTACAAAAATCTATGTTGCCTCTCCAAGGCCTCAGTTAAAAAGTTGGAGTTGGACTAAAACCAACTGGTAATCTTTGGCAGGACCCCTGGGAGTTAAGAGTTGGGAAGGACAGAAAGTCACTAGAGAGAATAGTGACCCAAGAGTTGTTCTGGCCTTTTCCACTAACCATTAGGAAAAAATGTCAGAAGCACTAGCAGATGGGTTTTTTAAATCTTTATCTATTATTTTTTAAATGTTTTATTGAGTTTATGGGTGTGACACTAGATAATAAAATTATATCGGTGTCAGGTGTACAATTCTATAATACATCACCTGTGTATTATATTGTGCGTTTACTACCCAAAATACTGGCAGGTGGATTTTGTCAAAAAGCTGGAAACTATTGTGTCTCTGTCTCACAAATATAGGAAATGGATCCATTCAAGAACTCATTTAGAAAAAATGTTTCCTTTTACAGATGACACTCAGATACATTTAAATACAGATGAAATCTCATTACTAGAAAGCCTAAATCATATTCTAGTTGCTTTTAGCCTTTGTAAAAATATACATAAAATTTTAATCGATAGCATTTGCATTGGTCATTTGCTCATTAATTACACTGGGGAACAAAATTTTTGTTGCATCCACATAAACACTTGTTCTTACCTAATTCGAGCGTGCTGATCTCAAATCTGACATTAGTTTTTCTCTGTAAACTACAATTTTTTTTTTTTGCAATTCAAGATTTTAGGTTTTCATCTTATTGTAAAACTTTCCACATTTAGTTTAACATAATGAAGTAGAATATCTTCTTGGGCATCATCTTTGTGAAAATATAATAATTTATATAATACAGTAAATACACTAATACACTAAAAGATATGATTGCATCAGAATTTGTCTACAATTTCGAAATAGGACATATTAAAACACTTATTTTAATCATAAAATTTGTACAGAACTTATTTAAATTCTATTCAGGCAAACATGTGCATTTGTAGCTCTTGTGTTTGTGTATTTGTTGAGGACAGTCTCATTTGATGCTCCAGCAGTAGTCTGCTCATCACTAACAGCTCCAAGATTTTCAGGAAACTTATCAAGGTGATTGTTCAGGAAGTGAATCTTAACGCTCATGTTACATCCAATGTCACGGAAAGCCAACAGCATCCTTTGAACCAGAAGTTCATAGTTTTCTGCTTTTTTGTTGCCAAGGAAGTTCTTTGTAACTGCCACAAAAGACTGCCATGCTGCTTCCTCCTCCTTATTCATCTTCCTGGCAAATTCTTCGTCACATATGAGGGTTCGAATTTGAGGTCCATCGAATATACCTGCTTTTATATTCTCGAAAGACAAGGCAGGAAAAGCAGAAATAATATGTTGAAAGCATTCACTTTCTCTATTTAAAACCTGAACAAACTGCTTCATTAAGCCAAGTTTGATGTGACGTGGGGGGAAAATGATCCTGTCTCGATTAACTACAGGTTCATTCACAATATTTTTCATCCCTACTTCCAGAGCTTCACGTTTTGGCCACTCCTCTCTGTCCAGTGTTTCTCCCAAACTCCGCTGTCCCACAAACACAGAAAGCAAGGATACTTCGTGAAACCTCTCTGTTGTGCTAGCAGGAAATTTACCAGGATTTTAAGATCCACACAAATGATTCAGTTATGCTCTTCATACTTCAGAAAGTCGAGGACAGGCCTGACCTGTGGTGGCACAGTGGATAAAACCTTGACCTGGAATGCTGAGGTCACTGGTTTGAAACCCTGGGCTTGCCTGGTCAAGGCACATATGGGAGTTGATGCTTCCTGCTCCTCCCCACCTTCTCTCTCTCTCTCTTCTCTGAAATGAATAAATAAAATAAAAATAATTAAAAAAAAGTCGAGGACAGTTTTTATGTCATTATAAACTTCTGCAGATGAGTTGAATACCCCATTGGAACCACTGAAAATAGGCAATATATGCACATGTCACAAATAATGAAATATTGCGCCTTTGATGTTGAACTGCGTAACAGTCACATATATAACAGAAGGTATCAAGACTATTTTTACATTTATGCCTACTTGAAAAAGCCATGATTCAATCTTAAACAAAATAAGATGTTTTTATCAGATAATAATTTTTTACATTTAAAAACAACTACAATTATGTAAAAGTGATGTTTATAAAACATTGCCTTGTGGTTATGTTCAATCCAAGAGTTGTTGCCCTTTAACTCCAATTTAAAAAGCAATGCATGCCATTAACTATAACAAAAAGATATTAAAATTGCGTAAGAACTCGAGCATGCACCATAAAACAGATTTCAGATTTGGAATCAGCGATGCAGAAATATATAGAAACAGTTCTAAAACCTCATGCAACAGAAAATGAAAAAAAATTGTTCCCCAGTGTTATCTTAAGCTCAGAAGTTCCACATTCTCAGCCAGCAGAACATTTTCCTGGTTTAAAAATTAGGTTTTCAGCTTTTGTTAATCAAGAGAAAAACAGAAATGGGGAAAATAGGAGGAAGGAATTACTTTTTTTATTGTATCAAATGATGTAAAATAATTTTACCAAGAATAAAATGAATGAACAGTTGCTTGATTAAGCTGCTTAAAATGATTTAGAACCATTAGAGTTGTCAATATTTGAAAACGCTGCTCAACTATATTATACAGAGAAGTACTCGGGTGCCTCAGATCACTGCTGAGCGTTCTAAAATAATTTATAGTTTCAAAAGCTATAGTTACAGCCTGTAGAAATAAAGGATGCAAATCATTACTTGGATTTGGAAATATGGAAATTTCTGCTATTTCTAGAGAAGGATTGCCTGCTGTCACAAAATGTTTTAGGTCTCTTTATGATAAGGTGTTATCATGGTATACGCTACGGCACTGACAGATTTTTTTTCATTTGTGATCTGCTCATCTTTGCTTGGTACTCATGTTTGCCAAAATAACTATTTTTATGGACAATAGGATTTGGATTCACATGTGTCAGTGAAAATGAGAATAGAGTCAATTATTGACACTAAACAGATGTCTTATTTTCAACTTCTTATTAACTTTTATAACCTGGTTCACTTATATCATCACCATCTCTGCTTACACTCGTTCCTATCCAAAGCCAGCTCATTAGAAAATTTAGAAAGAATGCCTTTGAATCTGTAACTCTTTAATGATCATTTTGCTGCTTGGAATTGTGAGCTAGAAAGACATCATGCTATAGAGATGAAAATAGAGATCTCTCTCTGAAGAGCATTTGCATTTGTCTAAGAGGTAACACTATTTGTTCATTGTATGGAGAGGTGCCTGTAAGAGAAATAGCCAAGGAGCAAAGATTTGCTAAGTGGATAGCTCTCTAATTCCTTCTGAGACATGTTTTCCAAGAATTGCTTTACTCTGTTTGAAGTGCTGTGATTTTCCAAAATTGGGTATATACCAATTTTGTAAGTGTGAAAATCTATCCCAAAGCCAGAAAAGAAATAAGTTCTCTATTTTCTGCAGCCATGCTCTCTCCCATCTTATAGTCCGACTAGTGGATAATTGAAAACTGACACTGTGTGGCTAGGAAAAGGAGCAACTGAGATAGGAGAAAAATAGAAACATGTGTAGGTGAAGAGCACATGCTGAGAAAGGGCTTTGTACAGTGAGTATGGAGGTACAATAAGGTTCTAGTATAATTTCTCTGATTGATATGTGTTCATTGCAGTGACTCATAAAAGGAGGAGAAAAGAAGTTTAGCATAAGAGAAAGAAGGTTGGGAGAAAACCTGAGGTGCTTTAAGGGATATTTAGTAGAGAGAGAATTGCAGGAAATAGCCCTAGTAATTAATTTAAGACATATTGTGAAAGAAACATTATGGTATTTCTATAACTGCCTGCACTTAAATTATTATATTTTTGTGGAAGTAGACACAAAGTACAAAATGAAAAAGCCAAAGGAGAACAAGAATATGAACCTAGATGACCCTAACTCCTTCTTTCCTAACTTTAGAAAAGAAAGCAAAAAAAAAAAAAAAAAAAAGAAATTAGGCCAAATCTAAAACACTAAGTCTCTCTTAAGAATGAGCAATGTCACAGACCAGGATGGGAAAAAACATTAAAAGCTCATGAATTATAAGGAAACTAGAATAAACAGGCCTTAGGTTTTGATTTAAATACCTCTTTAAAAGTGTACTAAATTGTTTCTTTCAACTATTTTTTATTGATGAACTCTTCCATCTGGCTGCATGAAGAAAGAATTCAAAGTTGTGGAATAGTGGAATTGGAGCTAAAAGTAACCTGCCTGTCTCTCATCCAACCCCCTCATTTTTCTTTTAGCAATTCTAGAGTGTGATGTAAACAGAATCTATCAAGTCCACATGCTCCAGACTTGCTCATTAAAAACACAGAACGGCTTCTGTTGCTCTTATGTTTCCTTCCAGCTACTAATATATGCCTTTCTCTCACTAGCTAAGCTCCATGCAACAGCAGTCTCCGTTTGCTGTCTCCACTTTCTCACCTTCCTGTCACCTGTGCAGGCCACGGAGCAGACACTCCATCAAAACTGCCATCACTCGAAGTTGTCTCACAAAGCACACTGTGTAAACGTGGGCTTCCTAGAAGAATGGCTGGACTTCAAATCTTGCCTTTGTCTTTTACTTCCTGTATAATCCTGAGCAAGTTCACTTCCCTGTGCCTCATTTTCTCCTCTGTAAAGTGGAACTGATAATAATAATCCCTACTTCACAGGGTTGTTGTGACAATTAAATGAGTTAAGCCATGTAAATCGCTTAAAATGGTCTCCGGCACAGTATAAGCCTTTAATAAAATAAATTTGAGTTCTTAACTATCATTACCTTTCTTGATATCTTTGTGGTATTGTTAACCAATTCCCTCTTCTAAGTTTCCTGCTATAGCTCTCTATTTCTATCTTTCCTTGCTTCTGATTTTTTACCAGTATTTGAGTGTCTCTCTCCTCTTCCAGGACAGTGGGGCTACACTGGTGACAGACAGCACACGCTTGTCTTCATGGGCTCACACTCCTCACGCTCCTCTTATCACACTATTAGATGCTTTTCAGCTTTCTGTGGAGGCTCCTTTTCTCTCTCTCTGCCTCTTTTCTTCTTACATTATATTTTAATTTTGTTCTTATTCTAATATATACTATTTTCCTGAAGATGAAGGCATCCGAACCATTTCAAACTTGTCTTCAATCTTGACTGTACTCCTAGGCTTACACTTTCAACTCTATATTAGTTGCCTCCACCTGTTTCAAACACACTTCAATCCCAAGAGGTCTAACACGGATTAGATTATCCCCCCAGTGCAGCCTCCGCTCAACAAACCTGGTGTTACCTTGTATTCAGTGGCACAACCGCCCATCCTCTACCCACAGCAGAATCCTCTTCCTTCACTGACCTCTTCCACAAGCAATCACGTGAAAAGTCTATTTACTTCTCAAATGTGGTTTCTCTTTATCCCCACTTTCCTAGTCCAGACCTTCATTACTTTTCCTTTTTATAGAAGACTGGACTTCTAAGTTGTCTTTACTTCCTATCTTCAGTTCCACCAGTTCATGCTCAGACATTTTCTAAAACACAAACCTAGCTGCTAATTTAATCATGTATTCACTGACACTCACTTGCTCACACTTGCTCATTCAATTGTTTACTTAGTCATTTAATAGCATTTAATGAAAACCCGTTGTGTTCCAAGCGTGGATCGTTTTTGTTTCCCTATACATTTCTTCAAAGGTGCCTTGACCCCATTTTTATTATTCTTGTGCCTGTGTACATTCTGTGTCTTTTCCAATCCCTTCCTCATGCCCTTGACAAACTGTTATGTGGTCTTCATAATTCAGCTCAAATTTCTCTTCATTCATGCATTTCACTCTGTCTAGCCCTGGGGATATAGCAATAAATACAACTGACAAATCCCTGCTCTCACAAAATTTAAATGAGAGAAACAGACACCAATAATTGAATAAGATGATTTCAGATTGTGAAAGAAGTATTGTGAAAGAGGAAATGTAAGGCAATAGGGAAAGAGAGAGAGAGAGAGAGAGAGGAGAGTTTGTGCGTGTGTGTTGGGGGATGCCGTGTTAAAGAGATTGGTCAGAGAATTCTTTTCTGATGAGGTAACATTTTGAGCTGAGACTCAAATGAAGCAAGAATAAGCCTGAGCCGTGTGACTCTCTGGAAGAAGAGCATTTCAGGGCAAGGGAACAGCCAGTGCTAAGGCACTCGGTGGGAGCGTGCCAGGATGCTCGAGGAATAGCCAGGAAGTTGGAAGTACAGTCAGTGAAAGGCAGTAGAGCGAGGCTCAGTGATGTCAGCCAGGTTGTGCACAGCAGAGCTGGGCTTTCATTCCTCTGAGCTCACATAGTGCCTGGTGTTACCTTGTGCTGTTACAACATGCCATAAGGTTGTCACTGTTTCTGTCTTAACTACAAATGCTGCAAGTCCTTAAGGGTGGAGACCATTTTGTATTCCTTTTTGTATCCCTGGGGCCTATCTCTTTGCTTGGCAGTTACTTGGACCTCTGCTGAGCGGATAAGTCAAAAGTCCTCAAGAGGCTTTCTTATGCTTGAGTCACCTGATTGGGGGTCTGGACTCCCTTCACTCTCACTAATCTCCTTTTATCACCTCCCTCTCTTAGTACCTGGTGTTACTCCTGTACCAGCTTTGGCTACTTCGCTTTGGGACCTTGACTCACAGCATTACTGTTGATCTCCAGCTGTGACCCTCCACTCTCCCCCAGTTTTCTTATGTGTTGTGGCCCGTGTGGGCAATGCCACCAAAGGGCTCCTGCTCCTGGCAGGAGCTGTGGGCCGGCTCCTGCCAGGAGCTCAAATACCGGTATATGCAAATAAATGCATAGGGTGGGGCAGAATATAAGAGGACTTGCAAGTTGAGCAGAGAAGAAAAATACCCACAACTACCTGTGATTGCTTAGTATGTCACCCTGAGATTGTACCTTAAGGTTTTAGAAATACTTTAATATTTATTATCATAACCTACTTTTCTTGAGCGAGAGTAAATAAACTTTAGACATTCACTTATTTTCATATGATCAAAAGGTTATATACGCATATATTAGAATAACATCTGTTTCACAAGATATAAGTTTCTGAAAGTAGGTAACATCTGTAACATGAGATGTTGTATCTCTTATTTTCTTTTTTTCTTTCTTTCTTTTTTAATATTTTATTTATTCACTTTAGAGGGCAAAGAGAGAGAGAAAGAGAGAGAAGCAGGGGAGGAGCAGAAAGCATCAACTCCCATATGTGACTTGACCAGGCAAGCCCAGGGTTTTGAACCAGCGACCTCAGCATTCCAGGTCCACGCTTTATTTACTGCACCAGCACAGGTCAGGCTTTCTTTTTAGAGCAAGAAGTTGGAGTTATTCTTTAAAGGATAACAATCTCAAAAATTATGTACACAGGTGACAATCATTAGTAAACAAATAGCCCTCTGATCATTAAAATAGGTTTATCAAGAATGTGAGCAAAATTTACATATCTTATCATAAAATAAGTTTTAAGTGCCTTATATAAAACTGGCTTACTCTAATTTCCTATATGATTATAATAATTTGGTTGTCTACTTTTTTTAAGTCTTAGCAGAGAAAAAGTCATAAATTATAAGGGCAGGAAGAGGAAGTCACAGCAACAAAATGGATAGAAGGATACTGACTGCACAGAGGAGGCAGAAATACAGAGAAGCAGCTATTAAATATTCAAAATGGTAGCCAGTTAGAGCCGCTAACTCCAGGGCAAACAATGCAGTTACTCCTTGTGGCACTCCTATACAGATGCTCAATACTTTATCTGCAATGTCAAGCCAAAACACTCAAATATTTTTTTAAAAAAATTTTATTTTTCAAATTGCATTTGGTGACAAAGCCTGACTTGATTTTCTTGTTCACAGCAAATCTGATCTGAATTGATATGAGGCTACTTAGGAACTTCAGTCTAATTTCTATAAGATGTTTTACTGCAGGAATAATGTGGTAATTACAGATCCTGCTGAGGGTCTTATGAATATATGGTATAAGCACCGCATTCCTTCACAAAACCCTAACATCTGGTTGCATGGGTTTGGGACAAGGGGCTGTGCAGCTGTGTAGGACAGTCACGAGTGCACATAATGATGACTATAGTTGCTAAGGAATGCTATGCTTAGTATGATAAGAAAACGTGAGAAACACTTTGAAAGCTTTGCATTTTAAAAAAAAGTGTTCATTCAAGGAAAGGAAAGTTGTAGTGTTATTTGGAAAGTGAGCAAGCATTTAGAGATTTTCTGTGTGCATGTTTTGGTTCTTTAGGATGAAATTAAACTTGGAATCTGGGGCATACTTTTACTCTTGCCTTGCCCTAATTTGGAGTTACGCATTGTTATCAGGGAAATAATCTTTAGAATTGTTGGAGTTTTCTTGAGCACCAGAATATTTAACTAAAAAAGTTATTCAGAGATTGAAATTTGTATTTTAATAGTTTTCAAATTTGTGATAAATTTTTTGTTTTGTTTTGCTTGCCTTGGTATTCTTCTGTCAATGAAGAAAAAAATTTGGGTGCCAATTTAAGGAAGCAAAGTCTGTGTTTGCAATGCCAATGAGCATTCCCAAGGGAACTGCTAAATAAACGGAGGGTTACTCTAGCTCAGTAAACCTAAAGATACAAAAAAGCAACTTTAGATATTAGGGATGAAAATTTAAAAAAAAATCTATTTGAGTTCTGGCAGGAGTAAGCATTTAGTAACACACAAATTCCACAATAGATAATTACTTTTAACTTTCTTTGCTAATTTCTCTGCTAAAAAACTACAGGTCCATAGTTAAAAATTAAAATATTGTAGAACTATATTAACTGAGTAGTAAAAGCAACTCCCAGCTATCCTGTCACCCACCTCCTTATAAAAATACTGTTAAAATTTTGGCTTATAAATCTCTAAATGTTATCACTTTCTACATAAGTAGGTCATACTACATAGTGCTTTGTAACTTACCTTTTTCACCCCACTTAGCAGCTATATATGAACAGTTGGTGTCCATTCAAGTCAGTGTTTAACATCACTACCTCATTCTTTTCAATTACAAGATAGAATTTCATTTTATGGCTATACCAAATAAAAAACTGATGATTTTTTGTAGGTTTATTTTTCCCCATGGTAATTTTTCTCCTTTGATTCTCTTCTGCTTCCTTGCTTGAACAAACGTTGAAAAATAAAAGGCTTAAATTGGATTAGAAAAATCGGTAAGTAGTGAATTAAGTGCTGTTTTCAGATTGCAAATTTCTGGTTCTGTGGAATGAGCAGTAAAATTATCTCAAAAAGGTAAAACATATAAGTCTCTTTTACATTTTTTTTTTTTTCATTTTTCTGAAGCTGGAAACAGGGAGAGACAGTCAGACAGACTCCCGCATGCGCCCGACCGGGATCCACCCGGCCCGCCCACCAGGGGCGGTGCTCTGCCCCCCAGGGGGCGATGCTCTGCCCATCCTGGGCGTCGCCATATTGCGACCAGAGCCACTCTAGCGCCTGAGGCAGAGGCCACAGAGCCATGCCCAGCGCCCGGGCCATCTTTGCTCCAATGGAGCCTTGGCTGCGGGAGGGGAAGAGAGAGACAGAGAGGAAAGCGCGGCGGAGGGGTGGAGAAGCAAATGGGCGCTTCTCCTGTGTGCCCTGGCCGGGAATCGAACCCGGGTCCTCCGCACGCTAGGCCGACGCTCTACCGTACATTTTAAAGAATGTTTAGGTCTTATTAGTTAATGAATCAATAATGCTCAGATTCAAAAATTAACATTTCTTCAGTTATACAGAAGTATTAGAATTTCTGCAGAATGCCTGCGATCCTGCTCAGAAGGTTGTGCTTTACCTGTGGGGCTCATCAGTCATTTAAAGCTCAGGAATGACAAGCAACGAGGCATTCTGATCACCTCTATTTAGGTCAACGAGAGAATGTGACTGGATCACCTTCATTGAAAATTAGAGCAACAATTGTTTTTCTCTTCTTCTAGCATTCTGTCTTATCTCTTTTAGCCTTTCCCTATCTATGGCTCTATGGCTAAGTTTCTGCTGTATGCAATTCAACATACATTTTCCCCCGCAGGAGCAAGGATAGTAGTTAAGATGAACACCTATGACTTAGATTACAATACTATTGCAATTTGTTAGCCTCCTTGTTCCATCTGGCTTTCTGCCCATTGGAGATAATCTCTATCCTGTATTTTATGCTAAACATTTCTTTGTTTACAAACTAGTTTTAAGCAAATATATATGTATTCCTATATAATATATCATTTGGTTTTGCTTGTTTCTGAGCTTTGTAAAAAAGATGACTTATTGTATATAATCGTCCATGACCTTCATTCACTTCAGGTTTCTAAAAGTAATTTATGTAGATGTTGTTTTCTCATGTTCCTTGCTATGAAGTATTTCATGATCTGAATATAATAAAATTCATTTGTCTTTCAGTTCTAACCATTTTTAAGTATTTATTATAATTTCTTCTTTGATCCACAAGTTATTTGGTAGTCTATTTTTTTTTAGTGAGAGAGAGAGAGACAGTGACAGAGATACAGAGACAAACAGAGAGACAGAGAGATAGCAAGGGAGAGAGAGAGAAGCATCAACTCATAGTTCAGCACTTCAGTTGTTCATTGACTGCTTCTCGTATGTGCCTTGACTGAGAGGCTCCAGTAAGCCAGTGATCCCTTGCTCAAACCAGTGATCCCTTGCTCAAGCCAGTGACATTGGGCTCAAGCCAAAGAGACCTTGGGCTCAAGCCAGCAACCTTGGGTTTCAACCAACAAACATAGGATCACATCTATGATCCCACACTCAAGCCAGTGAGCCCATACTCAAGCTGGCAACCTTGGGACTTGAAACTGGGACCTTAGCCCTGGCCGGTTGGCTCAGTGGTAGAGCGTCGGCCTGGCATGCAGGAGTCCTGGGTTCGATTCCCGGCCAGGGCACACTGGAGAAGCGCCCATCTGCTTCTCCACTCCTCCCCCTCTCCTTCCTCTCTGTCTCTCTCTTCCCCTCCTGCAGCCGAGGCTCCATTGGAGCAAAGTCGGCCCAGGAGCTGAGAATGGCTCTGTGGCTGCCTCAGGCGCTAGAATGGCTCTGGTTGCAACAGAGCGTCGCCCCAGATGGGCAGAGCATCGCCCCCTGGTGGGCGTGCCGGGTGGATCCCAGTCGGGCACATGCGGGAGTCTGTCTGACTGCCTCCCCATTTCCAACTTCAGAAAAATACAAAAAAAATATATCAAAGAAGAAACTGGGACCTCAGCATCCTAAGTCTATGCTTCGTCCACTGTGCCACCACTGGTCAGGCTAGGAATCTTTTTTAAAATCCCACTTATTTAAGATAATCTTTAGAAATTAAAATGTGCAGCACTTGAAATTCAAGTTAAATTAAAATCTTTAAAAATTAGTCTGCTATTGATTTTTAAATGTATTACTTTGTAGGCAGAGGTTGTGGTGTGTAACAGGGGTCAGCAAAACCAGCCTGCCACACATTATTCTATGACTGGTGAACTAAGAATGGCTGGCATATTATCAGTGGTTGAAAAATGCAAAGAATAATATTTTGAAGTTTGTGAAAATTATATAAAATTCAAATTCAGTCAGCCTAAATTAAGTTGTTTTGAAATATGGCCTAGCTGTTTGTTTAATTACTGTCTTTGCTCCTGCAGGAGGAAAAGATTGTTGAATTGTGTAAGCATGTTGCCTGTGGCTGCTTCCACAGCACAGTGGCAAAGTCGAATAACTTTAACAGAGACCACTGTACTGCAAATCTAATGTATTTACTATCTGGCCCTGTACAAGAAAAAAAAGTTTTGTAACTTCCAGCATAGGTAATATAAATTCTTTGAAATGAATTAAGGTATGCAAGGTAATGTATGTAAATATTTCTTATGAGTTTAATGAGAACGTTTATTCTCCAATTTTGTTATGCCAGCATTGTAATTTTTAAATGTTATATACACACACACACACACACACACACACACACACACACACACTTGGAGTTTATCAATAACTTCAATAGATAGGAAGGTGTTGAAATATCCCCACTATGATGGTGGATTTATTAATTTCTCTTTGTAGAGTTTATCATTATGTAATAACCCTCTCTATCCCCAAGGATGCTTTTTTTTTTTTTTTTTAAGTTAGAAGCAGGGAGGCAGTCAGACAGAGTCCTGCATGTGCCCAACCAGGATCCACCTGGCATGCCCACCAGGGGACGATGCTCTGCCCATCTGGGACGTTGTTCCATTGCAACCAGAGCCATTCTAGCACCTGAGGCAGAGGCCATGGAGCCATCCTCAGTGCTCAGGCCAACTTTGTTCCAATGGAGCCTTGGCTGTGGGAGGGGAAGAGAGAGATAGAGAGAAAGGAGAGGGGAAAGGGTGGAGAAGCAGATGGGCGCTTCTCCTGTGTGCCCTGGCTGAGAATCGAACCTGGGACTTCCACACGCCAGGCCAATTCTCTACCACTGAGCCAACCGGCCAGGGCCCCAAGGATGCTTTTTTATCTTAAAGTCCCTTCCGTGTGATTATCAATATAGTTACACCAACCTTCCTGTCATTATCATATACCTAATATATCATGTTTTCCATGTACATTTGTAAATAGCATACAACTTATAAGTTTAAAAAGTACTTTGACTCTTTTTTTTTTTTTTAGTGAGGAGAGGAGATAGAGAGACAGACTTCCATAAGGACCCTGACTGGGTTCTACCTGGCAAACCCCATCTGGGGCAGATGCTCAAATCCACTGAGCCCAAGGAGGAGAAAAGAGACAAAAGAGGAAGAGAAAGAGGAGAGAAGCAGATGGTCACTTCTCCTGTGTGCCCTGATCAGCAACTAAACCTGGGACTTCTGTAGGCCAGGAGGACTCTCTATCCACTGAGCCAACCAGCCAGGGCCTGATTCTGTCTTTTACCTGGAGAAGTTAGTCCATTATGTTATGATTACTTACATATTTGAATGTTTTCCCCTTCAATCTTTACTTTCTATCTTCTACTCAATCCCCTTTTCTATACTTTTTTCTTATATTATTATTTTTTTGCACAGGGTAGAGAAAATTGATTCTTATGTTTATTTATTATTGCTGTTCCTTCCCTCCCTCTACTGGTGTGGGTTTCTATGTTCTGTGCCTATTATTTCAGAATCCTTAAGACCTGCCGGGTCTGTAGAACATAAGCGTCAAAGCCACGTTCTCTGGAGCTAGGATCTTTGAGTTCAAATTCCAGCTTCATCACATATTAGTTGGATTACTTAGGGCTCATGTTTCTGTTTATTGTCCTCATAAAATGAAGATTGTCAGAAGATTATGAAAATTTAAAGAGTTAAGACATGTAAGGCATTTAGACATTGCAAATATATGGGTGGTTTTTCTTGAAATCTTATCGTATTTTTCTTAAAGCCATTTAAAATTAATATATTAACCTTCTCAAAACAAGGACCTCAGAATAGTTTAACAAATCATCCTCCCCATTTTATGCGTCATTGTCCAATAGTTTCACTGTGTTTTATCTCCCTAAATTTGATATTACTATTATTATTATTTTATACAGATCAAGTTTCTTCAAATTAACCCAAATGTTTATCAATTTATTTGTTTACCATTTTTCTTTTCTTTTCCTTTTTCTTTTATTTATTATTATTATTATTATTATTTTGTAATTTTCTGGAGTGAAAAGCAGGGAGGGAGACAGATCCCCGCATGCACCCGACTGGGATCCACCTGTACCATTTTTTCTTGTATCTTGGTATTTCTTACTGGGTTCCTTCTTTATTCAAAAGTGTGCTTTACATGTTTATTTGGTGAAAGTGGTGAAAAGAAAGTTTTTATTTATTGAAAAATGTCTTAAATTTTTGTTCTGGAAATATATTTGTTCTAGACACAAAATTATAGGTTAACAGTTTTGTTTTGTTTGTTTGTTTCAGCATTTAGAAGAAATACTCCACTCTCTTCTGGCTGCCATTATTGATGCTGAAAATTCTTTGGTACTTGTTTTTCCTTTGTAGATAAGGACTTGCAGATAAATTTCTCTTTTCTTTCCTACTTTTAGGATGGCCTTTCCTCTGATGTTCTGCAGTTTCATTGTAGTATATTTTGGTTTGGTTTCTTGGTACATGTATATACCAGTACTTCCTCTGTTGGTGGATTCCTGTGTTATATTAATCTTGAAACATTATTAGCTATAATATAAAGGACATAATATACTCTTCATTTCTTGCCTCTATTTTTCTAGTCTCTCATTCTGGAATTTTGATTAGATAAATGTTATATCTTCACTTTCTATCTTCCATCTGTCTCATTTTTTACTATTTGTTCCCCTCTGTCCTGCATTCTAGATATTTTCTTTATGTCTAGTTTACGTTTTTCTCATCAACTGTGTCTAACACATAGTTTCAAATTTCAAAAAATATATATTTCCTTTCCATAAGTTCTAGTGGATTCTTTTCCATGTTTGCTTAGTCATTTTAGAAAGCTCCTCCCCTTTTTAAAAATAATTTTATGTTTTATTTCTTTAAACAGATCAGCCTGGCCTATGGTGGCACAGTAGATAAAGTGTTGACCAGAGTACTGAGGCTGATGGTTCAAAACCCTGGGCTTGCCTGGTCAAGGCACATATGGGAGTTGATGCTTCCTGTTCCTCCCTTCTTTCTCTCTCTCTCTCTCTCCTCTCTCTAAAATGAATAAAAGTAAAATCTTTAAACAGCTAGATCATAATTTTTTGCCTCATAAATCTAAATGTTTATTAATGTTTCTTTTTTCTGTTTATTCTCATTTATATTAATATTCTTTTTAATTTTTATTTATTGATTTTTAGATAGAGGGGAGAGAAAGAAAGAGTGGGGAGAAGCAGGAAGCATCACTTCCCATATGTGCCTAGAGACCAGGCAAGCCCAGGGTTTTGAACTGATGACCTCAGCATTCCAGGTCGATACTTTATGCACTGTACCACTTCAGGTCAGGCTGATTAATATTCTTATATGTCTTATGGTCTTTGGTTATAGATTTTTATTTGGTTGATATAAATTTATGGGAAACAGGGACACTAACTTAAAGTTACTTTTCTCCAGATAGAATTTGCATATAGAGTACCTCTTTTAGGAGCTAGGGGGCCAGGGATTTGTGATTATGCTGATTTCCCTCCAGGGTGATTGGCTAACATATGGGAATTTAAAGATTAGCATCTCCCTCTTGTAGCTGGTTTAAGACTTATTTAAAAGATTACTACTGCTCACCACACCTGTTTCAGTGACTGTTTTGCTTTTGTTTTGGACACTTAGAGATTTCCTCCACTTTCTGAGAGTCCATCAGCGCAAATCCAAGTATGTTTTATGCAGAATCTAGTTGTTTTGTAGCTGGAGAACTCTTCAGTTTCTCTCTCTCTTTTTTCTTTCTCTTGTCTAAAGCTCAAATAGATATGCATGCCAACTATCAATGTATATGTGTGTACAACCACACAAGTGTGGTATATACATGTAGAGCTCCTTGCCTGAAGAAGCTCTCAATGACCTCTGTTTTTCTATTTTGCTTCATCTTCTTTCTTAGACTTTCATTAATTTTTCTATGTGTCTCATGTAGTCTCTTTTCTTCTTTTTCCTTCTTTCACTGTATTTATCCTCTTATCTCAGCTGTACTCTTGGACTTAACAAAATTATTTAAAATTATAATTAGGTAACTTCAAAGTATTTGTTGGATGGATGACCACTTCATACTTATCAAATTCTTTCAAAGATTCAGGGCCTTTTTAAAATGCTTTCAACTTAAGTAACATTTGGATTTTCTTTCCCTTATGGAAAACTAATTGTTGAATATTTAAAAAGATAGGGTAAGAAGATGTATTTTCTAAGCATAACCAGTGTTGTATATTCATTCATTTATTTTTAATGAAGACTTCAATTTCTTTTAGATCGAGTGTAGGTTCATAGCAAGATTCAAGGCAGATACAGAGGTTTTCCATTTACACCTGCACCCCCACATGCATAACCCCCCCACACATGCACCCATTATCAACGTCCTCCACGAGAGTGGACCATTTGTTACAATTGATAAACCTACACTGACACATCATATTCACCCAAAATTCATTGTTTATCTTAGCGTTTACTCTTAATGTGAATGTGACACATTCTATGAATTTTAACAAAAATTTATAATGATGTGTATCTATCATTATGGTGTCATGTGGGGTATTTCTTACTGCCCCAAAGAAATCCTCTGTGCTCTGTTTATTCATTCCCCTACCACTTCCTCTTGTAACCACTGATTTTTTTTTTTTTTCAGATTCCAAAAATTCTCTTTATTATGGTTTGCTCCAGAGGAAAACTAAGTTCAGGAACAGGAAACTGGGTGAGGAAGGGCCACCTTGCCTGGGAGCCAAGCTATGTCCTCCTAGCCCCTCAGAGTACTCGGACTGGTCTATAGGACAGGAGGTGGGAGGAGAGAAAGGAGGGAGAGCCCTAGGTGAGAGCCAGTACTGAACTTGGATGTGGGGGTAGGAAGACTGAGATTGGCAAGGCCCCTTTCTGACATGCAAGGGCTTGACTTGCCATGCAGTCTGGCCTGGGAGGGGTGGTGATGAGCAGGGGTAATACAGTCATTATAAATTAAAAAGAAATAAAATGAAAAATAAAACCTATCACAGAAAACTGTACAACTCAGGTGAAAAGTAGGGGTAGCCTCTGTGCAGGACCCCCCCCCAACTTCTTAAGAACAGAAACAGCAGAAAAATAAATGAAGGGATGTAGCAGCTGCCACCAGCCAAGTGCCCCAAACCAGCCACCCCCACACTGACCATGGAGTTTAGCAAACTGGGAGTCACTTGGCCTATCTGTTCCCCAGCCTGGTGGAGGGCAGAGACTTCCGGCCTTGCTGCCCTATCCAGCTTCTGGCCAGGTGGCCACGGAGTCTCTGGGAAGTGTGTCCTGAGAGGAAGGGTGACAATCAAAAAGAAATGGCAACGCTGAGAGGTGAGTGTTGAGTGAAGTCATTGCTGTGAAGCTAGCTGGTGCCCAGATTAATGCCAATGACAGGAGCAGCAGGGAGGAAAGAGGAAGGACCAGGTGGGCTATGCTTTCGGACAAAGGCTCTCCTATAATGGAGAATGCCCGTCATCCTTGTTTGAAGACTAGCAGTCCAGGTGGCTCCTTCGGGCCCAGAAGCCCATCTGCCCTGCAGTCCCCTCCCCTCTTCCAGACCTAAGGTTAGCCCTGCCTTATACCCACGATGGGGTGGGAGAAGATGACATAGATTTTGAAGACCACTTATCTTTATACTGTCTCCATAATTTTGCCTTTTTTAAAATGTCATTGAGTTGGAATTATACATTATGTGGCCTTTCAGATTGGCTTCCTTTACTTAGTAAAATGCATATAAAGTTCCTTCATGTCTTTTCATGAGTCTATACCTCATTTTTTGTTAACCCTGAGTAATATTCCACTCTTTGTAGTACTATAGTTATTTATTCATTCACCTACTGAAGGACATCTTGGTTCTTGCCAAGTTTTGGCAATTATGAGTAAAGCTGCCATAAACATCTATTTGTAGGTTTCAGAGTGAACGTAACTACTCAAATCCTTTGGGAACACAATTGCTGAATTATATGAAAAGAGTATGTTTAGTTTTATAAGATACTGCCAAATTGTTTACCAAACTATCTGTACCATTTTACCTTCACAATAGCAATGTATGAGAATTCCTGTTCCTCACCAGAAATTAGTTTTGTTGTTAATGATCTGAATTTTGGCCATTTAAATAGGTGGACAGTGTTTCTCATTCTTTTTCTAATTTGCATTTCCTGATGACATAAAATGTGGCACATCTATTTATATGCTTATTTGGCATCTTTATAACTTCTTTGTTAAGATGTCTGTTCGGGTCTTTGGCCCATTTTTAAATTGGGTTGTTTATTTTCTTAAAAGTTGAGTTTCAAGTGTACTTTGTACATTTTGGAGAACAGTCCTTTATCAGCTGAGTCTTTTGCAAATATTTTCTCCCAGGCTGTGGCTCCTCTTCTCATTTTCTTCACATTGTCTTTCACAGAACATAAGTTGTTTATTTAATGAAGTCCAGTTACCAATTATTTCTTTCATGGATCATGCCTTTGGTGTTGTATCTAAAAAGTAATTATTTTCTTCTGTGTTTTAGTCTAAGAGTTTTATAGTTTCACATTTTACATTTAAATCTATGATCTATTTGAGTTTATTTTATAAAGAGTCTAAAGACTGTGTTTAAATTTTTTTTTTCACAGTTAGATGTCCAGATGTTCCAGCACCATGTTAGAGATTTTTTTTTTCTCCATTGAATTGCTTTTACTCCTTTGTTAAAGATCAGTTAAGTGTATTTATGTGGGGCTATTTTGGGGCCCTCTATTTAGTTCCACTGATCTATTTGTCTATTCCTTCATCAACATTATACCCTATTTTTATTGCTTTAGAAAATAATACTTTTATTATGATCACTTTTAAGTATATAGACACTACAACAAACTCCAAATATCCACCACCACATATTTCAACAAGATTCTAATTTCCAGGCTATTAAGGAAATGTTCCAACATAGAACAGCTTGCACTTTTCAGAATCATATAGGTACAGATGGGGACAGAGGATGAGCTAGAGCCAAGTTTTAAAAGATGACTTTCTGGCTTTAGAGAATCAACGAATGTATCAAAAACTCTTCATGGACAGAGAAACGCACTGTCTTGATTACTGTAGCTTTATAGCAAGTCTTAAAGTCAGAAAGTATTAGTGCTCCGACTTTGTTCTTCTCCTTCAATATTGTGATAGTTATTTTTTGTTTTAGGCCACTTTGTACAGAATTTAGAATCAGTTTGTCAATATCCACAAAATAACTTGCTGGGATTTCGATTGGGATTGTATTGACTCTATAGATTTGAATCTTCCTCTCCATAAAAATGAAATACCTCTACACTTATTTAATTTTTTTCTGATTTTGTTTATCAGTTGTGTAGTTTTCCTCATATAGATCTTATTTATATTTTATTAGACTTACAATTAAGTATTTAATTTTTGGGGGGTGCAAATGTAAATGATACTGTGTTTTCAATTTCAAATTCTATTTTTCATTGCTGGTATGTAGAAAAGCAACTGACTTTTGTATACTAACCATGTACCCTGCTCACAAAAATTAGGGGATCATGAAAAGTGCAGATACTCCAGTACTTTCAGCCTTTTGTATACTGCCTTCTCACCAACAAAATAAAAGTTGGTTTTGCATCTCATTTGCATATCAAACATTCTTTGACTCGTCATTTGCTTTTCTGAGGTTCTTGTTTAATAAAAAAATTAAATGCTTTTTTTATCACCTCATATTTATTTTGAAATATCCCCTAATTTTTGTGAGCAGTATATTTTATAACCTTGTTATAATTGTTTAATAGTTCCATGAGGGTTTTTTGGTCAATTCTTTTATATTTAAAACAGAGGCAATCCTGTCATGTGTAAACAGTTTTATTTCTTCTCTCCCAATCAGTATACATTTTATTTTATTGTCTTACTGCCTTAGCTAGATCTTCCAGTATAATGTTGAAAAGGAGTGATAAGAGGGGGCATCTTTGCCTTGTCCTTGATTTTGGTGGGAAAGCTTTGAGTTTCTCACCATTAAATATGATGTCAGTTGTAGATTTTTTTTGGTGGATATTCTTGATCTAGTTGAAGATTTCCCCCTCTATTCCTAGTTTACTGAGAGTTTTTATTATAACTGGATGTTGGGTTTTGTCAAATTGATATGATCTCCTGATATGATCATAAAAGTTTTCTCTTTCAGTCTGTTGATGTAATAATGGGTTATATTAATTGGTTTTCAAATGTTGAACTAGCCTTGCATACCTGGGTTTAATTCCATTTGGTAATGATATATAATTCTTTTCATATATTACTGGGTTTAATTTGCTAATATTTTGTTGAGAATTTTTCCACCTATGTTCATGAGAGATATTGGTTTGTTGTTTTCCTTTCTTGTAATGTCCTTACAATTTTCTTTTCTCTTCATGCCTTTGCTTGGTGTTCATATTAATGTAATGCTGGCTTCATAAAATGAGTTAGGAAATATTGCCTCTGCTTCAATCCTTTGAAAGCAATGATAGAAAATTGCATAATTTCTTTTCTTAAATGTTTGGAAAAATGCATGAATGAACCCATCTTGACCTGGTATTTCTGTTTTGGAATGCTATTAATTATTGATTTATTATCTTTAGTAGATAGACCTACTCAAATTGTCTATTTCTTCTTGCACAAGTTTTGTCAAATTGTGTCTATCAAGGAATTGGTTAATTTAATCTAGGTTATCAAATGTGTGGACATAGAGTTGTTCATAATATTCCTTTATTATTCATTTAATGTTCAGATAATTTGTAGTAATGTCCCCTGTTTCATTTTGGATATTACTAATCTATCTCCTAAAGGTACTGATTTTATTGATCTTGGCAAAGAGCCCAAACTTTTGATTTTGTTGATTTTCTCTATTGTTTTCTTTTTAAAAATTTCACTTATTTTTGCCTTAATTCTTATTATTTCTTTTCTCCTGCTTACTGTAGATTTGATTTTCTCTTCCTTTTTTTAGTCCTAAAGTGGAAAATTAGATTGCTATACTATTTTTTTCTAATATATGCTATGAAGTTTCCTCTACATCAGGGGTTGGGAAACTTTTCGGCTGAGAGAGCCATGAACACCACATATTTTAAAATGTAATTCTGTGAGAGCCATACAATGACTCGTGTACGTTACACATTATCCAGTAAAAATTTGGTGTTGTCCCGGAGGACAGCTGTGATTGGCTCCAGCCACTCACAACCATGAACATGAGCAGTAGGAAATGAATGGATTGTAATACATGAGAATGTTTTCTATTTTTAACGTTATTATTTTTTTATTAAAGATTTGTCTGCGAGCCAGATGCAGCCATCAAAAGAGCCACATCTGGCTCGTGAGCCATAGGTTCCCGACTCCTGCTCTAAATACTGCTTTTGCTGCATTCCACAACTTCTGATGTTTTCTTTTAATTTTCATTTAGTTCAAAATATTTTAAAATTTATCTGAAATTTCTTCTTTGATCCTTGTGTTGTTTTCAATTATGCTGTTTAATTTCTATATAATTTAGGATTTTCTAGTTATCTTTCTGTTATTGATTTCTAGTTTAATTTTATTGTGGTCTGAGAGTAGACATTACATGATTTGTTTCTTTAAATTTGTTAAGGTGTGTTTTATGATGCAGAATGTGGTCTATGTTGGTGAATGCTGTATGTGAGTTTGAAAAGAATGTATAGCTTGCTGTGGTTGAATGGAAGTACTTTATACATGTAAATTATACTCAGTTGATAGTGTTGTTGATTTTAACTACAGTCTTACTGATTTTCTACCTGTTTGATCTGTTAATTTTTGATAAAAAGATGTTATAATTTATTTATTTTTGACCAATTACATTTTTTGTAGGTGAAATAGAGGTTGCATTTGGAAAACCTCTTTGTTAATAATATTTCACTTTCTTTTATGCTTCAAAGTTCTCACATATCTAATTATATGGTATAGAATAAAATATATTCACATTGAAAGACTAAACAAAAGTTAATTTGTTACACTTGAATATAAAGACCCATAATAACAACACAATCAATATACAACAAACAATAAATCAATATAAACATCAATTACAAAGTAAGAAGTAAGCCCAAGTTATCTCCTAAAATGAGAGCAAATAATCCAAGAAATTTAGCTAAAAAAACTCCAAAAACCAAAAAAAACCAGTGCCAACTAATAATGATAATAGTAGCCAAAATGAAATTACTTGTCAATCAAGGTATGCTTAGAAGATTTAGATTAGATCATAGCAATATTCTAAATTATATTATACCTTTTCTAGATTTATCCACCGATATTTTTTTTAATTATTTTTAATTATTTATTCATTTTAGAGGAGAGAGAGAGAGAGTAAGAGAGAGAGAGAGAGAGAGAGAAGGGGGGAGGAACAGGAAGCTTCAACTCCCATACGTGCCTTGACCGGGCAAGCCCAGGGTTTTGAACCGGCGACCTCAGCATTCCAGGTTGACGCTTTATCCACTGCACCACTACAGGTCTCTACTCCACAGATATGTTTTGTGTTATTAGGCTTAACACAGCCTACAAAGCTATACACAGCAGCCTCATATTCATACATCAGACTTAGGGATTAGAGTAGAGATGGATGTTTGAAAAATACATTTGACTCCTGGGTAGTTTAGATATAACTCTTATTCTCCAGGTAATGTTCAGCCATTGTAATTTCTTCACTTTTTCTGTACTTAGCTTTTATACTCAATTGTAGGCTCTGTTTCTTAAGTTTTGCTACTTCTTAAAATGAAAAGTTCAAAAACGAAAACCTTGAAAATGGTGATACTATATAAACAGGTAAGTTTGACATTGATTCTTAGAAAAAGTGTAAAACAGATTACTAGCAATGGGTCTAAGCACTTAGAAAAAGTTGTGGGGATCACTGATGACAGAATGGGTTAACTTGAAATAGATCCTTTTTAACTAGCTTTGCTCTTTTTTTTTTAGTTGAATTGGTAGATTTACATGCATGAGACAGTGAATTTTCACTTCAGCAAAGTATGTAGAAAATCTCTAGCGAAGTCATTATACAGTAAGTAGTATGATTACATAAACTAAAGTGCTTGATATTGAAAAGTGCTGGTTAATAAATGATTATTTTCTTGGAGTTCATTTCTGGTGGTGAGCTGCAAGGCTTTTTATCTAATTCTGTTTTATTTTAGCTTTTTTTTTATTAGACTTAAGTGGAAACAAAGAAGGCACGTTCCTTAAGTTTACAGGTGTTATAAATTAAATGTGATTACCAATATAACATTTCTTTACCTGAAATTGTCCTTAAAAAAAAACAAGATGAAATTTAATGAGGATAAAAGAAAAAATTAAGTTTAAACATATAGACTTATAAAAATATAGGCCACATAAAATAAAAGCTATAGTTTAATTGTAGTGCATGTATTTATTCTTCCATTCTGGGTAATATATTTGCTAAGAGAAAAACCTAATACAGGTATGAGCTGCCTATGTGTAGGTTATGCTTGATCAAAGGGGCTGATGACCTTTTGACATAGTTCTTGGCACACTGTATTTCAATATTTTTTTTCCCCCCAGAGTGTATAATTTTAGGAGGAGATTGAAAAGTCAAAGCACATTCAAGGCAGGAAAAGAGTGCAGGTCTGAGCGCTCACCATTCCATTTGTGGAATAGTGTAAAGATCCAGAAATTTTGAAGAAAAGTATTAGAAGATATTCTGGTAGTTACTTAATAGTTTGATTGAAATATTTTAAGGCTTGCAATGTCTATACAGAATGAGATTAATTTGTGTGATTTCTAGGGGCAGAACCAATACTAGCGGTGTAACTTAAGGGAAGTTGATATGATGATCACAAATCATATGGCACAGGCTTTAGAGTTAAGCAGATCTGGATTTTAATTCTGGCATCAGCACTGGCTTTGACAAAAGGAACAAAACTTCTGAGCTTCATTTTCCTAATGTGTTAACTAGGTATAATAAGGCTTATCATTTTAAGTATTAGAAATAATATATAAAAAGTGCTCAGTTCCTGGCATAGGCAAATATTCAATAAATTGATATTGTTAATAATAGAGATCACCAACACTGGAAAAATTCAAGTGGATAGTGGTGTGCTGGGAATACTGGAGAGGATTCCTACTAAAGATAGTGGACTCGACTTAAGATTTATTCCAATTTAGCATACTGGCTTTAATTTTCACCTGGAATCCCCTTCCCCTGTTTTTTCCCCCCTTGTTTCACAAAGGATCAGGTCCAATCTATTTTAATCAAGTTTACTATATAGTCTCTTTCGTTGACTTCTGGAAGTCAATCGACTTTAAAGAAGTTACAACAGGTTGGGAGCGTGGCTATGACTGATGAGTTGGAAGATTAAGAAAATGAACACAATGTTCACAGACGATGGTCTTCTTGAGTGGCTCCATGAGTGGCTCCATAAGTGACTCGGGGAAGAGGCGGTGGTTACAGGGTTGGTTATGTTTCCAGAGGCGCTAACTGAAAGCAGCCTCTACTACAAACCACATCAAAACCTTGGCAAGAGCGAAGTGAAAACTGTGATGCAGGTCAGGGTGCGAAGCGGGTCTGGACTTGCTGGCTGGAATTAAGGACAGGCAGTTTAGACACTCCCAGGGACCGAATGAAGGCCCTTCGATGCCACCAGTGTACAGCAGGAGTTAAGGAAACAAAAAAGAGAAAAGGGACAAAACGGGGAGGTGGGGTTGAATAGGTTGGAAGGCTCCAGAAGGGACGGCGGACAGAAGGCTGGCAGGTCGTTAGGTACTAGAGTTGTGAGCCAGAGCCTTGCCCGGGGCGAACCTCTCCCCGCGTCTCTCAGCTGCCAGTCAGTCCAGCTAGGGCACTTCGGCAAAACTGTCCGCTGCCGGCAACCACGGCCAGCTTTGATCGCAGCCTTGATAACTGGGCGCCCTGATAACTTTCCTACGGTCCCTCTCCCGCCCACCAGGTCCCACCCGCCTATTTGCCTCTAGCACTTGGCTGGAGAATCCGCGGCTCGGCTGCAGGCAAGACCCGGCGGGCGGATCGCGCTCCTGACCGCGTGCGCGCGCGCACGCTCCCGCGCGCGCTCCTCACAGGGTACTGGGCATGCGCGGCGCGCGGCAGGGTTTGGCGGCGAGCGGGTGTGCGGGCGGGCAGAGCCAGACTTCACTAGCAGCGGCGGGCGAGGCGGTGTCGGCGAGCGCGAGGTCGGTTCTGGCGTCCCGGAGATCGCTTCTCTGCAGCGGGGCGCAGACGGCGGCAGGGCGGCCCGCGGAGGATTGGGAGGGCGCCGTCCAGGTCGGAGGCTTTCTCCTGGCCCCCCTCCTGCCTCTCTGGGCTCGAGGCAACCTCGGGGACAGACGCTGCCCCGAGGGCGGATCCGAGGTAAGAGCCCCTCGGCGAAAGGCGCCCGCCGGGGACGGATGGTTTGAACGCTCCCTCGATTTAAAAAATCCGCCTTTGTGTGCTTGGATGGAGGGGTGCCAGGCGCCGTGTCCGCCTTCATTCACTGTAACTGCTTTTCAACTGGTGTTGGTAGCCAGGTGTGCGCGTCCGCGCGCTGGGTCCTGGGGCGCCGGGAGCCAGTGCCACCCTCGGCCGCCTGCCCCGCGCCGCTCGCCGCACCGGGGCTCCGGGCGGGTGGGCAGAGAAGATCCACTGTGTCCCTGTAATATTTCCTGGTAACCTGAGCTTCCGCAGATACACCTGCGCTTATCTGGGCGACGGGGCGACTACAGAACGAATGTTCTTCTCACGGTTTATCTTAGACTTGGGGGTTTCAGAGCCATCCTCCCCACCCCCAGATGGGGAGGGGATCTTTCCGTGTTGACATTTTGAGACAAAGTCACACCAGTGCCTATCTCCTTTAATTAATATAGCTCCTTATATTTGAGTAGTTGTCACTTCTAATTCCTATTGACTTTCCTTTCTTGGCTTGCTCCACTTTACTCATCGTTTTACTTTTGGGAAGATGGCCATTCTGGCGTCTTTGTCAGTTAATGCCTTTAGAGTGGATTTCCCCACCCCTGTAGACCCTGCTCACTCTTCACATGCTTCCTCCCTTTCCTTTTGAGGACAACCTGTTTGCAGAATCTTTGCATCGATTGTTCTCTTCCTTTGCATTGTTTCTCAAATCCTTCTTTTCCCATAGTATTGCTGGAATCTCTGGGGGGGGGGGGGGTAGGACGCTGTGGTATTAGGATTTGAAATGCATACGTATCCAGAACGGTAGAGCATTAGGAATCAGAATCCTCCTTTATAAAATATATTTCAACGAAATGCATCATAGGTTTTCTTTTAAAGGTTTCAGTTCTTCCTTCAGATGATGAGAGGAATAGCTAATATCTTAAACCCGATAAAGTTGGTTCCAGATGTATGTAAATAGCTTGATTCGGCTTTGTTATTCTAGGGAGATAGGAGAAAGGATTTTCAGAAGGCTTCCATATATATGTATTAACAAAGCAACTGTGTTGAGTATTGCTTCTAATTTATTTCCGTTGAAAGGATGCCATTCTTCTACAGCTACTTGGACTTTGGAAAGTGTGCACTAGTAATTTAGAGCATGTGGTCATTGAAATGAAAGTCAGTGTCATCCTCTCACCCAGTGTAGGTTTTCTAGTTGAACTCTAGTTTTCTGGACATATTGCTATAGTTTTTAAGTTGCTGGTTTGGAAAATTTTGGGTCATGGGTTCACACTTATGATTTGAAAAATAATGCACTATCAAGACTTGCCATATAAAGGATATATTGGAATGAATCACAAAGGTAATGACATTTTATAGAATGCCTTTAGTGCAGAAGTCATAGGTTAAGACTTGAAAATTCCACAAGTCATTCATTTCACAGCAGAAAAAAACACTTGCTTTTAATACCACTATTCTGCGATAACACTTTATAATATTTGATACATTCTCTTTTTTTCTTCCACTTTCCAATGTCACTCAGTATCATTATATAGTAATTTTCAGCCTTTTAATGGGGAATACTTTAAGTTGTATTTTGGGTGATTTTTTTCCTTTTCAAAATAGTTTATTCTTATTCCCTATTGGAAATCTAATGTCTAATTTTGAACACTTTGCTTTTTTCTTATCAAATGTAAAATTTCATTTTGTTTTTATTTCTAACTTTTCTTGCTTTAGATTTTTAAATCTATGTTGATACTTTTTCAGACATCATTTTCTATGCCATAGGTTTTCTGTTCTTTGCTTTTAGTGTTTTTATTTGATACGTTTTAAATACTAGTCCTTTTAGCCCTGGCCGGTTGGCTAAGTGGTAGAGCGTCGGCCTGGCGTGCAGAAGTCCCGGGTTCGATTCCTGGCCAGGGCACACAGGAGAACTGCCCATCTGATTCTCCACCCCTCCCCCTCTCCTTCCTCTCTGTCTCTCTCTTCCCCTCCTGCAGCCAAGGCTCCATTGGAGCAAAGATGGCCCGGGCGCTGGGGATGACTCCTTGGCCTCTGCCCCAGGCGCTAGAGTGGCAGAGCAATGCCCCGGAGGGGCAGAGCATCGCCCCCTGGTGGGCGTGCCGGGTGGATCCCGGTCGGACGCATGCAGGAGTCTGACTGTCTCTCCCCGTTTCTAGCTTCAGAAAAATACAAAATAAATAAATAAATAAGTAAATAAATAAATACTAGTCCTTTTTCTTACACTCTACTACACACATGTTCACCACTACTGTTTCTTCTTCCCCTACTGACTCCTGTTTTCATTTATCTATATTAATATGCAGCAGCTCACTTGAACCATGGTTGATATAAGAAAATATAGGATTCAGAATAAAAGATGGTAGTTTTTCTCAAGTCTCTCATTAGATACTTGAAGTTTTATTGGATAAGTATTTTAGCACTGATTTGATTTAAATAAAACTTAGGTTAGCTTTTCTGAGTTGTTGTAAGCATATTTGATAGTTATTTAGATCATCAGAAAATAACATAAGTTAATGTTTTAGGTAACGAACTTTCAGACATCTGCAATGGTATGTAAGGGGAAAAAGTGAAATTGTAGTTAAAGTCCTTCAGCTATAATACACCCCTGTGGGGAATTACTGTATGAAGTTGTTTGCAGCTGTTAGTGATTGAAAAATATTTTCTTAAAAAAAAATCTTATAACAGAAAAGTTGTAAACATTTTACATTTAATATATGTATGCTAGGAAGGTGTGAAGTTCATCAGTGCTTCACTATAATATCTTCAGTGTTTTCTAGATACATTCTTAAATGAGATTTAAAAAATATATTTTATTCTTTAGATCAGTTTTATATTTACAGAAACAAGTATAAAGTTAGTACAGTGATTTCTCATATATCCCCCTACTCAGTGTCCCCACTTACTAACATTTTACATTGGTATTTATTATAGATAATGAATCATTATTGGTACATTACTGTATTAACTAAAGTTTATAGTTTATTTAGATTTCCTGAGTTTTTTTTTTCTTCTTCTTTTCCAAGTGAGAGGAGAAAAAATAGAGACAAACTCCTGCATGCGGCCCGACTGGCAACCCCATTCTTGGGCCGATGCTATGTCCATCTGGTGCCATGCTCGCCACTGAGCTATTCTTAGCGCCTGAGGCAAGGCTCCATGGAGCCATCCTCAGTGCCTGGGGCCAATGTGCTTGAATGAATTGAGTCTTGGGTGCAGCAGAGTAAGAGAGAGAGAGAGGTAAAGGGGGGGGGGGAGAGAAAGAGAAAGGGGAGGAGGCAGGGTGGAGAAGGAGATGGTGTCTTGTCCTGTGTGCCCTGATCGGGAATGGAACCCAAGACATCCACATGCCTGGACAGTGCTTTGCCACTGAGTTGGCCAGGGCATAGATTTCCTTAGTTTTTATCTAATGTTCTTTTTCTGTTCTAGGATCCTACATCTTGGATATTACACTTAGTCTACTCTCCGCAAGGTTTTTTTGGCTGTGGCAGCTTGTTTTTGATGACCTTCATGGTTGTGAGGAGTACTGGTCAGGTTATTTTTTAGAATGCCCCCCTACTGAGATTAGACTCATGTTTTTCTCAGGATCAGACTGTGGTTTTGGGTTTTGTGGAGGAAGATTACAGAGGTAAAGTGCTATTTTTATTACGTCATATAAAGGGTACATACTCTCAATGTGATTTATCACTGTTGATATTGATCTTGATCATCTGGCCTGATGTACTGTTTGTTAGTTTTTTGCACTGAAAAATTATTCTTTTCTTTCTTTTCAGGCTGTGCTCTTAAAAGGAAGTCACTGTGCACAGTGCATACTTAAGAACTGGAGAGTTGTGGTTCTCTTCCTTGAGGGTGGGATATCTATATAAATTATTTGGAATTCTTCTGCATGACAGATTTGTCTTCTCTACCCATTTCTTTAATCAGTTATTTACTTATATTGATCTGGACTAATATAGGTGTGTCTGTGTGTGTGTGTGTGTGTGTGTGTGTGTGTTACATTTTGAGTTATGATCCAATACTACTTTATTTTGTTGTTCAAATTATTTCAGCTTTGCCAATTGGGAGCTCTATTCAGTTGTCTCCATACTTTTTAAAAAAAATCACTCCCTTACTTTTTAGCTTTAAAATATGCTTTGGGTTCATCTTTTCTATTTCCATTTCCTGCCTCAGTCCTAGATTCAGCCAGAAAGAATCTGGTTCATTTTTTTGGGAAATGATATTAGAAGCTAAGATGTGGTTGCTAGGTGTTCTTGTTGCTGCTGGGGCGTCATTGCACCTGGGCCCTCTCATCTGACACAGTAGGAAATGCATGTGTGTATACAAGCCCATGGATATACATTTATCTATACATTTTTCTATGGAACTATGTATATCATGTTAAGCTAAATATGAGTTCATATGGATATCTCTTACTCTACCTAATTCATTACCACCTATATCATTCTGGCCTTCTCCCCTGCTTATTTGTAAACTCACTCCCAGGGTGAGAAGAAAGCTGGCTCCCCCTATTTGCCATCCATTTACTTAATTGTTCTTTCCCATTATATATGTATAACAGTATTGAAATTCTTAGTCTGTACTCCCTTTAGAGAGAGCTGAAAACACTTTATCAGTTAGTACAGTGCTTGTGTGGAGTTTCTTTTGCTTTTAGTTTTACAGACTTCTTTTCCCCTATCCCCTTTAGTGAGGTTGCTGCAGAAATGTATAATACAGTTTGATCCTTTTGTCACAGTCTGCATTTCATCCTAGGATCCTCTCACCTTATAAATTGTTTTTAAAATTTGAAGACATTAAGATTTGCTTTTTGTTCTGTAAAGTTCTGTGGATTTTGACAAATGCAATATTTCATGTGTTCATTTTTCCAATATCAAAGCATATCACATTAAACATCTCCTGTGCTATCATTCCTTTAACCTTATATTCCTGGCAATCACTGATTTTTTTTTAACTGACTCTATAGTTTTGTCTTTACCATATGTTATATAAGGTCTACCGGAAAGTTCTGTCCGTTTCTATCACAACAAGTTTCGACACGTAAGCACATGTTTATTTGGTGCATTTGTGCCTCTCTATTTTTATCACTTAATGTATACATACTGACGTAGCAAATTAACTAAAACAAAGTTGATTCACATTAGTCTTATGTGTGAAGCGATAGTGTACCCATGGCTACTGATAAAGTTCATTTACGCCACTGTAATTTTTACGAATTTCAACAAGGAAGAAATGCTACAGAAGCATGTCTGTCACATCCACCATATTCCCTGGACTTAGCACCCTCCGACTATTACTTGTTTTTGTCCTTACAAAATTTTTTGAAGGGCAAAAAATTCAAAAATGAAGAAGATATCAAACAAGCACTGGTTCAATTTTTTGCATCAAAAGATAAAACATTTTTCAAAAATGAGATATACAAATTGCCCTCACGCTGGCAAGAAATCATGAATAATAATGAAAATTATATTATTTAATAAAGTTTATTGACAGTAAGAAAATTTTGTATTCTGTTTTATTCCAAAAATGGACAGAACTTTCCGGTAGACCTTATATAATTGAAATTATGTAGCCTCATCAGACTGGCTTCTTTCACTTAGCAATATGCATTTAAGGTTCACTTATATCTTATTGTAGTTGGGTAGATTTCCTGTTGCTCCTCATCCTTGTCAGCATTTGATGTTGTCAGTTTTTTAATTTTATTTTAAGCATCTAATAGGTGTGTAGTAATATCAAATTGTTGCTTTAATTTGCCATTCCTTAATGACATTCAATGTCAATCATCTTTCCTCTGTTTATTTTTTTTAATGTTGATTTTATTGATTTTAGAGGGAGAGCAAGGGAGGGAGAGACAGGAACATTGTTCTGTTTCTGTATGTGCCCTAACTAGGGATTGAACCAGCAACCACTGAGCTTTGGGACGATGTTCTAACCAACCAAGCTATCTAGCCAGGGCTTTTTTTTTTTAAATGAATTTATTAGGGTGACACTGGTTAATATAATTATAGAGGTTTCAGATGCCCAATTCTATAACACATCTCTGTACACTGTATTGTGTTCACTCCCCCAAGTCACGTCTCCGTTTATCACCATTTATCCCCTCTTACCCTCTTCCACCCCCTGTCACTGCAGTCACTGTACTGTTGTCCATGTCCATGAGTTTCTTTTTCTTTTTGTCTTTTACTCAGTCCCTTCACCACCTTTACCCAGCCCCCCCATATTTGATTTTTCGTATGTATATATTCTTTGATAAAATGTCTGTTCTGAAGTATTGCCCATTTTCTAATAGAGTTCTTTTTTTTTGTTGATTTTTAAGAATTCTGTATATCTTTTTTGATATAAGCACTCTCAGATATGTGTTTTGCAAATATATATTTTCTTACAGTCTGGCTTGTTCAGAATAGATACAGCAATCATAGGTCTAATTACATATTACATGTCAGCAACAACTTTTTTTTTTTCCTGAATATTTTTGATCATCTGTTGGTTGAATTCATAGATGTAGAACCTGAGAGTATTGAGGGCCAACTGTAATTCATTTTCCTCTTCCTCACTAATAGTTTCTTATATGTGGAAAATGGAATTGTTAATATGAGTAATATTGGTCAGTTCTTTTAGACCTAACCATAGGAAATAATAACAAGTTTTCTTTTTTCATAAAGAGGATCTGAAATAAAGGATTTGCAGGTGGGTGCTGAGAAGAAGCAGATGATGTGTGTACCATCTCGAAACTTGAGACAGTCTTGATTCTTACCCATGCTACTACTCTTGCAACAAATGGCTTATTTCAAGTACCTTTCTTTTAATAAATCCTTTGTGTTACTGAGATTGGGACCAGAAGTAGTTGTATTGTAATACTATAGTTAGAACCAATAGCCTTCAAGAAGCATCTAGAAAGATCTGACATAATAAAACTAGCACCTAGTATTATAATCTAAGTCTTATATATATTATCTCTTTTAATTCTTTCAAGATCTCTTTAAGACAGGTCTCCTTATTTTCGTATTACAGGTAAGAAGTAGAAAGATAAAGTGACTTGCCTACAGCACACATGGGAGAAAATGTACTGAGTCTAGATGGGAACCCTGAACTTTCTGACTTCAAACCCATGTTCTTTTCGCTTGACTGTGCTTTATCTCATAAAATAAAAAGTGCCAGGCCTGACCAGGTGGTGGCACAGTGGATAGAGTGTTGGCCTGCGAGGCTGAGGAACCAGGTTTGAAATCTGTGGGCTCATCCAGATTGAGTGCAGGTTTACCAGCCTGAGTGCAGGGTCGCTGTCTTGAGCATGGGATCATGGACATGACCCCCGTGGTCTCTGGCTTGAGCCCAAAGGTTGCTGGTTTGAAGCCCAACGTCGCTGGCTTGAAACCCAAGGTTGCTGGCTTTAGCAAGGCTTAGCTAGAGACCCCCAGTCAAGGCACATATGAGAAAGCAATCAATGAAAAACTAAGATGCCATAACTATGAATTGATACTTCTCATCTCTCTCCCTTCCTGTCTGTTCCTCTCGTTCTCTTACTAAAAAAATAAAAATAAAAAGTGCCAGAATGGTATCAGGGTGTCCTTGATACTGAGCTAAATGAGAGTGAATCAAAAGATTGTGTTTTTGAGTTTTTCCTTACAAAGGAGATTGAACATTATTACATTTTCCTCCCTGCCTCCCTCCCTCCCTACCTTCCTCCCCTCTTCTCCCTCTTTCCCTTCCTTCCTTTTTTATTTCTTTTTTTCTTCTTTTCTCTGTTTGTGCCAGACACTGGGAATATAAAGGGGAATAAGACAGGATCTCTTCATTCCGTCATCAGGGAACCCAGAGAATGGAGGGAAGTAGACATTTCAGTAGTTGGAACTAAAGGTAGTATATATTAAACAAATGAACAAACAAGTATGGACTTTGAAATCAAAGAGACCTTATCTGCTTTACTTTTCATATCTAAGAAGTGGAAACTAATACTGCCTACTTGACTCAAGGGGTAGGTTAGTTGAAAAAATAAAGTGTATATCCCAACACATAGATGAAAGGAGTGCTCACCGTGGCTAAAGGAGTCTTTACTCTGGAACAAGACATTTAAGTTTTATAGGGTGAATTTTGAGGCCCAGAATGAGGGTGTGAGGTGAGACTCTAGGGCATTACAGGAAGAAAGATGAATATGTTTATTGTGTGCATAATGGGTAGGCATGATGTGAGTGGTGGGAAATTCTTCACTTTCTTACGGAGCCTACAGGATTATTAGAACTGAATAACCAGTTGTTTTTCATTTTTACAAAGAACAATACAATAGCCTATTCATTACATTGTAGTAGGAGAGAATAAAGATACCAAACCTGTTTTAAGAATTGCATGAGTCTCCTCCTCTAATATTAGGTCTTTCTGAATATATTCCTTATATAGTAGATGAATTTTTGTGTTCTTTTTCAGTCTTGTGATACTCAAGTGACTGTATTAAGGAAGATGCTTGTGTGTTTTTGGGTGAAATCAGACGTCCTGTCTCAAACCATGCTTATATTTAGTAGAATATAATATCCCACAGTGCATTATCTAGTTCTGTTTTAACCAGTTCAAAATTCTAATAACCATGAACAGTTTCTGACCACAATCTGAAAGTTAATACTTCCAAATATTCTAAAATAATTTGTTTAGTGAATGAAGTATGTGCTTGATAACAGGTCAGAGTTCTATAATTGAAAAATTGTGTTTTAATATAAGGGGAGGAAAAAAAGAAAAATAGAAAAAGATGAAGATTAACAGAAGGAAAAAAATTTAAACTTAAGGAAAGGGAAGAACATTTATTATTTTTTTGTATTTTTCTGAAGTTGGAAACGGGAAGGCAGTCAGACAGGCTCCCGCATGCACCTGACCAGGATCCACCCGGCACGCCCACCAGGGGGCGATGCTCTGCCCATCTGGGGCATTGCTCTGTTGCGACCAGAGCCATTCTAGTGCCTGAGGCAGAGGCCATGGACCCATCCTCAGCGCCCGGGCCAACTCGGCTGCGGGAGGGGAAGAGAGAGACAGAGAGGAAGGAGAGGGGGAGGGGTGGAGAAGCAAATGGGCACTTCTCCTATGTGCCCTGGCCGGGAATTGAACCTGGGACTCCTGCACTCCAAGCCGACGCTCTACCACTGAGCCAACCGGCCAGGGCGGGAAGAACATTTTTAAAGTCCTTTATTGAAAGCTATTGGTATATGGATTTCATTTTATTTAGATTTTATTAGCACCATTAGGATATTACCTCTCAGAATATTATTTCTTATTCTAAAAATACATGTGTATTATTGATATACGTATTGGTTTAGTGCAATAATAAAGTGTGTCCATTGTCTGAAGTATTTGTGATTGTTAAACATTGTAATTTTTTTGTTGATTCTAATATTTGGTGATACTGTAATTGTTTCTATTTTTCTGTAGAAAATAAAATGTTTAAAATAAAGTGCAAGTGGCAAAACAATTCAGTAAAAAAAGTATGTGTGAAATTTGTCAGTTTTGAAAAGACATCCAATGCAATTTGTTTAATATTCTACAATAATTTTTATATTTTAAATTGAATGGTAATTTTAGACATGAAGGCACAAGATGGTTATAAGTAGACAATAAGACTGTTTTAAATGTGAAGAAAGATATATGTGTGATGAAGAGGGAAGATACATTTAATTTTCCTAAAAGGAAGACAATAGAACATTATTATGTGTAGATCTACCCCCTGACCCAGTGCAGCATTATCAGTTCATTTGTGTTTGTATGTGTATGTGTATAAATAATCTCAAATTTCTCCTTTCAGTTTGTTTTCAACTTTAACTTTTATGACTAACTATATATATTGGGATTTAAAAATATTAATCTTTCATTTAGAAACCTTATCTTAAGGTTGAATTGTCTTACCATTTTGGTGTATTTACCTCCATTATCTGAACTGCTGATACATAGTGTGTTTATTTTCAGGACTGTGTACTACAACTAGTGTTAACATTTTTTACATCTCAGGATCCTTTAAGTATACGGACAACATTAATTTTGTTGGTAGTTCTTTTATTTAGCACTTTTGTAGGGCCTTGTTAGATTCTGAATAATTCAAAAGCAATGGAATTCTTTCTGTGATAAAAATCTAGTCATTGGGCCAAATCTTGTAGCATTATTCACATGATACTCATGCATGTAAAGGTGTAGAATTTATATGTATGCCTGAAGAATGTATGTTAAAGATGGTGCTTTTAATTATTGAGGAAAATACCCTATAAAGATTTTAATATGCATTAATTCACAGATTTACTTAAAGTCTCACCTTCTATTTTATTTTTTATTTATTGATTTTAGAGGGAGAAAGGAGGGGGTAAAGAGAAAGAAAGAGAAACATGGATTTGTTGTTCCACTATTTGTGCATTCATTGATCAACTCTTGCATGTGCCCTGACTGGGCGTCAAACCCGCAATCTTTGTGTATCAGGATGACACTCTAACCAACTTAACTACCTGGCCAAGGCTCATCTTCTATTTTAAAATTAATAATCAAGCCCTGGCCGGCTAGCTCAGCAGTAGAGCATCAGCCTAGCATGTGGAAGGCCCGGGTTTGATTCCCGGCCAGGGCTCACAGGAGAAGCGCCCGTTTGCTTCTCCACCCTTCCCCCTCTGCTTTTTCTCTATCTCGCTCTTCCCCTCTCACAGCCAAGGCTCCACTGGAGCAGAGCTGGCTGGGACGCTGGGGAAGGCTTCCTGGCTTCCGCCTCAGGCACTAGAATGGATCTGTTGCAGCAGAGCAGCGGCCCAGGTGGACAGAGCATCACCCCCTGGTGGGCATGCCGAGTGGATCCCGGTCGGTGCATGCGGGAGTCTGTCTCTCTGCCTCCCTGCTTCTCGCTTCAGAAAAATACAAAAAATAAAAAATAAAAATTAATAATCATCCTAGCTGGATAGCTCGGTTGGTTAGAGCGTCGTCCTGAAGCACTGAGGTTGCTGGTTTGATCCCCAGTCAGAGCACATACAGGAACAGATGTTCCTGTCTCTCTCCTGTTTCTCCCCTTTTCTCTCTAATATCAATCAAATAAATATTTAAAAAAATAAATAAGATGAATAGTCTGTGATAGTCAAACCGGAATAACAATGTATAAAGAATAATACAAAAAATTATCAGCTCTATATTTTACAGATATTAGTATATTTGTTCTTTATAGAATGAATTATAGAATAAAGTATTTAAAATACCTTTTCTTTTTATATTATTTAATTTCCCTATGTTTTTATCAACATTCTTGAAACAAAAAGTTAAAGCACCATTTTTACTACAATATCTATATACTTGACTGTATTTCCCATTTTCCTACATTCTTAAGACTTGCTCCTTCCACAGTCTCATATAGAACATAATCTTATAAAAACCTTGAAGCAGATGATTGATCATGTGGGTTTTCCCTTGACATCCCTTCTCCACCCTACTCTCCTCTCCCTCCTCTCCACTTTACACCATTCTCCAGCCCCTATGTCTCACAGCTTTTTTCAGTCTCCAGACAACTTGAGTTGAAAATGTATCTTTCATAACTTTGCTGTCTTCCCAGATACTGTTCTCTTTCTCCCTGCCTGGCAAGACCTGTCATGGAGAGAGTAAGCCGAATAAAAGAGATATTTATGGTAGTTATGACAGTGAAGGTTCAGTTTAGGCTGCGATGGGGTTTGAAACAAAGGAATGACTGAATCTCTCATCACCTTCATTTTATTTGGGTAGTAAGCAAATTATTTTGGAAGTAGTAAAGTGTCATTATGAAGATAGTAAAATCTAGATTTGTCCAGAGTAAATACATTAACAGTGATTAACTGGAGTGTATCTTAACACTGTTCTGTTTTTAGTGCTAATTAGAAAAAATCCACTGTGGTTTTGTTTGTATATTACAATTTATGCTACTGACTTTTTGTTAACATTTTATTTTGTAGGAACCTCTTAACAATGTAGGGGATTTTAGAATTTGAGTTTAAAATATCTCGAATTAAATTATATAAGATTCAAAGTAATTTTATTTGTAGTATTCTATGGCCTTCCAAATATTTGAAGAGTGAAATCATGAGCTATCAGTGTAGTACAAAGTAGAAGACCTCAGATTATAGGATAATTTAGCTCAGTGGCTACCAGTTATAGTTTGTGTTACATTTATGGTTTTCAAAGGCATTTATATAATCAAACTAAAAGATTCCAAACTAATGGATAAAGCGGGAAGATGTTGGCGAAAACTAGTTGTATATGGTAGGTAATAGAAATAGTTTGGTGGTACCCAAAGTGGAAACACAAATATTGCTCAGGAATCTATAACCCATTTTAATCACTGCTGTGCTGTTCATGAGCTACATATGGGGAACTTTGATTATAAAGACTGTAAAGAGTAATGTATTATTTGATGTAAGTATATATTAAATATTCAATAAACAGATAAAAAATAAAAAGTCTGCATTCTAAACATGGAAATTTTTATTCTTATAAGATTTAACAGCCAGATTTTTCTAGCTAACACTGATTTCATTAGGGTAATGTGGACATTAATTGAACTTTAGACTTTAGGTGAAACCAATGCTTGCTCTTCATGGAGGCTGATCCAGTTGCATGTTTGAGAGCACAGATGTAAATTTGGGGGAAATCATTTTAGATTAGGTAGCTGATTCAAGACTGGAGGTTTTTTCTCTTCCAAAAGAGGATAGAAGTCTAGATTTTTGCAAGGAGTTGATTTGAGAACATAGCTTAATTTTTAAGACCAAAGAAATTAATTTAGCTAACAATGTGTGTTTTTTTCTAGAAGAACTTTTAGAAGCTTCTAGAGGTGATCGTTTTAGCTTCCTAGTTCCCTCTCTCTTAAATATTCTTACTAAATTTTTGCTACTGCTGCCAACAGTAACAATGGCTGGAATAGATAATATTGGGGAAAATTTTTTTAAAAGAAAAACTGTAGAAGAGGTATATGTACACAAATTCATATGAATATAATAACATGCATTTTGAGCTGTCCTTTGTGAAGGTGTGTTTTGTTTGGTATAGTGATGATAGATTTTGTTTGATCCCTTTTAACTTTTCCAGTGATCTTTCTTGTGACCTGAGATAGTTGTATGACATGAAAGGTTTGGTTAAACCAATAGCAGGCCCATTGGCTTTATTCAGCCCAATTTGATTTCTTGATCTAATAGTCCTGGACATACAGAGCTTTATTTAATAGAAAAAAATTTTTTTCAGTTAGTGAAATCAATCTCTCAACAAAGAAATATTAAATAAATGCCTATTAAGTATTAGACATATTACTAAATAATGAAGATACTGTAATTAATAAGACAGACAAGATTCCTATCTTTACTAAGTGTACAGTGGCAGAAACTTAAAAGAAGCATCAAATTATAGGTAAACAATCCAAAATGTATAAAATGAAGCATAATCTTTCTGGCCGCTCCTTCTTTCCCTTCCTCCCTCCTAACTACCTCTTTTCTTCCCTTTTATTTCTAACAAAGTGAAGATAATCACATTTTGTATTATAATTTTTTACATGTACCGATGTGGATTTTTATAAGTTGGTTTCCAAATAATGTATAATTTTATAATAATTCCACAAAGGAACATTTATTATTTATGAGCAGCTTTGGGAAAAATTATAGTTCACCAGTACTCCCTTTGAAAGATTTTAAGCCATTAATGTCAGTGTAAGATCAGATAAGACTGGAAATTTAGGAATGAAGAAGCCGTTATTCATGCTATGGAGTCATTCTGCAAACCTCAGGCCTACAATAAAGTGTTAATCTGCAGAGATGGTGAAATATCTCTTATCTTGAATTTGGAATGTGGGGTAACTAAGATTGCGTATGAAGCAATGTTGGCTTATACTTTACTTACGAGAAAGAAAAATGTGGATGCCTCCTTACTTAGTGGACCAGCTGCTTTCTAACACACCTCTTAGGTTACACACCATTGAAATGATCCCTGCAATGTGTTTGGCTCATATGTTTCTAGTAGCTACTATGAATGAAAGATTCATAACTATCTATTTCAAAAAAACCTGTATTTGCATTGCAAAGAACTTAGTTGTTTGGAAACAGAATCAAGAATTGCTTTTAAATCATGAGCATGTAGGGGCTGGACCATGATTGGCACTGAACTTAAAAAAATGTTTTTCTCTGCATAAAGAAGATTCTGAATTAATATTAATCAAATCATTGAGTACTGTGTTGACTCTAGAAGGATAAGAGTGCCTGAGTTTTCCCACATTCTTAGTGATTTGGACCAAATATTTTTGTAGCTATTAAAGAAAGCTCTGGTAACCTTCCCCTTATCTTGCTATTGGACAGTGTATAACAGGATCATAGGGAGGAGGAAGTCATACAGACTTGCCAGACATGATTTGGAGTCTCAGTGACAACCTTGTGACCTAATTTTCCAAGCTCTGTCTACTTAACTAGGGAGTTATAGATGCATGCTGTTAGCTTAAATAACACTCGGCTTGTATACAAGTTGGGGAGTTGGAAAGAGAAGTTGGGAGGGGCAGATGTAGAAATCCATTTCTGCAGTTTTCCCAAGTCCATAACATAGAAGTACTTTTGTTCTAGAAGATAATTTATTATTTCCTCATTTTGGCTATTCCTTCTTATATGTGTCTCAAACAAATCATTACTAGAGGGTCTGATTTAAAAAAATGGATAGAATACTAAAAGTTTTTTTTTTTTGTTGTTTTTTTGAGAGAGAGGGAGAGAAAGAGAGACAGACAGGAAGGGAGAGAGATGAGAAGTATCAACTTGTAGTTGTGGCACATAGTTGTTTATTGATTGCTTCTCATATGTGCCTTGACCGAGGGGCTACAGCCAAACCAGTGACCTCTTGTTGAAGCCAGCGGCCGTGGGCCCAGGCCAGTGACCTTGGGCTTCAAGCTCGCAAACTTTGGGCTCAAGCCGGTGACCCCGTGCTCAAGCTGGCGACCTCAGGGTTTTGAACCTGCGTCTTCAGGTTGATGCTCTATCCACTGCACCACCACTGGTCAGGCTTAAATGTATTTTTACAATTTCTTTATTGATTTTAGAGAGAGATAAAGGAAGAGAGATAAGAGACAGAAACATTAATCTGTTCCTGTATGTGCCCTGACTGGGGACCAAACCCAAATTCTTTACATATCAGGATGGCACTTTAACTGACTGAGCTATCTGGCCAGGGCAAAGCTAATATTCTTGACAAGAATCTTGTGCATATTTCTTCTTTTTCACTTGTCTTATATTAGTTAACCCACTCAAGTGCCTGAGCTCATGTTGCTAGGTCATCTGTAATCTTTTAAAATTGTCTTGATAACAATTTTTTGGATACGTTTTTATCTTTCTTGATTTTGCTGTAGCATTTACCTGTCAGCTCTTAGAGGACATGGATGATGTTTTGTTAACTGTTGAAGTTTTATCTCTTAGAATTCCTAATGCTTTGTAGATTGTCTGCTGAATGGATGCATGTTTGTAATGACCACTTTTTTTTTAAAAGAATGTTCTCTCCCTTTGGTTCCTATGGTGCTGTCCTTTTCCTGGGTTACATCCTATGTTTGTTATCCATCTACACTTAGATGTTAATTCACAAACTCTGCTCCTTAGAGTTGAATAGATCATCTAAAAGGTGATCTAAAGCAGTGGTCCCCAACCCCCGGGCCGCGGACCGGTATCGGTCCGTGGGCCATTTGGTACCGGTCCGCAAAGAAAGAATAAATAACTTACATTATTTCCGTTTTATTTATATTTAAGTCTGAATGATGTTTTATTTTTAAAAAATGACCAGATTCCCTCTGTTACATCCGTCTAAGACTCACTCTTAATACTTGTCTTGGTCACATGATACATTTATCTGTCCCACCCTAAAGGCCGGTTCATGAAAATATTTTCTGACATTAAACGGTTCCATGGCCCAAAAAAGGTTGGGAACCACTGCTCTAAAGTGAACTTCTCAAGTAAGTTCTAGCACCATCCGTTGGTAGCAGGGAGACTCAGTACTCTTAGTTTGGTTTTAATTCATGGTTTTGTTCATAATCTAAATGCTCACAGGTTGAGAGGTTTCTGCATTTTCCACAATTCTTTTCTCAGCCTTCAACTCATTTTTTCATTATCTTCCAATGTGACTTGAAGCAGTCACATTGTTTCAGTTACAACGTTGACTCTCAATTCTCTGTCTCTAGCTGATGCTATTGTTTTCCTGAGCTCTAGGCCATTATTTCTGACTGTTCCTGAATGTTGCACAGGCTCCTTAGACTTTAATTGCCCTAAAATATATGATACTGTACACTGAAAACTATAAGACATTGATGAAAGATATTAAAGAATACACATTAAGTGGAAAGAAATCCTATGTTCATGGATTCAAATAATTAATATTGTTAAAATGCCCTTACTACCCAAAGCAATTTATAGAGTCAGTGTAGTCTTTTGAAATTCCAACAGTGTTTTTCACAGAAATGGAAAATTGTAAAATTCTGGAACCACAAAGACCAGAGAAGCCAAAGCAATCCTCAGGAAGAACAAGCTAGAGGTATTGTATTTCCTGATTTCAAACCATAAAGCTACAGTAATCAAAACGTATTGTTCTGGCATAAAACCAGATAGACCAATGGAACAGAATTAAGAGCCCAGAAATAAACTCATACAAATATGGTCAGTTAATATTTAAGAAGGGAACTGAGAATACTCAATGAGGAAAAGATAGTCACTCCCATAAACGATGTTGGGAAAACTGGATGTCCACATGCCAAAGAATTAAATTGGACCCTTGTCTTACATCACTCACAAAAATTAACTTGAAGTGGATTATTAAATGGAAGATCTAAAAATTTAAACTAAGTGATTGATCTTGTAAACCACCTACAAGAAAATATAAGGAAAATGCTCCTTGCTGTTTGTCTTGATAACAGTTTTTCTGCTATGACACCAAAAGTACAAGCAACAAAATTAAAAATAAACAAATGAGACTACGTTAAACTAAAAAGCTTCTGCACATCAAAGGAAAGAACAAAGTGCAAAGACGACCTAGGGGCTGAGAAGAAAATGTTTTTAAACCATTTATTTGTTAAGGGGTTAATGTGCTATGTGTAAGGACCTTATACATATCAATAGCAAAAACAAAACACATAATCCAATTAAAAATGGGCAGAGGATCTGAATAGACATTTTTCCAAAGAAGACTTATAAATGGCCAACAGGTACATGAAAAGGTACTCGGTATCACTAGTCATCAGGAAAATGCAAATCAAAGCCACAGTGAGATATCACTTCACATTTGCTAGAATGGCTACCATCAAAAAGATAAGAGATAAGTGTTGGTGAGGATGTGGAGAAAAGGGAACCCTTGTGTATTGTCAGTGGGAAAATTAATTGGTATAGCCATTATGGAAAACAGTATGGAGGAGATTCCTTAAAAAAAAAAAAGAGAACTACCATAAAACCCAGCAATCACACTTCTGGATACACTATGATTGAAGAATATGAAATTAGGATCTCAAAGAGATATTTGCATCACCATGTTCACAGTAGCACTATTCACAATAGCTAAAACATGGAAATAAACTAAGTGATCTTTGACAGGTGAATGGATAAAGAACATGCGATCTGCACATATACACACAGACATATATTGGAATAATGTTCAGCCCGTGGAAAGAAGGAAATCCTGCCATTTGTGAGAACATAGTTGGATTGAGGGCATTATGCTAAGTGAAATAAGTTGTACAGAGGAAGACAAATACTGTATGATCTCACATGTGAAATCTAAAAAAGTCAAACTCAAACAGATTGGTGGTTGACGGGGGCTGTATCAGGGCTGAGGGAGTAGAGGTAATGGGGAGATATTGGTCAAAGGGTACAAACTTGTTATAAGATGAATAAATTGTAGGGATCTAATGTACAGTATTGTGACTATAGTTAACAATACAGGTATTATACAGGGGTGGACAAGTAGGCTTACAGTAGTTGAGAGTATGTGAGGGCCTGGCTGGTTGGCTCAGTGGTAGATCATCGGCCCAGTGTGTGGATGTCTCGGGTTCGATTCCTGGACAGGGCACACAGGAGAAGCAACCATCTGCTTCTTTGCCCCTCCTCCTCTCCTTTCTCTCTATCTCTCTTTTCCCTTCCTGCAGTCATGGCCCCCAGGTGCTGAGGATGGCTCCATGGCCTTGCTTCAGGTGCTAAAATAGCTTGGTTGCCGAGCAATGGAGCAACTACCCCAGATGGGCAGACCATCACCCCATGGGAGGTTTGTCAGGTGGATCCCGGTTGGGGCACATGCGGGAGTCTGTCTCTCTGCCTCCATGTTTCTCACTTAAGAAAAGAAAATGAGAGTATGTGAAACACAGTTTATTCTTGTATTACTTATTAAAATTATTGTATTTGTTTGATATTACAACTGTAAACCTATTTTTGCTCACCCCTGTATAATTAAAATTTGCTACAAGAGTAGATCTTAAGTGTTCTTACCACATACAAAACAAATCATAATTATGTGAGGTCATAGAGTTAACTTACTGTATTAATCATTTTACAATGTAGATATATATATCAGTGCATGTTATCACATTGTACACCTTAAACTTATGTAATGTTATATGTCAATTATATCTCAATAAAACTGGGTAAAAAAATGGTTATGTTATATTCATTCTCTGGAAAGGTTGGCAAATAAAGGTATTCATAAGATTGCTTAAGTGATGGAATAAGAAATATTTTATAAAATACAAGTACATAAACCATTACAATAATATTTTTAAAATTTGTATTAAAATGGAAATAAAAGTAATCAAAATAATTAAAAACTTTTTCTCTTAAGAGATACTGTTGTCTGGAAAAATGATTTATGTGGAAAAGCTTCATGTTATAACTGAAACAGAGTGAACAGTGGTCTATTATATCAATTCTGATACTGAGAAGCTATTTTTTAACTGATATTTATACCCCAGTAGAGGTATGCATACAAAATTTTGAAGAGCAGTAACTTAAAAAACACTTTTTTGTTCAATGCCAAAGTGTAGATCTGGTTTATTGTAGAGACCCTGTAAAAGTATTGACTGAGTTGAAGAAATGTCTTATGCTTGAAATTATTTTCCCAAACATTGTAAAATAATGTTATATTCTCAGGTGAGTTTGCAGAAATTTATTTAACCCTCAATCAAGCTGATTTAGAGTGAGTAAAGTTTTCTATTTTCATAATAGGAGCAAGATTGTAAAATCCTTCTGGGAACCTGAGAAACGTATCTTACACTTATTCTTGCCAAAAAATCTTGAATAATATCTTCCCTAGCCTTTCTCGTATGCTTAAACAATCTGTATTTCCCCCATGAGAGGGGTTTTCATCACCCTTCCCCTTTGCTGACTTAGGCGTAAAAAAACTACTCCTCTGGTCAAAAGAAGAGTCTCTTTTCTGTCTGATAAAGTGATTAAGTTGCTTTATGTCATTTCAGCTATCTTGATCTTAAATTATGTTTATGCTCTTTAAGTTTGAATGTGTCAATATTATTTTTAGTATCCTAAACTGTATTCCAAAATCTTAACATGCTGATAAATTGGTTCTTTTTTCATATCTGCTAAAGTGATATGACTGAAATTAAACTGAATTAGGTAGGCACTGGTGGTTAAATGGTCTAAAATTAAAACAAGAAGGCAAAAAACATAGAGGACAGAAGTTCACTCAGCCATGGTTCATGGGATAGTTCTGCTCTTCCGGGTGTCAAAGTGTTTTGGGGATTGCTTGGGATAGGACTTGCTCATTGGTTGGTGTCCAGAAGTCGAGCTTCCTTGTCTTGGTATGGATGGATTGAGTCCACAACTTTCTAGAGAGCAAAAGTTTTCTACTCTACAGTGCTAACCTTGTGCTTGTTCCAACTTGGTGTTTGGGCAAAACTTACTCTTCTTATATTCAGTGGCTTACTGCCTGGAGTTTGAAAAGAAAGAAAGTTATGGTCGATGACACTTGAGTTTTGTGTTTCCTTTGTCATTTGAATGACTTGTATGTGACAAGTATGCTTACCTTAATTCATATCCAAAGGTTTAAATAAAAAGTAGAAAAGAGTGAAGGGAATTTGGGATAACTTCTTTATAATATCTTATTTGAGTTCATGATTAAATTATACAAAATAGCTTTCTTCTTTCTTCTGTATTTTGAAATTAGCTCTCACTGATAATACAAATAATCTTTACAATAAATTAGCTCCAGAAATAATTCAGTGCTAGGGAAAATAACTAGCTCATTAGAAGAACACATCTTTGACCCTTCTCCTTTACTATATTCATTTGTTGCTAAATCCTGCTAGTTTTACATTAAAGTTAATCCTTGCCTTTGTCCTGTCGGCCTCATGTTCACTATTTTTGGGTCATGTACTATTTTCTTAAACTATTACATCCTAAATGGTCTCTACATTTGCCTCAGTCTTACTTCAACTTTTTAAAATTGCTACTTCCAGTTCAGTTTTGTTAAGGCTGAGTTCAGCTCATGTCAGTCCATTATTTAGAAAATTGCCAACAGAGAAAGGTTCAGTTTAGGCCCCTCATAACCTGTGACTTCATTTAACTTTAACTTTAGCCTCACTATTCTCTTTCCTATAAATTACTGACTAGCCAAGGCAAAATACTGTAAATTTCCCCAGAATACTTTGATTTTCCCAGTTTCTCTGCTTTTACTTTTCTCTCTTTCCTTGCGTACTTTACCTGGAAAATCTTTCAAGCCTATCTGCATATGCAAATCTAATCTATCATTTGGCAAATTTATTTTATACCATCATGGAATAATCTTGACCTTCTCTGATAGCCACCTCCCAGTATGTTTTCTCGGGATCCTTTGTTACTTATTTCTATCATGTACTATTTAATATGTCTGTATCTGTCTATATCTATCTATATATATGCCTGTCTTACCTGCCCCCAGGTATTAAGCATCTCCAAGGTAGGCTCCATATTTGATTTTTCCTTGTGGTCAGGCCACAGAACCTACAGTGGTGATTTTATTTCTGATAGAAGCTCAATATATGTCTGTTAAATGATGTAATAAATGAGTCTCTGTCTTATGTATTCCATTATGAGTGTTGTACCAATAACACCTCAATTCTCAATCTGAAAAGGAAAATTATAAGACTACTCACAGTTTTTACTGAGCCTACATTGAAATACTCTGAAAAATTTAATCATAGAGACAGTTGGAATGTACTCTGTTATTTAGGTTGAAACCACTGGCAAACATGCCTGTTTTTCAAGTTCTTCTTAGTCTTTTAAATGTGGACTATGATTATTCCCTCTAAACTTCTCACAGGTTTATTAAATTAGCCATTGTTTTAAACTGCTTTATAACTTACTCCATGAAGAAACTGAACTCTTGAAATAAGAGGCGAATAAAGGTGAAACCATTTCGATTTTACACTTTTCTTTTCCATTCATTCCTGTCATTAGAGTACAATGTTCAAGGTTTGTGTAAAACACCAACCTATGAGTAAGACAGTGAGATTTTTCTGAAACTTTAATTAACCAAACCCTCATGAAAACGGCTTCAAAAAGGCATCGTCAGCACTTTGTCTTTAGCAAGCTCCATGGTAGTTATGAATATTTTTAATAGTGAATAATGCTATCTATTCTTTCCCAGGCTTTTTCTAATTTATTTTGTCCCTTTTTGTTGTTGTTAACTGAATTGGATTCACTGTTGCTTGGTAGGGTATTATTTTTTAAGCGATTCTTAATCCAGGATTTTATAATGAATAAAATCCAATTAAAATATGAATATAAGAATAAAAATAATTATAACACTGGAACTATGGTGGGTGTACAGCTGCTGAGAATACAATAAGTGCAACTGCAAAAACATTTGAAAAATAATGAAACATGGCTTTGGTTAGAGGGTATTTGTTTGTTTGTTTTACAGAGACAGAGAGAGAGTCAGAGAGAGAGGGATAGACAGGGACAGACAGGAACGGAGAGAGATGAGAAGCATCAATTATTAGTTTTTTGTTGCACGTTGCAACACCTTAGTTGTTCATTGATTGCTTTCTCTTATGAGCCTTGACCGCGGGCCTTCAGCAGACCGAGTAACCCCTTGCTCGAGGCAGCAACCTTGGGCCCAAGCTGGTGAGCTTTTGCTCAAACCAGATGAGCCCGCATTCAAAGTGGCGACCTCAGGGTCTCGAACCCGGGTCTTCCGCATCCCAGTTCGACGTTCTATCCACTGCGCCACTGCCTGGTCAGGCTAGAGGGTATTTTTGTACTATGTTCAGTTTAGTTTGCTTGGTACTGAGATTCTGGTGTATGCTAGCATTAGACAAAGGACTGAAAATACGGTTACTATTTAGAGATATTCATTGTTTGAGAGAAATTCAATGAAATCTTAAATATTTTCATTATTTTATAGTGACTATTTAAAATCATACATGAGTTTTATATGTTAATATCTTAATGTGTGTTTTGCTTTCCATATATGATACTTAAGATTTACTGTGGAAATGTTTTATTGTAATTTTTGACAATAGTATCATATCATATTTGTTTAAACATGTTAAAGTTAATTGATCACCACATTGCTAGTTTTTTTATTTTACTTAAAATTCAGAACAATTTTCTTACATATTTCCATGAAAATTTATTCATTCTTGTTTTATGGATGCATCAATTGTTTTAATGAGAAAGTGTGTCAATAAAATTCGTGGAGGTAGAATTGCTGTTAATGATGGAAGAGTGACTGGTAACATTTTCCTGGTTGTGTCCCTGATTTTGGGTTCTTTTTGATAAGCACACTTCAATTTATTTTGCCAATATTTTCAATAGAAAGAGAACTATCCTTTTCTTTGAGGTTAGTTCATGGAGACTTGGTTAACAGAAGATAGAGTTGGATTTTATGGAGTGACAAATACTTGGGGGAGTAGCGGAAAAGAAATGGAGCATCTCTTCACAAGGAATTTAAATATCATAGAGAACGGTTTGCCACTGTGTAAGTTTTATTTTATTTTTTACATGCCTAGGTAATTTTAATTTCACCTAAAGAGTATTAGAAGTAGAGTTGGATTAAAATAGTACGTGTTGAAGAAATGGTTTTGGTTTCTTTGGTGTTTCCTTTTTTTCCTGCTGAATCAAAAATGCATAAACCTAGAAAATCTTTAGAGGGCCTTCTTTTGTCTTCTCCTTTTGTCTTCCCACTTGTATCATGTTTTCCCTGGTATCATCTTTAAGATGGTATCATGAGACAACTGTCAATATTGTTTAATGTTAGCCATCCACCTATAAGGGTTAGGAGAAAGGTTTCTTATTGTTGTTTTTTAATATATGGAGGTAAGTAGATAGCCAGATAATTACTATAATGGAAGGATATTATATTTGCTTGATATTAATATTGAAAAAACTATTTTTCTCCCCTTCAAAAAACTGGCTTCTGATAATTCTGTGACATAAAATATCAAGAACCCAATTCTTCAAGTGGTCTTCTTTAATTAACATTTGGTAAATACTATACCAACTTTGTGTAACTTGATGGGAAACTTATTACCTCTGCTTTTAAAATTTGTAAATCTAATTGTCTCCAATTCCCCCCAGGGTTATTTAGTCATTAATTGTATAATCCAAAACAGTCTTTAAAAAATTGGGTATCTCTAAGACTTCTTCCAAGTCTAATATGCTATTAGTCTTTGATTTTAATTTAGGTCTATTCTTAACTAGAATGGAAGAATAGCATGTTTCTAATTTTTAAGGTAATATTTAACATTTTTAAAAATTATTCTAAACTGCGTGGTAAACTTTATTTGTGAAATAACAACCCAAAAATAGCTTTTATTCTCTGGGGAAAGATGATTCTATCTTTTTGCACTTGAAATGTTTTTATTTTGGGAAATCCTTTTGGAAAAATAGATTTCCAGATAGTATAAAACTGACAAATGGGTATTTTGATAGGTATTCCTGGAAGGAGAGCTATAGCCACCAGCCATTTAAATTTCTTTATTATAACAACTATATTTAGCAGAGAACAAGACATATCACAATTTGTAACAAGTATTTAGAGTTGCGGAATGTGAGTGAGTATGAAAGTTTTTTAATGTACTAGAAAAAGAGGGCATTTAGTCCACTGCTATACTGAAAAGAATCATTTCACAGTAAGCTGCAGGCATCAGGATGCGTCAAGCACTGATTTTGTATTTCCTTAGAACAGGTGATTCTCCTACATCACCACTATGCCATTTTTATACTTAGAAAATTTAGCACTCATTCAATACCATCATCAACCATATAGTCAATTTTCAAATTGCTCCAGTTCTAAAACTTGCCTTTTATACCTTGTTTGTCTGTTTGTTTGTTTATTTGTTTGAACTAGGATCTAGTCAAGGAAAATGCGTTACATTCGATTATTCTGTCTCTTCAAGACCGGCTTCCTCTCAGCTACTACACTGTACTGTGACTATTTAAGAAACCCTGTTGGATAGACTAGGTTGCTAATGTCATCAAGTACATGATACTTAATTCCTTTGTGGATGATTCTGTTTCACCTCTAACTTGCTCTCAGACTGAATATCTAACAACATTGTCTTCCATGTAACTTTGGTTGCAGGAAAAATTCCTAGAATAAAAGGATCAATCAACAATTTAGAAAAGTATATCAGATGCTGAGTTCACTGGTTTGAAACCTGGGGCTTGCCTGTTCAAGCACATATGGGAATTGATGTTTCTTGCTCCTCCCCCTTTTCTCTCTCTCTCTCTCTCCCAAATGAATAAATAAAATGAGAAAAATAAAAAAGAAAAGTAAGAATAAGCTCTTGCTAAGTAAAATGGTGTGCCTTTATACAGAGGAGAAATGTGACTGCAGCTGCTTCAGAAGCCTGTGAAAATATACAAATAATGCTGTCCAGGTGGGGAAAGAGCAATTGAAATTTAAATGAGTTCTGGAAAGTGTAAAATTCTAAGAGTGATGTCATAGGAAGGCCTACATGTTTAACTCTGGGAGTGTGAGATAAATGTGAAAGAATATGGGACTATTTAAGAAATGGAGCAAAACTGCAGAGTAGAGAGTCCCTGGAGGGGCAGGGACTGTTAGGGTCGGCTTGGATGTTGCCAGACAGGAAAGGGGGAGAGAGGAGAGCAACCTTGTTGAATTTTTGAAGTGGAGGTGTGGGTTTAGGTGCTTAGGAGAGGAACTAGTTTAAGGATTTCCTGCACGGGAGACCCCTAAAATGAGACACTGCTTCAGGTGATTTCAAGATGAATACTCCTAAGTGTGAAAGAGGAGGAGTGATTTTGCAAAATCTTGAGCCAGAGGAGAGCGTTGGCTGAAAGATTCTGAAAAGGCTCTGCAATGGTGCTACATGTGAGGGGTGTCATCTACGTATACCTTTGATAGATGTCATCTACACTGTGTCCGTAAAATCATGGTGCACTTTTGACCGGTCACAGGAAAGCAACAAAAGACGATAGAAATATGAAATCTGCACCAAATAAAAGGAAAACCCTCCCAGTTTCTGTAGGTTGATGTGGCAGCATGTGCGCATGCGCAGATGATGACGTAACACTGTGTATACAGCGGAGCAGCCCACGGCCATGCCAGTCGAGATGTGGACGGTACAGAGTAAAGTTCAGTGTGTTCTGTGGCTTGCTAAATTCTAATCCATGACCAAAGTGCAACGTGAATGTCGGCGCATTTATAACGAAGCACCACCACATAGGAATAACATTACTCGGTGGGATAAGCAGTTGAAGGAAACCGGCAGTTTGGTGGAGAAACCCCGTTCTGGTAGGCCATCAGTCAGTGACTAGTCTGTGGAGGCTATATGGGATAGCTACCTAAGGAGCCCTAAAAAATCTGTGTGTGAGCCCACATCGAACTGCACTGAGTAGGTATGAAACTGGGAGAGTTCCTTTTATTTGGTGCAGATTTCACATTTCTATCATCTTTTGTTGCTTTCCTGTGACTGGTCAAAAATGCACCATGACTTTACGGACACACTGTATATGCAGTTTTTCTCCTGACATATTTAGGCAGCAGGATCAATCAGACTTGACTTCTGGACAGCTTTCTGGGTATGTGCACTTCAGGCCAGTGTGGTATTTTGCTGGAGAAGTTATTCAGGAAGAGGAGCTGCAGTCTCAAAGGCTTAGGCTTCAAGGGGGAGCTGCACTCCCTCCCTGCGTATCTTGGAGAAGTGGAGTAGAAAGTGCCGAGTGGTAGAAATGCCCATGGAGCTTAATGACTGCCCTGGCCTCACATCACACAATGTTATGTTGCTCTGCCAGCCTCTAGCCCTGTCTCTAACACTTGGAGGAAAATATTAACAATGTTGTTGCTCGGAGAGATTTTTTTTTTGTGTGTGTGGGGGGGAGTTCTTTCATACATTTCATTCATAGTTTTTTGCTAAATTGTATAGACAGTTTGCTTAAAATAAATGGGGTTGGATGTTCAGGGAAAGAAGTGATCATTTCCCATTATGGGAAAAGGGCTTGAGAATTACTTGGATGTGTTTTGTCTCTTTTAGTATATAGGGCTGCTACTCTGCCCCGGGTCTAAAGAAGAACACCTCTTCACGTATTTCCCATTTACTACCAAATCATGCCAACTTCTATAGCCTCAGGGCAGCTACTAAATAAAACAGGAATACATTGTTGTGACTCATCCCTCCTGAGTAGTTTCTCCCTGTATTTCAGATCTCTAGTGGTGTGGTGTGAAGACATTCAGGATTTCCATTCCTGCTTTCCCTTCCCCGCCAAGCTCACAACCCCTGCCAAGTGCATCTTTTCCTTCTTCTGCCTGCAATTTTGGTTTGGGTTCTGGACTCTTCGGGCGTTTATAGAACAGAATTCATTTAAACACACACTCTTTCTCTCTCTTTTAAACAAATGGGACAAGTATCTTAAATCAGGTCAGGCCAACACCTACTGTGACAGAATCTCCCCCTTGTCCTCCTGGCCCAGGGAAAGAATTTCTTCAGTAGAAGAATGGTGTGAAGCTGTGTGCCCACAGTGTCCATTCGGATAAAGCTAATGCCCAGGTGGAGGCACAACACAGTGACTCCTTTGCCCAGCTCTGTTGTTCTGCTTGGTCCCAAGCCAGATGGCAACCTGGCAGATGAACCATTGACTCTGGCCTTTCCCCAGCCCCCTCAAGACTAGGATAAAATGCCCAGCTGTCTCTTCTCTTGCAGGGCTTACCTTGTGGAAACAGTAAGTGCTCTCACTGTTACTTGATGTTTACACGATTTGGTTTAAACTTGGAACTATAGTTCTACCCGTATGGTTTCATTGGTAGTATGAAAGCTTCATATGCTTGCCAAAATTCAAGAATAGAGTCTATTTAACCCCAGACTATTTAAGTATTGAAAGATCTTCTGGAGTGAACATAGAAGAGGAAGTGGGAAGATTTGAATTAGATGAACCAATACAGTTTATGTACTTTCTCTCTCTCATATGTATATGAGATAATATATGTGGTAATGTTATGTATATATATACACATATACATATTCACACATACACACATAGGTGTATATATAGATATATATGCATATGATTTGTTTTTAAGTCTGAGAAGTAGTTGGAGGTATATGATGAGACAGAGAAGGAATTCTGGCAAAGAACAAAGACCTTGTCATTTTATCGCTTCATCTGTGTAGAACCTTCATTTTAACACAAGCTTTACTTTCTATGATTTCGACACTTTATTAGTAGTATTCTTACAAATGCATTTTATTTAATTTTTGCTTGTTTTTAAAAAAACTTTTTAAAGTAACAGAAAAAGTCCAAGAACTTTATTGGTGATGTTTCTGAGACATGTAAAGTTTCCTTAAACCTAAATAACTTTGGTAAGGGTGGGGGAGAAAGCACTTCTCTTGTTATTCCAAACTGAGGTCTCTTGTTCACCCTGGATTTGCAGCTCGAGGACATACCCTGATTTCATAAGGATTCTGGTACAGCCTGAGTCATATTTCTGTAACACACAATGCTATAAGTACATGATAGTTATCCTAAAAATGCCTCTTGCACTGTAATGTAGCCGAAATTATGCAGTTATCGTTGATGTCATTAGAAAAGTAATGATTGCCTTGCCTTCCTTATAGGATTTCTAGTGAATAGTTATTTTTATTTAGAAATTAAATTTAATGGGGTGACACTGATAAATAACAGTACATAGGTTTCAGGTACATGGATGGACATTGAGAGTATTATAGTAAGTGAAATAAGTAAATCAGAAAAGGCTAAGAACTATATGATTTCACACATAAGTGATATATAAAACTGAGACCTGTAGGATTTTATGGAATGAAATGATGTAGTAGATTGAAAAGTATTCCTTTTCTTTTTCTTTTTCTGAAGTGAGAAGCAGGCAGGCAGAGAGATAGACTTCTACATGAGCCCGACAGTGATACACCCGGCATGCCCACTAGGGGACGATGCTCTGCTCATCTGGGCCCTTGCTCCATTGTAACCTGAGCCATTCTAGCGCGTGAGGCAGAGGCCATGGAGCCATCCTCAGCACCAGGGCCAACTTTGCTCCAATGGAGCCTTGGCTGCGGGAAGGGAAGAGAGAGAGACAGAGAAAAAGGAGAGGGAAAAGGATGGAGAAGCAGATGGACACTTCTCCTGTGTGCCCTGGCCAGGATTAGAACCTGGGGCTCTCACACTCCAGGCCAATGCTCTACCACTGAGCCAACTGGCCAGGGCCTGAAAAATATTCTTTAAGGTGTTAGATAATCAATAGAAACATGATGTTTATGATTATTATAGTTAACTTTTGTACTGTTACTGTTATTATTACCAACATCACCATTATTGCATCTTTGCTGTTGCAGTATAAGTTCTTAAACCTATCTTCTTTACTTTCTGACTAACTTCCCAGGAAAAGGAAGGGAATTCATGTCCTTTGGTAATTAGGACTTTGTTAGAGACTTTTTAAATTTTGGTTTTCTTGGAAAATCTGAGGCCTTGATATAATATTCCTGACATTGGGTCCCTAAACGTCTTTTACCTCCCAGTTTCATTGAGGTATAATTGATAAATAAAAATTGAATATATTTAATATGTATGATGTTATGGTTTGATATACATATACATTGTGAAATGATATGACGACAATCAAGTTAATTAACACATCCATCACCTCATATAGATACTGTGTGTGTGTGGGGGGGGATTAGAACACTTAAGATCTACTTTCAGTAAATTTCAAGTATACAGTGCAGTATTATTAACTCTAGTCACCGTGTTGTACATTGGATCTCTAGAACTTATTTATCTCATAACTGGAAGTTTGTACCCTTTGAAAAATATCTCTCCATTTTCCCCATTCCTCAGTCCCTGGTAATCACTGTTCTACTTGCTAGTTCTGTGAATTTGACTCTTTTAGATTCCACATAAGATTATATAGTGTTCATCTGGCTCTGTCTGGCATATTTCACTTAGCGTACTATCCTATGAGTTTAATCATGCTACAAATGACAGACCCCCCCCCATTGGCTGAATAATATCCCTGTGGGTATGTGTATGAGTGTGTGTGTGTGTGTGTGTGTGTGTGTGTGTATTACATTTTCTTTATCTGTTTATTAGTTGATGGCCACTGAAGTTCTTTCCATATCTTGGCTGTTGTGAATAATGCTACAAGAAAAATGCAAGTGTGTCCCTATGAGATACTGATTTTATTTCCTTTGGATATATACTCAGAAGTGAGGTTGCTGTATTGTATGGTAGTTCCATTTAAATTTTTTTAATTTTTTTTTTTTTTAAGTGAGAGGATGGGGAGGCAGAGACAGAATGCTGCATGTGCCCTGACTGGGGTTCACCCAGTGAGCCCACTAGGGGACAATGCTCTGCCCACCTGGGGCCCTTGCTCCATTGCAACTGGAGCCATTTTTTAGCGCCTGAGGCGGAGGCCATGGAGCCATCCTCAGTACCCGGGGCCAACTGGCTCCAATCAAGCTATGGCTGTAGGAGGGGAGAAGAGAGACAGAGAGAGAGAGGTGAGAGAGGGAGACGTGGAGAAGCAGATGGGCGCTTCTCTGTGTTCCCTGATCAGAAATCGAACCTGGGCCTGACCTGTGATGGTGCAGTGGATCAAGCATGGACCTGGAATGCTGAGGTCGCTGGTTCAGAAAACCTTGGGCTTGCTGGGCCAAGGCACATATGGGAGTTGATGCTTCCTGCTCCTCCCCCCCTTCTCTATCTCGCTCTGTCTCCTCTAAAATGAATAAATTAAAAAAATAATTTAAAAAAAATTAAAAAGAAATCAAACCTGGGACATCCACTTGCCAAGCAGACACTCTACCACTGAGCCAACCGGCCAGGGCTCATTTTAAATTTTTGGAAGAACTTCCATGCTGTTTTCCACAGTGACTGTACCAATTTACGTTCCCACCGGCAGTGAATAAGGATTCTCTTTTCTCTACCTCTTAGCCAACACATATACATACATACATATTTTTTGTTGGTAATAGCTGTTCTAACGGGTATAAAGTGATATCTCACTGGGGTTTTGATTTGCATTTCCCTGATGATTAGTGATGTTGAGCATCTTTTCATGTGTTTGTTGGCTATTTGTATATTTTCTTTGGAAAAATGTCTATTCAAGTCCCTTGCTAATTTTAAAAATGTGGTTACTTATTTTTGCTATTAAATTGTATGTGTTTCTTATGTATTTTGGGTATTAAAACCTGTTTTTAAACATATCATTTGCAAAGATAAATTTCTTTTAATTCCATTGTTGAGCGTACTTGATCTCTGATTAAAGGCTCAGTCCAGTCCAGAAGGGCCAGCTCTGTTCCTTGAAGAATTTAAGAGTGCTGACTCATCAGCTTCTCACTGATACCAAGCACCATTGCTGCTGGTTCTGTATGAACTTTGAATCTTGGTTTGGTAGCTAGCTGGGTTTCTACCTTGCGTGTTTGATGAAATCCTCGACTGCCTAGTCACTGATTTCCTGTCCAGAAGTCCTTAGCTGTCTTTGATTTCCTGAATGGAAGGAAATGGTAGGACCCTCTACCTCCCTCAGTACTTCCCATCTCCCCACTGCTCTAGAGCAGTGGTCCCCAACCCCCGGGCCGCGGACCGGTACCGGTCCGTGGGCCATTTGGTACCGGGTCCACAGAGAAAGAATAAATAACCTACATTATTTCCGTTTTATTTATATTTAAGTCTGAATGATGTTTTATTTTTAAAAAATGACCAGGTTCCCTCTGTTACATCCGTCTTAAGACTCACTCTTGATGCTTGTCTTGTAAGTTCAACAATTATATTTAAAAATACCACAGTTTTTTACACCGGTCGCATAATTTTATTTTGTGCATTTATCCATCCCACCCTAAAGGCCGGTCCGTGAAAATATTTTCTGACATTAAACTGGTCCGTGGCCCAAAAAAGGTTGCTCTAGAGTTCAGTCTTTCTTGAGCCTCAGTTTCTTCACAGCAATTTATGAACATCTAACCTGTTATCTGAACAACCATATAATTGGAATTTGGTAGGACTGGTACTAAAGAGAGGAGAAGATGTGGGGAGGTGAAAGGAAGGAGCGGAAACTGACATAAACAGCGTAAAAGGACACAAGGACATTTCTTCACAAGGTTGGGAATTTTATATAGGAAAGAAATCTTGCCCTTTGTGCCCTGCTATATCTCTATAGTGTCTGAAAAATGTGTCCAGTTTTTAACCTATCCAGTAAGTTTTTTTAAATATTTCTTTTTAAATTTTTATTTATTGATTTGAGAGAGAGAGAGAGAAGGGGAGGAGTAGTGGAAAACATCAACTCATAGTATGTAGTTGCTTCTCGTATGTGCCTTGACTGAGCAGCCTGGGGTTTCGAACCGGCAACTTCAGCATTCCAGGTCAACACTTTATCCAGTGTGCCCCCAGGTCAGGCAGTAATGTTTGTTGAATGACTGTTTGGGGGACACACTGGATTGACTGGATTGCCTGGAGGGTACTTTAATGTGATTTTTAAGGATGGGGATCATTGTAGCCTTGTTTATTACTATAACTCTGTACATTTTTGCTGAATGAGTGAATGAATAAGTGTTGGTATTAATGCTGAAATTGATAATCCAGACTTCTGAATGCTAACCTACAGCTTTGATTCATATTATGACAAAGAAAGAAACAGGGTTCTGAATCTCATTAGTGTAAAGAGAGTTGTGTTCTCTATGTACTTCAATTTGAGGGAAGGAGTCAGAAAGAAAATATGATTATGACAAACTATAGAAATGATCCCTGAAAGTACAGTCTTAGAAAGAAAATATTTCTGCTACTAAGGAAAAAATTATTATTTTTTTCATAAGGTGTTCCTTTTTTGAGTTAATTTAAGTTCAGTATCTAAAAAAGTAGCTATATTTTTAAAGCATGCTTTTAAAAATTTGTCTGTATGGATAGTCAACATGTTTATACACATCAGTATCAGAAGTATATTTCTATTCAATACCATATGAATAATACGTACTCAATAAAGTGATGAAAGGCATCCACTGTTTTCATTCTTGATGGACTGTTTTGGCATCCTGTAACGTTAGGCAATTATTCACTGAGACTTTGAATCTGGGCGCCAGAGTGTGTGTTTCTAGGTGTCAGATTCATCTTTTCGTCTACCTTTATCTCTGGGCTCTGGCTTGGACCATCTTTGGCCATTAGAATGTGTACTTGTCGAACACAAGTACTCAGGGAAGTGAAACCTATCCAGAGTACAAACCAATTGATCAAATTGAAGAGGAGAGCTTATCTTGATAGATATACTTAGAGGAATTTCTTCCTGAGGTTTTAACTTCCCTGAGTGCTTAGACTGCCTAGGGGATCAAATCACCCCTTGATTGTGGTAAACATAATTTCATGTATCAATAGGAGATTTTTGAGTGTTTGTATGGTGCATGAGTGTCTGCTGTAAGATAGAATGTAAAGCCGGGCTTGCTAATCAAGGGCAATCGCTTCTGTCAGCTAGGAACAAAAGCTGCAGTTGGAATTAGGGCAGGGCCGTGGCAAGCGCACACAGCCCCAGAGTGGCAGGTGTGTCCTCTGCAGGGTGGGAGATCATTGTCACTCTTGGCACCCTGCTTTCTCTTTATCTTCATCCAAGCACCCAACAGGTTCAGAAAGGTGGAGTCCAGTTCTCGGGGCAGTGGTCCTCAGCAGGAGGAACAGGGGAAAGCTGTCTGAAATTATGGATGTAGGGGCAAAGGCAGGAGACTTGAAGCTTGAGTTTTAAAGTGTACGTATCCTATGATAGGACACTCATTTTCTATAGATGAATTACTAGAGTCAGTCTAGATTTTGTTTGCATTAGGAACTGATTCTTTTAAGCTTATTGGTGTGTGCACAACCAAAATTTCCTAACCTGAATTGGAAAACTTAGAAAGTGAAGAGGAGAGTAACCATCCATAATCTCAACATTCAAAGATGATCACTTAAGTTTTTTGTATTTGATTTTAATGATGAGTAATATGTTATGTGTTATTTTGATGAGGATAATATGCCTTCCTAACACTTCTACTATCCTAATTGTTAATTTTCATTATCATCATCATTATGATTATTAAATATTTATTAACTGAGTAAAGCAAGTTCCAGGAAGAGTAGAGAAAATAAATGGAAGATGTGAGATAAGGTGGTATTTTCTATTTCAGACTCAATGTATGTCCTGGAAAAATAAAAGTATAGTGTATGATTTATTCATTCAACAAATAATCATTGAGCTCCTTTATGTGCAAGGCATTGTACTCAGTTTTGATAAATAATGTTGAATAAGATGAAGTTTCTGCCCTTGAATTTACTATACAGGGAAGGTGATAGACAAGCAAATAAGAACTTCAATAAATTTAATATGTAAATTCTCAATGAAGTGCCACAGATAGAAGTGCTATAGGAATATATTGTACTAGAAAATATATTGACTAACATATTGAACAGTATTGGGAACCAGAATAAGAACATTCTTTTAAGTCTTATTTCTTATGGTGGGCTTCTGTGAGAAGGAATAACTTAAACTAGTTAAGTAATGAATACATTCTGGTAGCAATGAAAATAATATAGTTCAGGTACAGTACATTCATCTCTTCCAGAAGAACACAGACTAGATCTTGTGAAATTCAGTTAAATGAAATTTGATTAATAGTTTCTTTGGAGTATTAATTGCTTTAAGATTTGCTTTTGTCAAGAGTTTAATGTTAACATTTGACAAGTGCATGCAATGCTGTTGTTCCACGGTGTGGATCAAATGGAAGGCCATGTTTTATGTTCCAGATTAGCAGGTATCAAGGTCAGTATTCTGTTCTGAAATCTGGGAAATCTTTATATCAGAGGAAAGAAATAAGAAGTTATTTGTTCATATCTCATTTGAGTTGTTCTGTTCCAAGTGAAAAATACCAAGAGACTTGTGAAATTTCTGTCCTTGGAGATTCCCCCACCTCCGAAGTGAGGCAGAGACAGACTCCCGCATGCGCTCTACCGGGATCCACCCAGCATGCCCACTAGGGGGCGATGCTCTGCCCATGTGGGGTGTTGCTCCATTGGAACCGGAGCCATTCTTGAGCCTGAGGTACAAGCCATGCATCCATCCTCAGCACTCAGGCCAACTTTGCTCCAATGGAGCCTTGACTGTGGGAGGGGAAGAGAGAGAGAGGGAGAGAGAGAAACAAAGAAAGAAGAGGGGGAAGAGTGGAGAAGCAGATGGGCACTTCTTCTGTGTGCCTTGGCCGAGAATCGAACCTGGGACATCACCCACCAGGGCAACATTCTACCACTGAGCCAACTGTCCAGGGCTTCCTTGGAGATCTTTAAGAAGAGATGTTTAGACACCTAATTGCCTGAAATTGTTTGTGTAGAGTTTTGTGTGTCCTACTTTAAAAAAGCAAGATATAAAAAAACCCTGACTTAGAAAATTGATATTGATTTTTTTCTTTGTAATCCTATTTACTTTAGTTTTCCTACTAAATGAAATTGTTTGACAATAAATACTTAAAATTGGTGAGCTTTTGACTTATGAATATTACTTACATAATATCTTTTTTTTTTTTTTTGTATTTTTCTGAAGTGAGAAGCAGGGAGGCAGAGAGACAGACTCCGCATGCTCCCGACCAGGATCCACCTAGCATGCCCACCAGGGGGCGATGCTTGGCCCATCTGCAGTGATGCTCCATTGAAATCAGAGCCATTCTAGCGCCTGAGGCAGAGGCCATGGAGCCATCCTCAGCGCCTGGGCCAACTTTGCTCCAATGGAGGGGCTGTGGGAGGGAAAGAGAGACAGAGAGAAAGGAGAGGGGGAAGGGAGGAGAAGCAGATGGATGCTTCTCCTGTGTGCCTTGGCCGGGAATTGAACCTGAGACTTCCACACTCCGGGCCAACGCTCTACCACTGAGCCAACCAGCCAGGGCTTTATGTAATATCTTAATTTGTATTTGTGAAGCACTTGTCAGTTATCAAAACACTTAAATTATATCATTTGAGCCTCAGTAGTCTAATGTAGTAGTCAAGGCTGCTGTGATGATTTTCTTCATTTTGCTGATGAGGAATCTGAGGATGAGAGTTTATGAGTTTGCCTGTGACTGTGAGATATATAGTGGGGTTTGACCCAGGCCTTTCAGTAGCAAATTCTTTGATCTTTTTAATATGTGTGAGGCCCTGATTATTTTTTTAAATGAATATTTGTACTGTTTTAAGACAAAATCAGGTCAGTACAGATGCTGGAGAGCTGGATGATGTCTCTGGGTCATTGCTGTCTCCTTTCTGAAAGCTGAATATCCACTAGGGGAAGGAAATATCAATACACTCGGGGCTTCCCCCAAGTTATTATGTTACCAGTTGCCGCCCTCTTAGCCATGCAGTGTTGTGGATGGTAATTAGAGATTCTCAGATCAGTTCATAGAAATAATTATACTAATAAAATGATCAAAAATATTATTGAAATTAACGTGCTGCTCATAAAATAATATCGTTTGATATTTAAAAATAGGTTGAGCTTTAAGGAAACAGGGAGTGTGTTGGTTTACATACTAATCAAGTATTTCCACATAACCACATTAGCTATACTGAAAATCCCGTTCACTTGAGCATTGATAAATTAGACTGTGCACTTAGGAGAAAAAAATAAAATCAGTGCATTAATTATTGAGTCATTACGTTGGAACCACACTTTATATAGATTAAGTTTTGAAGTTAATAGGATCAAATGTTTACAGCAAATATAATCTCTATGGAGAAAAAGAGGATATATCATCATTGAACATTACTAGGTTAGGATTCATATGTTGTGATAATTTTACCTTGTAGTTCTGGTTTAGGAAATTATTGTTATTTTTTTTCTGAACATTTACTAGTACCTACACAGTGACTGTAGAGAATTTGCAGATGTCAGAACAGGACAAAGAAGAAAATAATTCCTTGTAACCCTCCTGTTGGAGAATGTTTTTGGTGAGAGAAGAAGGATGGAGTCATTTCAGAAGAAGGAATGAAGCACAGGGCTAGAATGACTGACAGAATTCAGGAACATGCAGAGAGGAGCTGGGAGTAGGAGAATATGCCTTAGGGATAGTTATAGGTGAGTTTGCTTGGCTGGTTTATGGTGGACTTTGAATTCCAGGATAAGGCTGTGTTGTTCTCAAAGTAAAGAATTCTTCTAGTCCAGGACTCATGTTTTCCAGGTAAGAAACCAAACTCAGTTACTCAAATTAGTGGAGGAAGCATTGGGGCTGGAATCTAGGCTTCTTGATTAGTATGCTAATGTTGCTTCAGTTATATTATCTTATATGTTGCCCTTGTTGGTTCTAGGACAGAGGACAGTAAAATAAAAGCAGTGCTTTTTAAAAAAATTAAACTTATTGGGGTGAGTTTAGTTAATAAAATTATGAGTTTCAACCCCCTTTCCCTCTGGTAAGCACCATACTGTTGTCTATTTCTTTGAGTTTTTGCTGGTTTTATCTTATTTGTTCATTTGTTGCTTTCAGTTTTATATCCCGCATGTGCATGGAATCATATGGTTCTTGACTTTTTCTGTCTGACTTATTTCGCTTAGCATTATTCTCAAGATTCATACATGTTGTTGCGAATGGCAGTATTTTATCATTTCTTATGGTTGAGCAGTATTCCATTGTATATACTGTATTTTTCACTCCATAAGACGCATAAGACATACCTAGGGTTTTAAGGAAAAGAGTAAGAAAAAAAATATTCTGAACCAAATGGTGTGTTAAAATATTTAATACGGTATTTTTCGCTCCATAAGAAGCATGGGCATTTTCCCCTCCACTTTTTTGGGGAAAAAAGTGTGTCTCATGGAGCAAAAAATATGGTATGCACCACATCTTCTTTATCCAGTTATCTATAGAGGGACACTTCGGTTGTTTCCATGTCTGAGCCACCATGAATAATGCTGCAATGAACATAGAGATCTTTACAAATAAAAAGCAGTGCTTTTCTAAGTGTAAATTTTCAGTGTTAGGAAAAGGTTTAGAAAAGGAAGTTGTTTGAAATAGGAAAACCAGTTAAACTTATTCTGATAATTCAGGCATGAGATGATACGGAGAGAAGGAGATGGAAGAATCACTAATGACTGGAGTTTCAAGCTGGGCATTAAGGAGAAGGAAGTGCCGTTAAAATAAATGAGTACATTTGGTGAGTAAACCTATTTTGTGAGAAAGATCAGATTCAGTCTTGAATAAATTGGGATATCAGGAGAAATACTTTATTAGGCAGACAAGGGTATGGGGCTGACATTATAGATGTTAAATTATACTTTGCAGATAATGAGAATTGACAAGTAGGATACCGTGTAATAATATAGGACAATCCCTTCACACAGAGCCACCGAGGGCCATTTAATTCTGGAAAAAGTCTCCCTAAGACCATTGCTTCAAGAATAAAAATCTTATCTGTTACATGTCACTGAATGAAAGATTGGGTTAATTAACTGGTATGTGTAAACTCAAAAAAATTTTATTGGCCCTATTGTGTTAGTATGAGTCTTCTTTTTCTCCAATGACAGTTTATTAGTTGTATGTGCAATCACATGTAAAACATTTATGTTACAGAAAGTGGTGTTACCCTTCAGCCATCCCTAGAGTGACTTTGTGATAGTTTATGGTGTGATAACATGTGCTTGTAGTTCAGTTTAATAATGTTAATTACTTTCATTTGGGCAATATATTTGCCCTAGTCACTTACCAGTTATTTTTAAACTCTGTATGGGTGAAACCAAATATAACAGCTGTTTGATGTTTCTAAGAGTTGGCAAACCTAAGCCACTATCTAAATGGTCTATGAAAATTTTAAAGATGGGGCCAATCTCTTTGTTTAGCTTCTCTTTGTGGTTTTCTAAGACTAAAACATATAGGATAGGGCAAAAGTAGGTTTACAGTTGTTCATATGGAAAATAACACAATAATTAATAACAATACAAGAATAAACTCTGTTTTGCATACTTACAAATGAAAATCTGTATATATTAACCTTATTCATTATTAACCAGTTTACTTAAATTCTTGGTCTTAGATGTTCACCTAACCCAGCAAACTGCGGCTCGCGAGCCACATGCGGCTCTTTGGCCCCTTGAGTGTGGCTCTTCCACAAAATACCACATGCGGGCGCTACCTCGATAAGGAATGTACCTACCTATGTAGTTTTAAGTTTAAAAAATTTGGCTCTCAAAAGAAATTTCAGTCGTTGTACTGTTGATATTTGGCTCTGTTGACTAATGAGTTTCCTTCACTGCTTTGTAACTGTTTGAATTTGCAAGTTATTCAAATTCTCCATGTTTTAATTTTCTCATCTCTAAGATAGGACAGTATTTCTACTTACCTCTTGGGCTTGTGGGAGTGAAATGATTAAATACACCAAGCAATTGAGGAAGAGCCTGGCACATTGCAGGCACTCAGATATCACTGCTGTTGTTGCCAGTCTGCTTCACTCACACTCCTCTTCATGGCTCATCCTTGTATGCCCTGGCCCTAGATCAGTGTCTGCGCTTAATAAATTTTTAAGGACTAATTGAGTAAGAAAGGTGACAGAGGAAGAAGGTGTCACACAGATGCAAGGTGACACAGGAAGCGCCCAGCTCTTTTATTTTACAAGTGCTGTTTTTTATCCTTGCTCAGCTCTACTCTAGGTGAAAACTTTTTTCCTTAGTCACTAAGATTTAATGTTACTCGTCTCAGTATGGTGTTGTAAAGAAACAGTTTGGTTCCATCTGAGTTGGTGGTGACTAATAGTTTCCCCGTGGCTTTTACACTTAAAAAAAGTGTGCTAAGCAACCATATTTCTTATTGATAGTTTTTTTGTTACCATCATAAAGTGAAGGGCTGGGCAGGCTAGTTAATTTGTAGGGCCCAAAGCAAATTGCAAAGGTGGAGGGAGTGGTCCAGCTTGGGTGGGGAAGTCACTTTTCCTTTCCCATTAGCTGTGCTCCATACTGCAGATGGTTGACTGCCAAGTTCCCGGATTTGCTTGGTACCTGAATTGGGGGTGGGCAAGAGGACCCCGCTGAGTTGCCCACCTAGTGTACTTTGGTGCTGCCATCACAGAATGAGGATGGACAATGCTTCTTCCAGCCCCTCCCTGTAATCTAGTTACTGCAACCCATTTCTGGCCCTGGTGGGGAGGTGATGGGAGGTTGGACTGCACATGAACCAAGGCCCTAAGCCAAGATTCATAGTCGCATTGGACTTCATGTATGAAGCACAAATTCAAAGATAGAATATTAAGAGTTTCCAAGTGTTACCTTTCCCTATTATTATCAATCTATATAGATGTGCTCAACCTGATGGTTTTGGATAACATGATGCTTTAACTATTTTCTCATAATTTTGCTCCCAGATAGATATAATTTCCATTTTACATACCTGAAAACTAAGGCTCAGAGTGGTTGATAAGTACCTTTTCTAAAAACTACGCAGTAATTGGCAAAGCTGAGATTTAAATTTGGGAAAGAGTGTCTTATTCGTTAGCCTGTACTGTTTCCACTGGCTCTAATGAAAATTTTAGTGTCAGATCTACATGACACATAGTTTTCAGCTTTCTGGCGGTAGCTTTGTGTTTGGGAACTTCCCATTTAGTGAAGTAGTGTGTGTATTTCTAAGTGGTCTGTAGGTTTTAAGCTCTATAAAATTTTATTTATTCATTGGGATCTAGTCCTCTATGCAGTAAGATTGTGTTTCTACCAGTTTGTTTTTTCCCCCCAAAATCTTTTGTTCACAGGATTTCTATACTTCTTGCATTTCCTGCTCTTAGCATGGTTTTCAGCCTCAGCTCTGTCTGCAGTCATCTCACAGTTGCTTCTGCTGGCTGTTGTTTTCTGTATTGATAGGTTTCTGTGTGTGAGAGAGCATAAGGGGAAGGCCTCAGGAAGGGAAGCTAACATCACTTTTTAAAAGCTCATTTAAAACATCTCAAGTGACTTTTAGAGTCTTTTTTGAAAAGCTTTGCTTACTAGTAGCCTTCTCTGTTCAAGGACTCAGTATAGACAGCAGCCAGACAGATCTGCCTCAAATCCTGCCTCCGCTCTATGACCTTGGGGCTTTGGACGTGTTTCTTAACCTTAAAGCCTCCTCATCTTCACCTGTAAAATGGAGTAATATTAAGGTAAGATAACATGAACTGAGGTATGTGCTGTGTTTAGTGCAGTACTGGCACATAAAATGCTAGTAGTAAATGCTAGTCGTATAGACCAAAGGCTAGGCTGGGAAGAGTAAATGAAGCTGAGTTAGCGTGATCTGTGGTAGATGTACGCTCTGCAGACTAAGGGGTCATGATAACACCACTGTGGAATTGTCTTGAGGTCCTAGTCTCTGATTTGGTAGACTCAACTTCATCACAAATGTTTAACTATGGGGTACTCAGTTATTTGATCTAGAAGTCCTGGCGGTGAAGGTGTATATACTCATATGTGAATTCAGACATTTATTAAGCACTTGCTACTGCCAGACACTGCAGGTGCTGGTGATACAGAAGAAAACGTCTGCTTCTTTTTGGAGCTCGTATTCCAACTGTGGACAAATAAGTTAAATGACTGAAGAAATATGATGTGCTTTAAGGTACATGCAAAATGCTCTAGGACATCAGATGAACTGAATTGAAGCCATTCTTTGTTGATACTCTTATCTTTAAGGGTATGGATTTTCTTACAATAAAAGCATTATCAGTAAGGCTAAATAATTTCTTTATTTAAAATTTCTTTTTTAATTACAGCTTATATGCAATATTATTTTGTATTAGTTTAAGGAGTATAGCACAGTGGTTAGACATTCATATGCTTTACAAAATGTTCCCCCTGATATTTCCAGTATGCACCTGACATCATATGTAGTTATTACAGTATTATTCCCTATATTCCCTATGCTATACTTCACATCCCCATGACTATTTGTAAGTACCAATCGGTACTTCTCAATCCCTTCACCTTTCTATCCAGTTGCCCAAACCCCCTGCCCCTGCCCTCTGGAAACCATCAATCTGTTCTCTGTATCCTGAGTCTGTTTCTCTTTTATTTATTTATACTGTTTATTTATTTATTTAGTATGTGCACTATGTGTGCATGTGAGAGAGAGAGAGAGAGGAGAGAGAGAGTGAGAGAGGGAGGGAGACGGGGAAGGAGAGAGATGAGAAGCATCAACTCATAGTTGTGGCACTTTAGTTGTTCATTGGTTGCTTCTCGTATGTGCCTTGACGGGGCAGGGGCTCTAGCTGAACCAGTGACCCTTTGCTCAAGCCAGTGACCATGGGGTTATGTCTATGATCTATGATCCCATGGTCAAGCTGGCGATCTCACGCTCAAGCTGGATGAACCCACCCTCAAGCCAGCAGCTTAGAGGTTTTGAACTTTGGATCTGAGCATCCCAGGTTGACTCTCTATCCACTGTGCCACCACTGGTCAGGCTATATTTTTTATTTTTGATACAGTATTTATTTTTTCCTGTTTTTATTGGCTTTATTGGGATGATACAAAATTATGTAGGTTTCAGATATATATAGTTTTATAATACATTATTGTATATTGTGTGTTTACCACCTCAAATCAAGTGTCCGTCCATCACCATTTTCCCCTGTTACCCTGTTCTATCTCCCCCTACCCCCTTCATGCTGCCAATCTCCTGGAGAATATAGAATAGTTGTAAAACCATATTCTAAACATGTATTGATAAACTGCCAAAAATGGAAAATAATTGGTTTTGATGGACTATGGAACAGTCTTAAGGATAATAGCTTTAAAAAATATGCAATGGCCCTGGCCAGTTGGCTCAGCGGTAGAGCATCGGCCTAGCATGCGGAGGACCCGGGTTCGATTCCCGGCCAGGGCACACAGGAGAAGCGCCCATTTGCTTCTCCACCCCTTCGCCACGCTTCCTCTCTGTCTCTCTCTTCCCCTCCTGCAGCCAAGGCTCCATTGGAGCAATGCTTTGAGAAGTATACCTTCTATAAGACAGTAACATCATTAGGTATTTAGTGAATCAGTAGGCATACAGGGATGAAGAGCCTGGGCTCAGAAGCCAGACCTCCTGTACTAGAGTTTTGGTTCTTCACTTACCAGTGTAACTTTGGCAACTTAATGTCTCTGTGCCTCAATTTTCTCATCTTTTAAAACTGGATAATATTAGAACCTCCCTCAAACAGTTGTTGTTGAGGATTGAATTAGTTCATACATATTATACACATAGAGAAGAGCCTAGACTATATTAAGCTTTCAATAAATGTTAATCGTTGGCTATTGTCATTATTTTTCTTTGCTCTTATAGCCGAAAGAAGGAGGGAGGGAACTCTTGATGCTTATTTTATCCAAGTAACAAAATATATATCTTTTATATTTCAGACTTTTTTTTTTCTAGGTGAGTGGAGGGGAGATAGTGAGGCTGACTCCTGCACGCACCCAGCAACCTATCTGGGGCTGATGCTGGAATACTGAGCTATTTTCTATGTCTGAGGCTGATGTGTTCCAGTGGAGCTATCCTCAGTGTCTGGAGCCACACTCAAACCAATCAAGCCACTGGCTGCAGTAGGGGAAGAGGGAGATAAGGGGAAGAGGAGGGGAAAAACAGATGGTTGCTTCTCCTGTGTGCCCTGACTAGGAATTGAGCCTGGGATGTCCTTATGCCAGGCCGACACTCGATCTACTGAGCCTCTGGCCAGGGCCTGTTTCAGACTTCTTAAAGTCACATTTGTAACCCCTGCTGAATAAAAAAGTATATAGGCATTGCACATTAACAGTTGGTGTATATCTCTTGTTTTTACCACTATTATAAAACTAAATAGTATTAAAATTTATTTAGATGTATGGGGGTGTTTTCTATTGAACTGTGAACTTTTAGAGGGGAGAGTCTTACTTTATATTGTTATATCTAATATAGTGCTTGGTAATAATTATGAGACATAAGCCCCTAATATTTGCTCCATTAACTATGTTAACATTTTATTTATTAGGTTTGCTTAATAATAGTATGCTTTTCAAATTCACAAACAAGTAAATTTCCTATTATCTATTATATGAGTTAAAGTATAGTCCTTTGGATATTAGGATTTTTAAAATTTATTTTAAAATTACTATATGTAATTTTTCTTATAAGCCTCAAACACTTTCTAGCCTTCTTTTTTTTATTATTATTATTATTATTTTTTATTTATTTATTTTTTTACAGAGGCAGAGATAGACAGGGACAGACAGACAGGAACGGAGAGAGATGAGAAGCATCAATCATCAGTTTCTCATTGCGCGTTGCGACTTCTTAGTTGTTCATTGATTGCGTTCTCACATGTGCCTTGACCGCGGGCCTTCAGCAGACCAAGTAACCCCCTGCTGAAGCCAGCGACCTTGGGTCCAAGCTGGTGAGCTCTTTGCTCAAGCCAGATGAGCCCGCGCTCAAGCTGGCGACCTCGGGGTCTCGAACCTGGGTCCTTCCGCATCCCAGTCCGACGCTCCATCCACTGCGCCACCGCCTGGTCAGGCTTTCTAGCCTTCTTAAACAGAATATAATTCATCATTATGCATACTGTTCATTTGGGTTGTAATGCAGTATATTCTTGGAGGCTATTGATATATGCATGGTAATTTGTTTCTATATCAGATATTCTCAAGATGGCTTATAAATTTTTTCCTCACATTTTATGTCTTATTTTTTGTTATTATAACCTACTGATTGATCTCTTCCTAGCATTCTTTCTTTCTGCTACCTTTTATTAGCTCTACTGCCTCATATTCAAATTTATAGCTTCTGACCAGTGCTTCTAACCTGCTAGGAATTAATATGATTACTGACTTCATTAGAACTTTTTAAGAAATAAGATTTAAAAGTGTCTAAACCAAGCTTGAGGGCATCTTTTCAGAAGAAAAATTAAAAGGAAACAATTGATTATGCCTTTCTATGTATAGATTGTAAAATATTAGAAAAATTAAAAAGTGCAAAATAAAGTACCTTTGAAGAATTTGGAGTTAGAAATGTATTAACATTCTAGGTTGTCTTAAAATCTTGGTTTGTTCACAACTTCACCGAATTGCAAGTATTAAATCAGATAATGTGTTAACACGCCTATTATAATATTTGATCCTTATGATCTATTTTTTCTTTATCACTTCTGTCCATATAATTTTGAATCTAGGTACAAAGAGGACAAAAAAATAAGTAAAGAGAACAAAGTATATTTATTAAGCAAAAGCAACCATTGTCTTCATACTGTGCTTCAAAATGAAGGATATTTTACTTTTATTCATTTATTTTTATACACAGGTTATCTTTAATATGGTTCTCATTGTACTGAAGAAGAAACATAAGAATTAGGGCATATTTTCATTTTTGAAGTGAGTTCATTTGTAGAAAAATTAGTGTATTTAAAGTAGTCACCTGTTTCTTAGGGAATTTTGTCATTTGCATGTACTCAAAGAAATTATAGTTATCCATGACATGCTAGCCGTGGAGAGGTGATGAGAACTCCAGGCTGTCCGGAGCTACCCCCATCCCCAACACCTGGCTCTGCTGCAGGTGCCCTTGGTGTTATGGCCCCTGAGGCCTCGATTTCTTGACTGTTTTGTTTCAGTTTGTCAAGGTCATTGATATGAGTGTTTTATTAAGAAAAATGTAAGGTAGCAGTATTAATATTGTGAACTGTCATAGATTAAAAAGGAATTAACAGTTACATGTAGAACAATCTTTTTAAGTATGAAAATTTTAAATATAATTGTAGCCTAATACCCCTGGAACAAGTAATAAGACAGAGCCATCTTATCTATTGTTTCTGAAAAAACTGGCAAGCACAAAAGAAGGAGACCCAGGAAAGAGGAAGAAGCAGTGGTGGAGAAAATAAACTAAAACAACCAATTAGATGGTCTTGAAATCATTGGAGTTTCTAGCACTACAATTTTTTTTTACTCACTAGAAAATATATTTGATGGAATTAATTAATTCTACGGATTACTAAGAATGTAGTTTTCATCAAAAACCTGTTTATACATATATTTTTAGTATTTTATATCCTAAATTTCATATCCTTGCTTTATTTTACATCTTGTTCTGATTTTTTCCCTCTCTAGAATGTTAGCCATTTGTCTGGATGCCTTACTGTATGTGGTATAAGGCTCAGTAAAACTGAATGGGTGTTTCTTCTAACTCCATCAGTTTTTTTTTATTGTTTGTTTTTCTTTTTAACTTTCTTTATTTCTCCTGTTCTTTAACCCAGCAAGTACATGCTTTCATCTTATCTCTGTTTGGGCTGAGATTTTTTACATAGCCTTTAATTCTTGGTCTCCAGAATGTACACATAGGCTTTTTAATAGTGTCAGGACAGTATTTAGCAAATGTGGTTACTGTATCTCTTTCTAGAAACTGTGTTTTGAAAGTATTTACCTATATCTTGAAGGGGAAATACTGGTTAGATGGTAGTAAAATTGTTATTTTTATGTATATACTGTTTTAGGTATTAATCTGCTTCTAGTGTGGTGGTCGTTACTCTGTAGTTAGATGATTTGGTTATGTTTTGTCTAATGTTGCAGCTGCTGTCTCTCAATGTGTTATATTTTCCTTGCACAATTTACTTACTCATTATTTCATTTCTTGACTAAGTGATTAAGGGGGCTGTATTCAGGGCCTTCTATGATGATTGGTGACCTGTCCTTTAATTTTCAGAACTAGCTCAACAGTTTTCTCTTGCAGCCACTTTAACCTCTAATTTATTTCTTGGCTGAGTCATCTGGCAACTACTGTTGTGTTCTCTTTATACAAAAATTGCAAATTATATTCTTTTGTATCGTTAAGAAATGTTGCTTCTTACTTAGTAAACAATTGGCTTATTTAGTTTGACTTATAAGTCATTTCTTTGATTTCCCAAAAAGTAATTGACCAGTCAAAAGAAACATAATTGTAGGGAGTTTTTACAAATTTTCTTTTTTCTTTTTTCAGCAAATGAGTACAGGATGTAGCAGAAAGGCCTGGGTTCATAGTCTTCTCCATCTAATTCTTATAAAAGTCTGGTCATGTATCTTCTATCTGCTATAGACTTCATAGTTATAAAATGGCTATAGTGTTACCTATAATGTTAGAATTGTTAGGATTAAATGAGACAGCATATAGAAAGTGCCTAATACTATATGGGGCACAAATATAACAAGTCCTTGAATAATGTCATTTTATTGTAATGTTGATGAGATGCCTTAGGAACTTAACTCTTGTTTCTATCATTTAGCCTATGGTAAAATTGATTTTATGTTGTTTCACTTAAAGTCACAGAATCTATCAACAGTGTTAAATGAGGACTTAGGTAATTATTGTCATGGCTGGTTTCTCCTCCTTCAGCTTGTTGTCATCATTCTTATGATTATGTGGTAAAGCCCAAAGGGAGTTTTGTACAGGTGAGCTCAAAACAGAATGCAACATTGAGAAAGGTCCCTTGTTCCTGTAGATCACCTTAAGAAATTGTGTATAGTCTATAGGTTCTTTGATATACCATTCATCTTCATTAAGATGACAAAATCCAGGCTTACAGATAGGTAATCTCTGACGGATATTACCATAGATTTATGGTAATGGGTTAATTGGTCACTAGTGAGCTGTTTCTGGGAATAGTGTTACAGTTATGAAATATACAGTTTAACTTCAGACTTAACTGCTCTCAGAAGTAGGCAGTAATTTAAACTATTGACCTTTGTGAGAGCAACATAAAAAGTATTAACCACTTCTTTAAAAATCCATTTTTTTCAGTGTGTGTTTTTATTTTATGAATATGATGAAAAATTCTACCATGAAATCAGATTTTAAAGAACAAACATACGTAGTAATGCATCATCCAGCTTCCATTGCCTACACCTAGACACACTTCATTTTCCTCATTTCAGTGTACGATTGCACAGCTGTGGGGGTTAGATAACAGCATGTCCACATCCAGTGGCTGCTTGCTGTCAAGTTGGGGGTGATCGAAACTACTGATGATTACACAGAACTGAATGAAATCTTGTAATATGAGAATACTAGAAAAAATGTTTCTATTCAGGAATTCCTCTAGCATTGTGAATCTTTAGCATGAAATTCACATGAGGTGAAGTCCCAAGTGAGTAAAACATTTAAAACAGTGAAAAACTTATATAAAAAATTTATACCCTGAATTTAACTCTTCAGAATAGAAAATAAACATTTCTCAGAATACAGGATCCTATTTAGGGATTTGATTAAATAGGTTTAAAACTGTAGATAACAGTTGCCTAGAACATTTTGATTGTTCTATCCAAAACGTACTTATATTTTTTGCCTGAGATGCACTTCTGCAATGTGTACATGTAATATTTTGAATGTCATATGGGAGTTTGTCCTTTGTGAATCCATCTTTAAAGCAATATTTAACAGCTGATAGATCTCTTGTGCTACTGAAGATTTTCTTATTTGCATGTAGATAAGGGAGGTCATGCAGTTCATTTCTTTCATTTTTTAAGTTAGTATATGGGAGGTGCGATTACTTTTTGATGAGGGGTAAAGAGAAGGATGTGTTATAACTTGAGAACATGTTTATTGTAGGGGATATGTTATAGAACCAACAAGAAATTAAATGCTGATGAGCAGAATTCAGAAATCAGATAATCTATGTAAATACAAATATAAATGTATGTTTGTTCAAAATCTTAATCTCCGAAAGTTCTTCACCAATTGCTTTGAAATTTTGACACAATGTTGCAGTCAAATATGCACTCTTTTTTATATACCTACTATTATAGAGATATAGATGTCACACCTGTGACAGGTAAAAACATGCTTTTTTTGGAAAAACAGTGCCATCTGTTGGATGTAAAAGCAACACACGCTATACTAAATATTTTACGATTCCATTTCAGTGTTTCCGATTTACGATCCATTTACGTGCAGCCAGACTTGAGGATGCACGGTTGTGAGCACAGTAATTGCATTCTGCAGCTTCAGATCTGCTTCGTTCGCAACAGAATGAAGTTGACAGGGTGATAGCGGCTGAAAGACGTCAATGAGAATCGGCAAATCAGCGTCAAACACGACTCCGTGCTCAGCAATCACGCGATTATAATCGCCTTGCATTCCGGTACAACCCAGCTGATGATTATAGTTTGAGCCAGCATGTTCTCATCGATACTATGACTGAAGTGTGTCCTTATTGCAAGGCTCTGAAATTTAAGGAGAAACGAAAGGAATGTGTTGCGCCACTGGAAAAAGTAAACTGCCTCAATTTGGAGACCCGCCAGAGCCATTAAAAACTTTGCTTGCCAGATATACCGCCTAATCAAAGCATTTTCTATCTAACATCAGAAAGTAGAACTCATGCTTCCAAATGACGTCGTTCAGTGCAGAAATTGTAACAGCTCAATTCATGCCAACTTTCAAAGTGAAAGGACAAATTTATCATAGAGCCAGCTCCCTGCTTTCATTCCCAGATGGTCAACATAAATTTCTACGAATGTATTTCATCGGTGATGCAATGATGAATTGAATGCATGCTGTGGAATTTCTACCGGCATAAAAAGGTCCATTGTTTCCCAACTGCAAGAGTTTCTTCACAAAAAAACAATTTAGTGCATTTGTTCAAAACAGTAATTGACATGGTGCCATCTGATACACACAAGATTGTTATTCATGCTGACAAAACAGCTACTCGAGACCATGTGCGAAGATTCAATGCTCCAACTATAGACAAAATGGCAATTGTTATAGTCGGAGATCAATTCCAACCTAGAGATATTGTTCTTCATCGGAGAAACAATCAGTTGACAAAACTTGCAGAAACTCATTGATGCTACGATACCCTGCAATATCCAATTATTTTTTGAGATGGTGCCGATGGATATCACTTCAACGTTAAGATGATAAATCCAGTCAGTGGCGAAGAAACAAATATGAAATGCAGCACAATGAACTATTATTCATACCAATTAATGATTCGAGAGAACGAAGACAATCACATTTTGAAATGCCGTCAATTGTTTCACCAATACATCATAGATATGTATGCAAAAATCAAAACAGAATGTTTGATATTCATCCATTTGAATCAGACCAAGGTTCGCTCTGAAGAATATGTTCATTTGTGAAATGCAGTAGTAAATGACGGTAATACAACTAACATTGGAAGACTAATGATTTTACCATCTTCATATACAGGCAGTCCACGTCATATGCATGAGTATGCTTGAGATGCAATTGTGTATGTTCCTCACTACGGGCATCCAGATCTATTCATTACATTCACATGCAATCCAACTTGGAACAATATACAACAGTTCTTACTTTCTGGCCAATTGCTGGTGGATAGGCATGACATCACAGCACGTGTTTTCAGATAGAAGCTGAAATCGCTGATGGATTTCATGGTAAAACATGAAGTGTTTGGGTCTTTGCGCTGTAAAAAATTAATGAGCAACGTCGTAGAAGCAACAATCTTGACAGGACCTTTCAAAGGTGAAGATGTCCTCATTTCTCGCATTCCTATGATTCCAACGGATATGCCATTTCCATTCAAGAGATTGTAATTCCCAATTCGATTGGCGTTTGCAATCACCATCAACAAAGCTTAGGGCCAATCTTTAGAATTGTGTGCTTTAGATCTACATACGGATTGCTTCTCACATGGACAATTATATGTTGCATGTTCTAGTCTTGGCAAACCAGACAGTCTCTGTATCTGCACAGACAATGGAACAACAAAAAATATTGTATACCCACAAGCATTGTGAAATTAAACATATTAGCAACATGTGCTTTCTCTTTTCTTTCTTTTCCATTTAACCAGACTGAGCCACAGCAACACATGGCTGGGTACAGTTAGTACTGATATAAATTTATAGTGAGCCTAATTGTCAAGTTTGTAATTCTCCATATTAACTCAGGAAGGAAATGTAGAGAAGGTTGGGTAGTAGTAGGTGAAAGTAAAGATAAGGTCCCTGCCCTCAAAAAGCTATCATTTCATTTTCAAATGAGAATCATCTATTGTAAAGCCTGTTAGTTTCTGAGCTCACTAAAGACACAAGCAATCTAGTTCCAAAGTATCTTATTAAGTATTTTTCAACTTCAAGTACTTAGTTCAGTGCTTAGAATATATACTGATTAAATTAAGATGGCAAAATGGAGTGAGGTGCTAAAAGGAAAGGCTTTTATTATACTTAAATGGTTAACAATGTCCAACACATCTTACTTATAGAGGAATTATGTTAGTTTTCTCATCAGAAACCATATAAACAAGAAAAAAGGATAAAGTAAATATTTCAAGTATGAGAAAGCCAAAACCAAAACCACCAACTTAGAATTCTGTATCCAGCATAATTATCTTTCAAAACTGAAGGAGAAATACTTTCTCAGATAAAACACTACCACCCCTGGGTGGCAAGATGGCGATGGAGTAGGCAGACGTACCAACTTTCACCTCCCAGAACCAAAGTGGATTACAACTTAATTTTTAGAACCATCATCTGGAAAAACCAACTTTGGACTAAACTAAGAGGACTTTTTAACCAAGAAACATTGAAGAAGCCATACTGAGACTGGTAGGAAATGCAGAAACGCATAGAGGGCTGCCTAGCTCCCGGAGCAAACAGCAGCTCAGAGAGACTCGCATGGCAGGAAGTGAGTTTAGCAGAGAGGGGAGGGTCCTGGGCCCCAGGAACAAAGCCCCAGAGCCTAGAAGAAGCATATGAAAAGTATTTAGCTGCAAAACAAATCAAGATACTGGTTGTGAGAAAGAGACAGATTTCTCAGACCCAGGATTCTTCTTCTTTTTTCTTTCTGTATTTTTCTGAAGCTGGAAACGGGGAGAGACAGTCAGACAGACTCCCGCATGCGCCCGACCGGGATCCACCCGGCACGCCCATCAGGGGCGACGCTCTGCCCACCAGGGGGCGATGCTCTGCCCCTCTGGGGTGTTGCTCTGCCGCGACCAGAGCCACTCTAGCGCCTGGGGCAGAGGCCAAGGGGCCATCCCCAGTGCCCGGGCCATCTTTGCTCCAATGGAGCCTTGGCTGCGGGAGGGGAAGAGAGAGACAGAGAGGAAGGAGGGGGGGATGGAGAAGCAAATGCGTGCCTCTCCTATGTGCCCTGGCTGGGAATGGAACCCGGGTCCCCGCACGCCAGGCCGCCACTTTACCGCTGAGCCAACCAGACAGGGCCCCCAGGATTCTTCTTAAAAGGACTGTGCAGAAAACCTCTTTCACAACCACTCAACCGGGGCTCCTGAGGGCGGAGAAAGATGAGAGGACCGGAGTAATAGGAAGAGAGTGTAATCTAGGAGGTACAGGGAGAAACACTTTGAGGGACAGCCACCCTAACCCCTGGACTGAGTCACCCCCCAAATCTAAAGTGAATATTTCCTCTGGAACCAGTAGTAACTGCAAAGGGAAGCAGGACACCAGCCAAACAAGCTCTCCCGTGGCACTCAGAGCAGAGTAGCTTAGAAGGAGGGAGCCTTCAGTAATACAGTATTCTGTGCTTAGGTCTGAGCTGGAGCACCCCCACCCACACTGCTGAGGGCTCGCCGGAGGGCGGGCGGCAGTGGGATATGAATGCACGGTCCCGTCAGAGGGGACAGAAGCTGGGGCTGGCCAAAACTGAGGCCTGGTCTCACCCGATAGGGGAAGAGGGGATGCAAGAAAGCGGTCCAGCCTGGCTGCAGGGCTGGGTGAGCAAGAGCGGTCTCGCCTGCAGTCACACCTGCAGGGCAAAGAAAAGCCTGGTAACTGCAGAGACTCCCCGCTGAGTGTGGGCGCACAGCCCAGCCCGGCCCGTGGAGCCAGGGATTGCAGCCAGATGTGCGAGCGCAGCTCCACCTGGCGGGGGGGCGGCACGAAAGCCGGGGAACAGGTGGAGACCTGAGGCTGAGCGCCGCCAGGCAGCCCGCCCAGCCCACAGAGCCGGGGTTTGTGGCCCTACATGCGAGCACAACTCTGCCCGCAGGAGCAGGGTGAAAGCCCGGGAGTAGGTGGAGACATGCGGCGGAGCATAGGTGTGCAGCCCTGCTCATGGTGCCAAGGCTTGCAGGCCCTAGTGTGGTGCAGAACCCCACCCGTGGGGGTGTGGCTAAGGCTGAGGCCAGACGAGGCTTGTAGTCCCTGGGTGTGTGAACACAGCCCCTCCCATGGAGGAGAGGCAGAAACCACAGCGACAGCCTCAGTGGGCTGGTGACGGTAACTCCCATACCCGAACACCCGAGGCATTGGCAGAGGAGGTAGTGGGTCTGCAGTCAGATCACACCTTGGGAACACAGAGGCTACACCCATTGCTCTCCAGAGGCCACACCCTTCTTATACACAGATGAAATGGGAAGGCAGAGAAATGCAACCCAAATGAATCAAGAGAAATCACCAGGAAAGGACTTGAATGAGTCAGATATAACCAAATTACTGGATGCAGTGTTTAAAATAATGATTGTTAGGATGCTCAAAGATCTTAAACAACAATGGATGGACATAATGAACACCTAAATAAAGAGATAGCAAGAATAAAAAGGACATTGAAATAATAAAAAAGAGTCAGTCAGAAATGACAAATACAATATCAGAAATGAAGACCACAATGGAAGGAATTAAAAGCAGGATGGATGAAGCTGAGGATCAAATCAGCAAGTTAGAGGACAAGATAAACAAAGGCATGGAAGCAGAGCAGCAAAATGAAAAGAGACTCAAAAGTCTGAGGAAACTCTAAGAGAGCTCTGTGACAACATGAAGAGAAATAGCATCTGCATTATAGGGGTTCCTGAAGAAGAAGAGAAAGAACAAGGGATAGAAACCTTGTTCAATCAAATCATAGCCGAAAACTTCCCTAAATTGATGCAGGAAAAAGTCACACAAGTTGAAGAAGCACAGAGAACTCCATTAAAGAGGAACCCAAAGAAATCTACACCAAGACGCATCATAATTAAAATACCAAAGGTAATTGATAAAGAGGAAATATTAAAAGCTGCTAGAGAAAAACAGACTATCACTTACAAAGGAGCCCCCATAAGGGTGACATTCAATTTCTCAACAGAAACACTTGAGGCCAGAAGGGAATGGCAAGAAATATTCAAAGTAATGCAGAACAAGAACCTACAACCAAGACTTCTTTATCTAGCAAAGCTATCGCTTAATATTGAAGCAGAAATAAAAAGCTTTCCAGACAAACAAACAAACAAACAAACAAAAAACCTTAAGGAATTCATTACAACCAAACCAGTGCTGCAAGAAATGTTAAGGGGCATGTTGTAAACAGATCAAAGTAGGAGAATAATATAGCAAAAGAGGAATACAGCTTTAAAGAATAAAATGTAAACAACTACATATCAATAATAACCTTAAATGTAAATGGATTAAGGGATTGTAAAGCCAGAAGCCACGGACACCATCATAGCTGCCTGGCCCACGCAGGTTCGCATTGGATTCAGACAGTTGGTAAAGAAACAACAGAGTCAAAAACTGATGGGCTGTCATCTTTAATCCTAGCTTGCACCTGGCGGGCAAGTAAAAACACACACTGGGCTCCAAAACCCACTCACATTCAGTGCTCACAAAGCTACTGACTTATCTGAGTTTCCTAGAATCAAAGGTTTCTAGCTCACCAGACTTATTCACCTCTGTTCCCCATCTCCTTCCTTCTCCCTGCACAAACTCTGCACTAACTGGCTTCTCACTCAACACTCCACCATCTTGGCTGCTTCTCCTGGCCTCCTCCACGTGGCCTTTCTCTCCCCTTTCCTCTCTGCTCTCTCCTCTAATGATAATCTCAGGAACCAAGAGCAAGCTCCCGTTCTGGCCCTATTTTATAGTGTAGAAATCCAAACCTTTAATCCAATATACAAAATAGGGAAGTCTCTAATACAAAGTCACTTATCAGAGACGTGATAGGATTGTACCACCCCACATCAAAAAGGGTGGGAAAGGCTTAATCCCAAAACCAAGCCCCAGGCTACAAAGATCCTGCCTGCCCACAGAGACACACATTAATATCACCTGGGCAACAGCGTCCATGGGGGCAGCGCCATCTTTAACAAAGTGAGCATAATACATTTTATTTGCCCAACAGGGATCCAATCAAAATACATTGGGAAGCTGCGTGGATAAGAAAATGACCAATACATATGCTGTCTACAAGAGACACACCTTAAAACAAAAGATTCTCATATACTGAAGGTAAAAGGATGGAAAAAATATTTCATGCAAATGGAAATGAAAAAAAAGCTGAGGTAGCAATACTTATATCAGACAAAATGGACTTTAAAACAAAGGCTGTAGGCCCTGGCTGGTTGGCTCAGTGGTAGATAGAGCATTGGCCTGGCCTGCAGGAGTCCCGGGTTTGATTCCAGGCCAGGGCACACAGGAGATGCACCCATCTGCTTCTCCACCCCTCCCCCTCTCCTTCCTCTCTGTCTCTCTCTTCCCTTCCCGCAGCCAAGGCTCCGCTGGAGCAAAGTTTGCCCAGGTGCTGAGAATGGCTCTGTAGCCTCTGCCTCAGGCGCTAAAATGGCTCTGATTATGGCAGAGCAACGGCCCCAGGATGGGCAGAGCATTGCCCCCTGGTGGGCATGCCAGGTGGATCCCAGTCGGGCGCATGCGGGAGTCTGTCTGACTGCCTCCCTGTTTCCAGCTTTGGAAAAATACAAAAAAAAACCCCCAAAACAAAAAAAAAACCCAAAGGCTATAATAAGAGATAAAGAAGGTTACTACATAATAATAAAGGGAGCAATCCAACAGGAAGATATAACCATTATAATTATCTATGCACCTAATATAAGAGCATCTAAATATATAAAGCAGACCTTGATGGATATAAAGGGCGAGATCAACAGCAATACTATAATAGTAGGGGATTTCAATACCCCACTAACATTACTAGAGAGATCCTCAGGAAAGAAAATTAACAAAAAAACAGGAGACTTGACACACTAGATCAACTGGATTTAATAGATATCTTCAGAACCTTTCACCCTAAAGCAGCAGAATACACATTCTTTTCAAGTGCTCATGGTACATTCTCTAGGATAGACCACATGTTAGGGCATAAAAGCCGTCTCAACAAATTTTAGAAGAATGAAATCATATCAAGCATTTTCTCTGATAACAATGGCATGAAACTAGAAATCAACCACAACAGAAAAACTGAAAAATACTTAAAAATTTGGAAACTAAATAGCATGTTATTAAATAACGAATGGGTTAACAATAAGTCAAAGAAGAAATTAAAAAATTCCTAGAAATGAATGATAATGAGCATATAACAACTCAAAATTTATGGGACACTCAAAAGCAGTACAGAGAGGGAAGTTCATACCATTACAGCCATTCCTTAAGAAGCTAAAAAAAGCTCAAATAAAGAACTTAACCCTGCATCTAAAAGAACTGGAAAAAGAACAGCAAGTAAAGCCCAGAGGTAGTAGATGGAAGGAAATAGGAAAGATCAGAGTGGAAATAAATGACATAGAGGCTAAAGAAACAACACAGAAGATTAATGAAACCAGTAGTTGGTTCTTTGAAAAGGTAAACAAGATTGATGAACCTTTAACCAGTATCACCAAGAAAAAAAGAGAGGACTCAAATAAAATTAGCAATGAGAGTGGAGAAATAACAACTGACACAACAGAAATACAAAGGATTGTAAGAAAGTACTATGAAGAACTGTATGCCAAAAAATTAGACAACCTAGATGAAATGGACAAATTCTCTGAAAAATATAGTCTTTTAAAAATCAATCTGGAAGAATCAAAACCTAAATAGACTGATTACAACAAATGAGATTGAAACAGTTATCAAAAAACTCCCAACAAACAAAAATCTGGGGCCTGATAGCTTCACAAGTGAATTCTACCAAATATTCAAAGAAGATCTAACTCCTATCCTTCTCAAGGTATTTCAAAAAATTCAAGAGGAAGGAAGACTTCTAAGCTCCTTTTATGAGGTGAGCATAATTCTGATTCCAAAACCAGGCAAAGACAACACAAAGAAAGAAAATTATAGGCCAATATCCCTGATGAATTTAGATGCTAAAATCCTCTACAAAATATTAGCAAACCGGATCCAGCAATATATGAAAAAAATCATACACTATGATCAAGTGGGATTTATTCTTGGGAGGCAAGGCTAGTACAATATTCGCAAATCAATGTGATTCATCACATAAACAAAAGGAAGGAGAAAAACCACATTATAATTTCAATTGATATGCAGAAAAAGCATTTGATAAAATCCAGGACCCATTTATGATCGAATCTCTCAGTAAAGTGGGAATACAGGGAACATAGCTCAACATGATAAAGGCCATCTATGACAAACCCACAGCCAACATCATATTCAATGGGAAAAAATTAAAAGCAATCCCCTTAAGATCAGGAACAAGGCAGGGGTGCTCCTTTTTACCACTGTTATTCAACATAGTCCTGGAAGTCCCAGCCACAGCAATCAGACAAGAAGAAGAAATAAAAGGCATCCAGAATGGAAAAGAAGAAGTAAAACTATCATTATTTGCAGATGATATGATATTATATATAGAAGATCCTAGTCTCAGTCAAAAAACTATAGGACCTGATAAATGAATTCAGGAATGTGGCAGAATATAAAATTAATATTCAGAAATCAGAGGCATTTTTATACACCAACAATGAACTGTCAGAAAGAGAAATTAAAGAAACAATCCCCTTCACTATTGCAACAAAAAAAAAGTACCTAGGAGTGAATTTAACCAAGGTGAGTAAAGACTTGTTCTCAGAAGATTATAAAACATTGATAAAAGAAATCAAGCAAGATACAAACAAGTGGAAGCATATACCATGCTCATGGTTAGGAAGAATAAACATCATTAAAATGTCTATATTACGCAAAGCAATTTATAAATTCAATTCAATACCAAGTAAAATACCAATGACATACTTCAAAGATATAGAACATATATTCCAAAAATTTATATGAAACCAAAAAAGAACACGAATAGCCTCAGCAATCTTGAAAAGGAAAAATTAAGTGGGAGGCATCATACTTCCTGATACTACAAGGCCATTGTACTCAAAACAGCTTGGTACTGGCATAAGAACAGGCATATAGATCAATGGAACAGAACAGAGAACCCATAAACAAACCCACACCTTTATGGACAACTGATATTTGCCGAAGGAGGTAAGAGCATACAATGGAGTAAAGACAGCCTCTTCAACAAATGGTATTGGGAAAATTGGACAGCTTCCTGCAAAAAAATGAAGCTAGACCACCAATTTACACCATTCACAAAAATAAACTCAAAATGGATAAAAGACTTAAATGTTAGCCGTGAAAGCATAAATATCTTAGAAGAAAACATAGGCAGTAAGCTCTCCAACATCTCGCAGCAGTATATTTGCTGATTTATCTCTACTGACAAGTGAAATAAAAGACACGATAAACAAATGAGACTATATCAAACTAAAAAGCTTTTGCACAGCTAAAGACAATAAGAACAAAATAAAAAGACAAACTACACAATGGGAGAACATATTTGACAATATGTCTGATAAGGGGTTAACCAAAATTTATAAAGAACTTATAAACTCAACACCAGGAAGATAAACAATCCAATCAAAAAATGGGCAAAAGAAATGAATAGACACTTCTCCAAAGAGGACATACAGGTGGCCAATAGGCATATGAAAAAATGTTCAACATCACTAATCATTAGAGAAATGCAAATTAAAACCACAATGTTATATCAACTCACACCAGTCTTAATGGCGCTCATCAATAAAACAACACAGAATAAGTGCAGCGAGGATGTGGAGAAAAGGGAACCCTCCTGCCCTGCTGGTGGGAATGTAGACTGGTGCAGCCACTGTGGAAAACAGTATGGAGATTCCTCCAAAAATTAAAAATCGAACTGCCTTTGACCCAGCTATCCCACTTTTAGGAATATACCCCAAGAACACCATAGCACTGTTATGAAAGGAGAAATGCACCCCCATGTTTATGGCAGCATTGTTCACAATAGCAAAGATCTGGAAACAGCCCACATATCCATTCATTAGACGAGTGGATTAAAAAGGTATGTCATGGTACATATATACAATCGAATACGTTGGGGCCATGCAAAAGAAGTAAATCTTACCTTTTGCGACAACATGGATGGACCTCGAAACTATTATGTTAAGTGAAATAAGCCAGGCAGAAAAGGAAAAATATCATATGACCTCACTCATTTGAGGAATCCAGTGAACAATGTGAACTGAGCAACAGAATCTAGACAGAGGAGAGATCAAAGGGACCTGAGGAAAAGAGGACAAATGGAAGGGGGATGATAGGGTGGGATAAACCTGAAGGGAAGGGGGCAGAGTGCAATCGGGTGGAGGGAAAGGGGAGATTTTGAGGGGAATACGGGGGAGGGAGGATGCATTTGGGGCAGCACTAGAATCTATGTGAACAGAATAAATTAAAATCAATTAAAAAAAACCACTGTCACCACCACCCCCACAATAGGAATTTGTCACGTGTGTACTTGCCTGGAAAGAAATGTTAAAAGAAATATGATTTGTAAATATTCCATTCTGTGGCTTGTTCTTTTTATTTTCTCTGTTTCTTTTAGCACATTTTTATTGGTGTCAGTATTTAGCTAACAAAGCTTGATCTCAAAATGCATTGTGCTTCAAGTATTTCTGGAAACAGTATGCCTGAAATGATCTTTTTCATTTAAACTTATTCATAATCTTGGATATATGTTGTTCTTTTGTATTCAAAGTAGTCACAAGGCAGAAGCGTTATACTTACATTTTCATGCAAAAGAATGTGCTCTTCTGTTTTTATGTTTAATTTATTAGAGTGACACTGGTTAACATATTATACAGGTTTCTGGTGCCTAATTCTTCATCACATGTCTGTGCTTTTCTCAAGTAGATATAGTTGTGTTAGGAGTAATGCTTGACCTTTCAAATTGAATTAATGACTCAGCAACCAGAAGAACGTTTCTGATTCTTATTACTTTATTTTTGTAACATCCTCTAAAGTTCTTTGTCCTGAGGAACAGATTACCTTTCCATTGCATCAGCAATCAATATTATTCAAATGGCCACTGCTGTAGTTTCTTTAAGCTTCTTCTCTTGGACTGTTGTTACTAGTTTGGCACAGGCCACTGTAAATTATATACATACATCCACCCCCAAGTCACTCCCTGGTTTGAAAATGGAATCTGTGTATTGGCTTCTGTGTCTTTTAAGAGTTATTCCTATGGTGATGAATAGTCTGCTTAGTGTTCTGGTTTGCATGATTCTTCCGGGTTAGGTCATCTGGGTTTCCGTACTACCAGTTGCCTACACTTTGGATTAATTTTTCCATTTAGTTAAATTTCCATCACTAAAAAGCAAGTAGTTAGAATGCAAAACTAGTAGTTTAGTAGAATTAGCTACATCAGTGCTCTTAATCTGTTGATGATTTTCTTTCAGCGCCAACTGGCATGAGCTTGCGCATTTCATACAGCTTTAAACCCTTCAGTTGCAGTCAGAACTCCTGCAGAATTATTATCTTATAATGCAGTTGTCAGTGTTCCATTATTTATTGAAGCATTATGAGAGAGGAAGAATAAAACTAATAAAAGCATCTTGATAAGGGAAATTAGGTGTATCCATTCCTTTTTTTTTTTTTTTAAATCAAGAGAGAGAGAGACAGAGACAGGAAGGGAGAGAAATGAGAAGCTTCAACTCATAGTTGCGGCACCTTAGTTGCTTATGTGCCTTGACCTGTGTGCTTCAACCGAGCCAGTGACCCCTTGCTCAAGCCAGCAACCTAGGGCTCAAGTCAGCGACCTTGGGCCTCAAGCCAGTGAATTTGGTCTTAAGTCAGTGACTTTGGGCCTCAAGTGAGTGACCTGTGTGCTCAAGCCAGCAACCATGTGTCATGTCTGTGATCCCACTCTCAAACCGGTGATCCTGTGCTCAAGCTGGTAAGCCCACGCTCAAGCCAACGACCTTGGGGTTTTGAATCTGGGTCCTCAGCATCCCACACTGATGCTCCATACACAATGCCACTGCCTGGTCAGGCTCCATTCTTTATTTCAGTGAGTCAACATTTCCAATGCTTTGCTTTACTTTGTTTACATAAGCTCTGACAGGGCGGTCGGCTGTCTTCAAGTTAAACTTCCAGTATCCACAGTCATAAAACAACATGTTGAGGTATTTTAGTTAAGTTTAAAATATAACCCAAGAATGAGGAGTGATGAGCACAAGCAAAACAATGAATTTGGAGTAATAAAATGAGTTGTTGATTGGGACATATATATCATATGCCACATGGTCAAAGTGGATAGAATGACAGTTTCCTACTTGGAGGTCGATGCTCCTATAGCAAGCCCAGCTGTATAAAGTCCTAGATGTTTAGAAATTAAATCAACCAGGAAAACAGAACCCCAGATGCCACAGGCCTTGTGAGAAATTCAGAACTGTAGTTACTAGTGCATAACCCAGATTTAGTCAAACAAAATAATATTATTTCCTAAGTGGAATGATGATTTAATAGAGCTAGTGAATTTCAAACCCTGAAAAAATACTGCTTACTGAATTATAGTCATTGTTATCTACTTAATTTAAATCTGGAGAATCATATTAGTTTAAATTAGTTTAGTTTCTTCTGTAACTCCTAATTCATAATCAATGTGTTTTTGCAATTAGTCTGAAGCAAAGAGATTTTTGTTTCTTTCACTTCTCTATTATTAATAAAACTAGAAATTATTTCTGCTTCTAGAATGACTATATTTCATTTATACCTAATACAGTACATACTACATTGTAGGCACTCAGTAAATCTTGATGTAGTCATTCTGTCAGGAGGCAAAGGGGAATCAGGGTATCTAATCATTAACTTATATTAAATTAAAAAAAATAAAGCTACAGAATCAATTCAAAACCTCTTATTGCCATCTCAGTATTTTGAGGAATGTGCACTGGATCACTCATGTCCCAGGAAGAAGGCAGTGTGTGTGTGTGTGTGTGTGTGTGTGTGTGTGTGTATCTGTTCACTCTTTGTTGTTACTCCATAGATGTCCAGGCTTTTAACAAACCTGGCTCTTGTTTCTTGACTGTTTTTCACAAATCCACCTGGCATGTATCACTATAGAACTTTTGTACTAGTTCTTTTACTTGGACTTTGGTACATGCAGTATTTGAATTCTGAGCCAGTGTTGCCTTCTTCAAGTGATTTTATTTTCTTTGTTTTTTTTTAAGTGAGAGCAGGGGAGATACAGAGACAGACTCCCGCAGGTGCCCTGACCAGGATCCACCCCGCAACCCCCGTCTAGGGTGGATGTCATAACCAAGCTAATTTTTCTTAGCACCTGAGGCAGAGGCTCAAGGTAGCTATCCTCAGCACCCAGGGTCAATGCACTGGAATAAATTGAGTCATGGCTGCATGAGAAGAGAAAGAGAGAGAGAGAGAGAGAGAGAAGGGGGAGGGGGGAGAAGCAGATGATTGCTTCTCCTGTGTGCCCAACTGGGAATCGAACCTGGGACTTCCTTATGCCGGGTCGACACTCAACCACTGAGTCAACCAGCCAGGGCTGTGATTTTATTTCTAAGGTATTTTTTCCCTGTGAACGATTGGGGCTGGCTTTTATAACCCACAGATGAATATGAAATTATCAGTCTCCTTCCCAAATCCCATTACTCTGTCAACTTTGACAGTAATCATCCTTCTAGTTTCTTGCTGTTTCCCTGCGTGTATTCATTGTTCTTCAACTTGTCCTCTTCTGAAAGAAACCCTTAATCCTCTTGCTTTATCAGGCTTTTTAGTTTCTGTTGTGAAATCACCTTTACATATCAGCTCCCACAAAGCCTTTGCAACCTTCCTGGAAGAGAAGTAGCAGTTTGCTCCTGGAAACCTGTCGTTAGTTAGATCAGTTTTTATGACTGACTCCTCACTTGCTCGCATAGTTTATCTTTTGATCTTTTATTTATACTTCAGTGTAATTTCATTAGATGTATGTTGTGTTCAATGTTTATATATATACCTGTGTGACTTGTATGCTTGTACTATGGGTGCCTATATCTGTAATACAGACTGACCTAAAGGGCAAATTCTGTATCTTATTTATGAACCAATTAGCATACTCATGTGTGACAGATTTCAACAACTGCTTAAGACACACAGTAAATTTATAATAAATACTTGTTTATTAACAGAACTTAAGAATTTTTAAAATTTATATTTTTCCCCCATGTTTTATCTCTCTGTTCTTTAATGATACATCAGAGCTGGGCTGGGCTGTTGTAATGACTTTTTACAAATCTGATGAGTCTGATGTTCAAGGTCAGAATTGAGTACTGGGTGAGTCACCATATGACTAAGAGTCATTGGTGTGACCTATTGTATGACTGGTGTTTTTTTGTTTTGTTTTGTTTTTTAGTCAAGTGAGAGTCAGGGAGGTGGAGAGACAGACTCTCCGTATGCATCCCAACTGGGATCAACCTAGCAGCCCATGTCTGGGGTCGATGTTCTACCCTTCTGAGACCACTGCTCTGTTGCTCAGCATCTGAGCTATTTAGTGCCAGAGGCAAGGTCATGGAGCCACCCTCAGTGCCCAGGGCCAATTTGCTTATTTGAACCATGGGTATGGAAGAGGAAAAGAGAGAGAGAGAGAAAGAGAGAGAGAGAGAGAGAGAGAGAGGGAGAGAGAGAGGAAGGGGCTGGAGAACCAGATGGTCACTTCTGTGTGCCTCGATTGGGAATTGAACCTGGGAAATCAACACGCCGGGCCAATGCTGTACCGCTGAGCTAGCCGGCCAGGGCCTATTGTATGATTTTTGATAGGGTAACAGAAATATGAGAATTCAGAAGCACAATGCATGTGAAAGTGCTGTATAAATATACAGTGCCTGCACACACACACACACACTGCGAGTGATTTCAGGCAATGCACATTCAGTGGTAGGAGCTCAAGTATGTTGCTGTTATAATTAATGACAGTCCCCATAATGAGTAGAAACTGGTTTAGAGATCTAGCAGGTAAGTATAAGATATGGTGGCTTGTCCTGATTTATTGGTATGGATTATAGTATCCTAAGGGTCTGCAAAATAGTGTTTGCCTTGAAGTAAACAAAGAGGATTTGTTTAATATTCCCTAACAGGATATGTAGGATTGAGTGATTATTTTTTTTGTAGATGTTGAATTTTATTTCATTAATAAGTGAATTAAAATGACATAAAGAATATTGAAGACTCATTTTCATGCATTGTATGTTATTTTAATTTGGGGGAAGGGACTTTGAATATTGATAGGTTTTAAAAATAAAGCAATATCCACTATTTGCAGATACTGAGAGATGTCTGTAAGGACCCTCTCTCATGAAATGGAGCAATGTCAAAAGAATTTGTTGGGAGTTATGCATATGTATGTGTCCTTCTAAAAGATCCATATACAAATTTACTTAAAACCCATATAAGTGACTATTTAATATGTACTTATTATACTATACCAGACAAATTTTAAAATAGAATTATAGTTGACTTGAATTAATTTTTATATTTAAAGATGTAGATAATTTTTTATAAAATTTATTCATATTTAGAAAAGCTAGCTTGTTCTTTCTGGATCTTAGTCTTCTCTAATGTAGAAGTCAATTATAATATAGTGACTTTCTGGTTGTATTTGAAACATGTCATATATGTCAAGAGCATAATTTATCCTGGAAGTCTGGGATGAGGATTCGATTTTGACATCAAGTTTTGAAAGTTTATAAACTGTAGGGATTGACTGACTCACAGGTGATATTTTGATTTAATGTTAAGAAGCCATTCAACTTTTTTATTATATCGATAAATACTGTAATACTCAAGGTCAATAAGAAACAAAGAAAGAACGACAACAGGTATCCTTAAATAAATGAAGTGATGCTTTAGTACCAGTATATTAACACTTAATTCTCTATTTTTAGTAAAAATTAAGATGAACCCTGTTTAGTATAGAAAAGGTATCATTAGGTTAATCTGTAAGGTTTATCTTCTGAAGTACCAAATGACCCTAACTCGGGAATTAGTCAAAATGGCATGTTTGGTTTTGGATTATATATAATTAGAATAATCCAGGCAGGTATGCAGAAAGGATTACCACGTGCATCAGATTTATAAAAAGACAAACAGAGGTGTTTTTAATTTAGGGATGTCTGATATTGTTACTGAGAGTATGGAAAGACCTAATCTAGTTTCTTCAAAAAAAAGTATACATATAGAATAGGTCTACAGCAGGGGTCCCCAAACTACGGCCCTAGGGCTGCATGCGGCCCCCTGAGGCCATTTATCTGGCCCCTGCCGCACTTCCGGAAGGGGCATCTCTTTCATTGGTGGTCAGTGAGAGGAGCATAGTTCCCATTGAAATACTGGTCAGTTTGTTGATTTAAATTTACTTGTTCTTTATTTTAAATATTGTATTTGTTCCCATTTTGTTTTTTTACTTTAAAATAAGATATGTGCAGTGTGCATAGGGATTTGTTCATAGTTTTTTTTATAGTCCGGCCCTCCAATAGTTTGAGGGACAGTAAACTGGCCCCCTGTGTAAAAAGTTTGGGGATCCCTGGTCTACAGTATGTTTTCTAAGTTAGAACTTCACACTGAAAATATAAGTCCCAGATGTATGTTTATTTTGGTCTAGAGGGAAAATCTTATGCATGCCGTATAGATACACAATGCTAAAACCATGCTGATAGCTAACAGAATGAATCCTGTTGATCTAAAAGTAGAAAAAAGAAAACTTTGAAAAAAGGTATGGGGGGAATGGTTTTAAAAGAGATCAATATTACTGCTAAAAGATGTGTAAATTTTTTCTCCATTAAATTGAAATAGATATTTTAAAACAAGTGATATGCAATTTTTGGGTGAGAGTATAGAAGAACAGAAAATAAAATAAAATACACTAATGGTGAGAATGTTTAATATAATGTCTGTGGTGTGTAGGGGAGGAAAAAGTTTTCCTCAGCTTTCTTAGGGTCCCTGGCTGGATCTGCAAATTATAGGGACAAAGCTTGATTAATAGGAGAAATACACACTTATTTATTGAATAAAAGTTTTATGTGACACAGTGTCATAACTGCAGGCATCCCCAAACTACGGCCGCTGGCCGCAATTTGACCCCCTAAGGCCATTTATCCAGCTCCCGCCATACTTCCAGAAGGGGCAACTCTCTCATTGGTGGTCAGTGAGAGGAGCACTGTATGTGGGAGCCCTCCAATGGTCTGAGGGACAGTGAACTGGCCCCCTGTGTAAAAAGTTTGGAGACCCCTGGATAAGGAACTGAAGGGGTGTTAGACCTGAGTGTTTTTATGCTAGGCTTGATGAAGAGTGGACAGGTGAGTATATGAGAGGTCAGAGAGTCTGAGTAAGTATAATAAACCTGAGGAAACAGAGCAAGGCCTTTGTTCAGATTCTTCTCAGTGGTCAAAGCTTTGTCTTTGGAGACAAGGATGCGTCTTTCCTCTGGGTAGAGGGAGGGCACCTGCCACGTGAGGCTTTTATGACTTGTTTTGGGGGAGAAAGGCTGAGGAACGGTCACAGTGACCTTTCTGCTTTTGCTGTTTTCTCAAACCCTTGTTTTGGGGATGGTGTGGCCTGAACCCTGTTATTCAGTCCCCTGTCTGAAACTCTCCCAAAAATTTTCACTATGTTAGTAGATCATCCCATTACCCATTGAACCAGTGTATAAGTCCTGGATATTTCTATGGAAACAAAAGAAAAGAAAAAAAAGTTCATCGTTAGAACAAACTTTAAACTCAGTTTTTGAGTCCACCGGACAGTCAGTTGAGAATATTTCTAGATGTTGGACTCAAAGCATCTTCAGATGGTGTGAGACAGGCAATATGGTAGGTTTTCCTGGTTTATATTTGACTGTGTCTGGTGATGTCACCAAGTATGCTGATAAACTTTCTGAGTGGCCCACAGAGCAGGCCTGCCGAGTGGCGGCATGAGCTATGGTGATTTCTCTGAAGTTTATGTCAGGTTGTTCAGCTTCAATTTGCGGGGATTTGGGAAAGAGGCAGTTTTAATTTTAGTAAATCATGGCAGAAATGAGGGAGAAAAATTGGAGATATTAGTTTGGAGAGTTATAACTAGATATTGGAGGAGACTAGATCAATTCAGTATTTAGTTCAGTTTTTAAGTAGGTAAAACCTTAAAGACAATAAACTGAACTAGAATTGAATACCCACAAGGGTGTGCTATAGTTTGCCACTGAAACATAATTTTTGTTCCTATAGTCACCCCTATTTCTATCAAAAACAATGTAAGACTAATTGGCTTGCAAAATAAGATTAGTTTTATTAACGTGGCCTGATTAGTTATATTAGTGCAGCAAGATTAGCGGTTGACTAAATAGGCTCTTTTAAAGTCAGCTTTGCTGGAACTTCTAAAAAGGAATCTCAGATTGGACTTTTAAAAACCGCTTGAGGCTAGGAAGCTACACTAATGAATGAGTTCCTTTGTTCTTGAAGTCCCCCAAATATCCTGAGGTTCCAGGGTCTTGCAGGAAGTGACTTGCCTAACTTACCTGTTAGGCAGGAACTCTGTAAGCAAGACACCAGGTGGTTTTTTCAAGAGGAGCATTATGTACATCGACTCCTTAAAGTCAGCCTTAGTTTCTTAAAGGTGTCTGTGATATCTGATTCTGTGCACAACAGTCTCAAATATAATATTCCAATCAAAGCCTTGATAATATAGCTAACATTTACAATTGTGTTCTATTACAAGAACAGATTCTTATTGAACTTATTCAAATAACTATAGTGCCTTGAAAATAAAAAAGATTAGTTATTAAGAGTTTCCAAATTTTGGAGGGATTAGGTAGGGAGAAAAGATAAATGTTTCAATTCTGTTTTAAAAAGTATTAATTTAATAAATTGCTGTAAGTTGTAAGTGGCTTAAGAGAAAAGAGAAAGTTTTTGTAAATTCGTAAAACAAAACATTAAAGAACCATCAATGCTTCAAACAAAAACTATAGAAATTATAGTTATCCACATCATTTTTTTCAGTTCTGTGTAATTAATTCTTGTTCTGCTCGATGTCTGGTTAGCAGTCCCATGACTCTATCAGCTTCTTCATTAGTTCTGGAAACTCTTAATCCAGACTAAGAGTTACACAGCTGTGTGGAGCATTCTCACAGCAACTGATTGTAAGCCCCCTAAGGGAGTAATCAGAGTAAAAGAATAACTGTAAATGACAAATGACTTAAAAATAGTCACAGTTCAAGTTCTGATGAGGGCTCATTTGCTAAGGGAGTTTAGTAATTTCTGTGACATCCAACAATAATAATTGGACGAAGAGGGTATTGACAGAAATCTATGAACTTCATACAGTTTCTGGAATACCTATATGAATATATATTCATGCATATATAATGTATGAGGGTTTATCATCACTATTTATTTGCCTTTGTTTCCCTTGTAATTTAACATATCAAATGAACTTGATTATTTTAACATCTCTCACAAGGTGAGAGGCAAATCCTTGGCGATTTTCCAGGGTCCCTCTGACAAACTTCAACATTAGTTGAGGCGAAAAAGATTTTTTGGGGGGGAATTTTTAAAAAATATATAAAAAGGTTTGGACACTTGACTAAATAGAATCATATATCATTATGAAGTGAGGCTTAATTATTTCACCAAAGTGAAAAAGATTTTCTAAGCAAATGTGGAAGATTATTACATGGTTGTGAACAAAACTTAGCTCTTTTAATAATGTGAAGACTGAGTTTTCTTAAGCTACCAAAGGCCAGAGAAAGACAATGTGAAGCACAGGAACATATTCTAAGATACATCTAGGTTTCTGAGGCAGATTTTTTTTTTTTTTTTTTTTCTGAAGCCGGAGAGGGGGAGAGACAGACAGACTCCCGCATGCGCCCGACCGGGATCCACCCGGCACACCCACCAGGGGGCGATGCTCTGCCCCTCCAGGGCATCACATCACTCTGTTGCGACCAGAGCCACTCTAGCGCCTGGGGCAGAGGCCAAGGAGCCATCCCCAGTGCCCGGGCCATCCTCGCTCCAATGGAGCCTCGCTGCGGGAGGGGAAGAGAGAGAGAGGGGAAGGAGAAGGAGGGGTGGAGAAGCAGATGGGCACTTCTCCTGTGTGCCCTGGCCGGGAATCGAACCTGGGACTTCTGTACGCCGGGCTGATGCTCTACCACTGAGCCAACCGGCCAGGGCCAGATTTTTTTAAAGGTAAAGAAAACTCAGAGAAGTAGTGATATTTTTAAAGATACACTTATTAACAATAAGGCACTATGCTATACTCTTTATGTGCATTGTTTTATTCAGTCTCTGTGAAGAAGATACTCTTATTTTCATTTCCCAGATAAGCAAACAGACTTAGTGAAGCAACTTGGCCAGAGTCATACATCTGTGAGAAATAGCCCTAGTATTTGAACCTGTTTTGCATTGAACCTGAGTTCTTTACAACTACAATATATTTTATAACCTATATTAACGATTTGTTTAAGGTCATGTAAATCTAAATTTTAGACCCAAGGGGGAAAAAATAAGGTTTTAGTTTTTAAATCCATGGCTCTTTTGACCATAGCCTGCCACCTCTTGACATAGGTTTATTTAATCTATTTTCTGTAGGTCCATTTAGGAATACCAAGTAGTGAGATACTATTGTTAGAATGGTCATTACAAGACCTTGACAGTACAAATGGAAAGATTAAGAATTGCTTTGGAGAATCAACATTTTATTGACTGAAAATGACCCTTAATATTTTCCCTCACCCAGGATAAACCTTCCTTGCATTAACACTTTGCAGCCAAAAGCCATATCTAAATTCCGCTGCCTGTGCAAACTCTAGTTCTGTGATATTCAAAGACGTTAAATCAGTTTTAAAACTGATCTAGCCTCTGGCAGTTTAATGTCAGTGTGTCATTGTGGCATTCAGCTCAGATCATGTGGAAGTATTGCTGTCATGACTTCAGCTGTAGGACTGCAGTTCTTCTGGAGGCCACTGATACAGCTCGTCAGACCTAAGCCCCCTCTCCCACACGCATATACTGATCACATACAAACCTCAGGGATCATTTGATGTGCAAGTTTAATTGCAGGTTTTATTTTCAAACGATGATATAAGCTGTATTATTCTAACAGCTATTTGTGCAGCTTTTTCTAAATGGCTTCTCTGAAAGCAAGCATTTCATTCTATTTATTGAAAGGTCTCCAGAGTCAATTGTCCAAGGCTGCTTGCTCAGTATTAGCTTGTTAAAGTATATATATGATGAGCCTTTTAGTGGGTTCAGGCTTTGAAATTACACTTGGGCATTTCTCCTGAAATTTTTTTTTTTTTTTTGTATTTTTCCGAAGCTGGAAACGGAGAGAGACAGTCAGACAGACTCCTACATGCGCCCGACCAGGATCCACCCCGCATGCCCACCAGGGATGACGCTCTGCCCACCAGGGGGCGATGCTCTGCCCCTCCGGGGCGTCGCTCTGTTGCGACCAGAGCCACTCTAGCGCCTGGGGCAGAGGCTAAGGAGCCATCCCCAGCGCCCAGGCCATCTTTGCTCCAATGGAGCCTTGGCTGTGGGAGGGGAAGAGAGAGACAGAGAGGAAGGAGAGGGGGAGGGGTGGAGAAGCAGATGGGCGCCTCTCCTGTGTGCCCTGGCCAGGAATCGAACCCCGGACCCCTTGCACGCCAGGCTGACGCTCTACCACTGAGCCAACCAGCCAGGGCTCTCCTGATTTTTTTTGATAAACATTCACAATTTATTTTCTCTGTTTGCTAATTTGCTCCCTCCACACTTTCTTCCACCTTCATGGCCTTCCCAGTGCTACAGCATGAGGTTACGCTTTAGGAGAGGTTAAGTCTCATTCTCTGCCTGATGGGATGATTTCCTGACTATGACAGAGTTACAGGGAAAATGCTCTGGGAAGCCTTAGTACTCTCATATGAATTGCCTTTTTCTTTCCAAATAGCACTTACGAATCCAGAAGTATTCGATATTTTAATAAACTGAAATAGTCCAGTCATTTTTGTTGTTGTTAAACATCTCGTGGAAAGAACAGGTATGGGGGATGACATATTTTAAAAATGCTGTTTTATATTAAATATTTTGTCAGTTCTTTTGATATGTATCTGCTGAACCAATTATGTAGACTGCTGACACTATCTTTAGTTAGGTGAAATGAAGATGCTCCAAGTGAAATCTTAATCATGATGGGAAACACTGGTACTACATGCCAAAAGCTTCCTTTTTCCCTGTCAAAAATTCATTGTACCCATTATGTTTCAGTAGAGTCTGTATTTAAATGGAAGATTTTCAGCAGAAATTTGAGGGTCTGTCAAAAGCGTTGTTTGCTAATTGGTGAGGTGGTTTCACAGATGTCCTCCTAGCAACTAATAATATCCCCTCATCTATCATTAGATTGTGCAACTATTTAGCAATTTAATTCTTCTAGAGACTTACCATTTTATGTTGAAAAGAGTAAAACTGCCAATTACTATGTTTTAGCCAAAATCTAATTAAGTAGATTTTTCTTTTTTCAAATTTGAATTAGGAAAACATTCTAGAATGTTAGATCAGAATGAGATCTTACAGATCTGTCTCATTGATCTCATTTTTCAGGTTAGGAAATGGAGGTGGGGAGGTGGGGTGCCTGCTCAAGGTGACAGGGCTAGAAGGTGGCAGCCTTTGGTTTCCTACTGATGAGGGCTTTACACTTCACATGTCTTTGGTTATTAGAATGTGAATAGAAATGAGAAATCACTTTTTTTCATTTTTTTTCACCATTTCCTTCAAAATTTTGTTGGCTTTTTGATTGACATTGCCAAATAAGATTGTGATATATTGGAACTATATAGTGATTCCTATGCTGAAAATGATATTTAAAATCCATAATCAAACTTATTTGTTTGGTGTTTCTGTTAGTATATGCCTAAACACTGTCAATTTGAGGCAGATTACCATTTTGTTCACGTCTATACCCTGTTACATCATTTTGCAATTCATCTTTGTCAAATCAGTATTCCCTAACTTATAAGACATTCAAGCCTTGTATAGCTATGAAGATTTAATTATGATCTCACTCTCCCACTCTATGGAAGAATGAATAATGTTGGACTTGCTCTTTATATTTATTTACCCCACAAAGTACCCATTTGTATGCTTTTTGTTTTCTGCTTTTAATCTAGTTTCTATGACCTAGCTCCAAACCCGTAGTGATTCACTTAATCTTTTTTATATGAACCAATTAGTTCTTCTCATTCACATACCATGCATGTTTGTTTTTTCTTGCATGCCTATAATAGACGTGATTCTTCCAAAATAGGAATGATATTGCATTCCCTATTCTTTCTCCAAATAAGTTGTTTAAGAATTTGGTTGGTTATTCTACCCAAACTCATTTAGCTAGCTTAATTTATATATAATTGAGATCTGGTAATATGTAGTTTAGAGTTGCTTCTAGAAGCCTCTTTTGGATTCTTTTTTATTAGTAGCATATGAATTTCTTAACTCCTACTTAAAAAAAAACAGTTTTAAAGTTAGAGAAGAATTGTTGCTTTAGAGAGACAAAGCAGATAGTGAATCTTAGAAGAGGAAGGATTGGTACACAAATGAGGATCTGAGGTTGAAGTGTACAGGAACTAAGAGTACAGTTCTGCTTATATTTCCAAGATGAATGGATTACGACATTTGCTAATTCATTTTACTTGGCTGTACCAACAATTTATGTGAATGACTTACATGTCATTTTGGATCCAGTAGTCTTAGTTGATACGTTTATCTACAGCCTGTCTTGTCTGCCAGTATTTTTGTTGTTACAAAGTGTGGAATGTAGGGCAAGCTTACTAATAGAAGTATATGTGTAAAAAAAAAAGTGTGTGTGGGTGCATATGTGTGTGCACACTCACACACACATGTTCTTATGCAATTTCCAGCTTTCAGTAATTAATGGAAAAATGTATTGTAATCAAATCTATAATGTTCCAAACATATAATATTTCTTATGGTTCCTTCTGTTAAATGCCTTTCTTAGAAGGTTGAGGGAATCAATAAATGCTTATACCTTGCTTAGATTTGTCCCATGTCGTTTGTGTCCTGAGTGTGTATATGAATGATTATGGTTTTAGTCCATGCAATTTTTTATGAGTATTCTGGATAATGGTTAGTCCTATGCCGTCGTGTACCAGATTAGCCTTTTATGAAACTATCATTAACATCTTTACCAATGATTCAGAGCCAAAAGGTACGTCAAAATTCTGTTACTTTAACAGCAGGGCATTAAATATACTTGTTAACTTATAAGGAAAATACCTATCTTAAAAAAATAAATGGGCCTATTTGGAAACATTAACATTTTGGGCATTTAGCAGCCCATGGGCCTAGGAGATATTATCTTTAAAATGACAGAGATTGGAATTGGGATACCTTTTAACATTCCTTTTGGTTCAATGATACGTTGTACATTGAAATGTTGAGTTGGAATTTTGTGATTGTATTTATCATTTTGAAAAAGGCTTTTATGTCTGCTACTGATTTTCTCATGGAAGAGATTGTATTAGTACTTGCTGCTGTTCTCCCCTTTAGTTCCAAGACTTTATTATGTTTCTTCTCACTTTCTTGATAGTGCTGCTCTATATTCTGCCCTTTTTTCCTGATGCTCTTCTGTCGCAGGGAGCCCTGGTTCCCCAACATACGGACTCTGAGATGGAAATTGGTGCGCAGAAGTATATTGAAAAGTTCTATTGGGATCAGCCCCTGTGGAAGGGAAGAAAGAAACACAGCTGTATGGGCAGAGGGGATCTGACCCCTTGGGGAGCTCTGAGGCTGTAATGGCTTTTCACCATTGTCTCTAGTTAGGGAGAGGATCCAACTCCTTATATTCCCTATGTCAACCAATCTTTGAATGTGGGCTGCCTTGGGAAGGGCGCTTGACCTTGTGTGAGCAAACTCTTCAGCCAAGGCTGTTCTCGAAGAGCTGATAGCCGAGGGCTGTCTGCTGGCAGCACCTGGGGAATAACTCCATCAGTCCTGCAAAGGGGACCTCGTTGGTACATCACTGTTTCAACTCCATCTTTTTTTGCAGTGGTGTTGGAGATGGGCAAGAATTTCCAGGAATGGGGAGTTGCAGGGCACACTGGTCAGGAGCTTGAGAGATGATAGAGGAAAGTTGGTGTGGATTGGAATGGAGTGGGTTCTGACAGATAATTGAGTTCATGCATTGATTATTGATTTTCTAAAAAGGTTAGAAAATTTTATCTACAGTGATGCTGTTCCTTTTTTAAGTTACAGAAACCTGATGAAAACTGGGTACCCTTTGCAGAGCAATGTGCATATCTTTGATTATATAAACTCTGGTTTTTGTAAAACCTACCTATTTTTTTTTCAGTTTCCTTTATTACCTTTTTTTCCCACTTCCTCTATCTTTTTAATAATTACACCTTTTTTTCCTTTGCATCTTCATATAAAAAAATAGTTGAGTACTAAATTCTCTGCTTGGTATATCTGTTAATGCTCAATAACAGTAAATCATTTCCTTACATATTGTGTAATTCCTAAATTGTAAACTTATCTTCAAGGGTATTGCTTTATCTGTTTTTGTTTTGTTTTGTTTTTATAGCTTTAAGAAATCCTACATGGCTTTTTTATGGAATGTTACTTTAAAATGCTTTTATGTTTCTTTATTCCATATAGTTTAAGGATATCATTAGTCCATAACCCAATTTATCTTAATTTCTTAACGTGGAGATTGTTACACCAATAATATTCACACCTAAGAACTGTTGTGAGACAGGCTTAGGGTTTTAATTTCTGGATGTAACATTTCCCTGGTCCTCTGATCCAGATTCTCAGAGACAAGCCCCCTTGATGTCTTTCTAAGACAGTGATGGATTGGTCCTGCCCTCTTCACCATTTTTTACTGGGATTGCAGTCCTTTGAAGACAGCTCTGATTTTTTTTTTTTTTTTTTTACAGAGAGAGTCAGAGAGAGGGATAGATAGGGACAGACAGACAGGAACAGAGAGAGATGAGAAGCATCAATCATTAGTTTTTTGTTGTGACACCTTAGTTGTTCACTGATTGCTTTCTCATATGTGCCTTGACTGCAGGCCTTCAGCAGACCAAGTAACCCCTTGCTCGAGCCAGCGACCTTGGGTCCAAGCCGGTGAGCTTTGCTCAAGCCAGATGAGCCCGCGCTCAAGTTGGCGACCTCAGGGTCTTGAACTTGGGTCCTCCGCATCCCAGTCCAATGCTCTATCCACTATGCCACCACCTGGTCAGGCAAGACAGCTCTGATTTTATGGAAGGACCTCAGTACCAGCTTTATACCTTGTACCCCCAAGACCTCTTCTGTCCCTGCATGGCCATCAGGGTTGCTGCATATAGTCCTGTGTTGAAGAAAAACAGGGCCAGAAATCTAGCTCTCTCGAGACAGCACTTTATTCTGCTCTCTGCTCCCTGCTCCTTGAGAGCACATCTCTACTGATTTCAATTAGCAGGAAGCACTAGAGCCTCCAGTGATCCCTCCTGGCAGCCAAGGTCGGCAGTATTAGCTTCTGCGTTTACCACTTAGGCCATCTGTTCTAGCTTTGGATTGGCACCAGGGATTTTCAGTATAGCAAGTGAAACTATGTATTTAATTTTAAAATTTTGTTACACTCTTTTTAGTCTTTTCTGTTTATAGCAGAACACCTTCTTCCTTAGTTTTGTTGACCATATTGCTGAATCCAAAATTCCCACTAGTAACTCTAGTCCTCAGATTCCACCTCTTTAGAATGGGAGTAATAATAAGGTGACCAAATTTTTTACAATGAAAAGGAGAACAAAAATAAATTGAAGAAAACAATATTGTAAATAAAAGAAAAATTTTATTCGTTGCAACAATAATACGCTCTAATATGATAAATGCATAATAAAAACATTTGTAATATTTTATATTGTAATTATGCTTACATGCCTATTAATTTTTAATAATAATGTAAGAAAGTACTCATTTAGATACAAATATGTCATATCACTCGCAATGAATCGACTGCATTGATCTAATATGGACATTTACAGATTAGTCTTCCAATATCAAAAAGGAGGACATGTAGGAGGACACTTTTCGAGGGTGGACGGAATTTAAAAAAAAAAGACTGTTCTCCCTAAAGGAGGACGATTTGTCACCTTAGTAATAATAGTGGCTATGTGTATAGTGTTTGTAGAGCACATAGTGAGCTCTCAATCAGTGTTGGGTATCATTATTTGCACCAGTTAAAGCTTTAATTTACCACTGTAGGGAAGAGTTGGAAATGTAGTAGTGGCTATGTTTACTTATTTAACAAGAAGAGGAAGTCTTAGTTAACTCCCCAGAGAAACCAGAGGAGAAACTGTTCAGTATAGTGCGTGCTGAAACTGAAGCTTCCAGCCCCACCCTTCTGTTGATAAGCCAAAGGTCACTTGGCAGCAAGAGTGAACTAGGAATGTCCTCTCAGTATTGCCCGAGAGGATTGCTTAGAGATGTTTTGCCTGGACTGTGTGGATAGATAGGTAAGTATGAGTTTGTGGAATATTTTCTTTGCTAAGGAGGGCTCTCAAAGTCATAATTATTATAGAGGATATTTATAGACTTTGAAACGTGTAGTAGTAATACTTTTTTTTTTAGTCCCGGTAAATTATTATTCCAAGTGGATTCTGAAATTGGTGAAACTGGTACTGCAGGTTCCAAAGGGTCCTGCCTGCTGGATTCTTGCTTATGGAGATGGGGATGTAAAGGATTTCCTTCCTTTAGGTCATGGTGTTTACAAGAATAATTTTTCCCAAACATAGCAAAGAAGAAATCTGTTGACTATTAACAGTTGGGAAAGTATACACATATCATGCTTTCATAAAATTATTTTTAAATTAATATGCTATGCCAAATACTGTGATTATCCTATAAATGTTAACTGTTTTGGATTGTTTATACAATGTTAATTGTACTGTGAAAATTTGCTTTTTAACTAAGTTCAACTTTCTTAGGTTGTTATTGGCTTTGAGTCCACAGACTTAACACTGCCAAATTTCTGTGTAAACATTTTCTTGGGCCTAAAATGTAGAATATGTGTATTTAAAGTTTTTTTTAATCCATGTATATTAATGGAACTTGTAAATGTTTAAATAGTAAATTAATGGAAGTTTTAAAAGAAGAACTCTTTCAAAAATCCAACTTTATAATTATGGTGTTTTATATATCAAGTTTGACCATAGTGACAAAAATATATGATTCTTAATATATAGAGATCTGTTTTTTAGCCCTTATTGATTTATTTGTTACATTTTGTTTAATTCAGGAAGAGCCTTTTTGTTATTGTTCTGTTACTAGGAATTGGGTACAAGGCTAAGTTTTACTATTTAAAAACAAATAAGAACTAATAATATTGTATCAGACTACACTAGATAGAGAACAAAAGTAAATAACTGATTACATTGCTGTTTTGGTGCTGGGAGGTATAATGCATTCTTGAGTTCAAGTGCTATGGTTATGGCTGTATTGATCCTTTTTGAAACACATTCTTGAAAATGTTGATTTTCCAGTATTGTGTCAGTTCATTATTAAGACGTTCTATGTCATAAAGAAAATTAACCAATTTACACAAATTTTCACTACCCTTACTGGCATTAAATGCAGCTTTTTGGTAGCATATATAGGTGAGGTTAAGATGTTTATGGTCTGATTTAGTTTTGCCCTTGCCACAAAGCTTTGGTCAGCTTTACAGGCCAAATTTAAAGGCAAATGTTAGTATCACATTGGGTATATATTTTGTATATGCTCTAGGAACAGTATATAAAATATTTTGTTTTTTGACCCTCCCTATTCTCACCTAAGGGATGCTGTCCCTGCACCTACTGCCACTGGAGTGCTTTAAAAAGAGGTTTCTGTTATTCAGCAGCTAGACTTGAAAACAGTTTCTTCAGTTTAAGTAAATTGCATATAAGCGGAAATGACTATGCAAAAGATAAGATGTTTAGACTAATTTTCTATGTAAATAATTCTGAAATAAATTATGTAGAGAAGTTTCCTTTTTAGTTTATTTTTCAATGAAATCATGTCATTAATTCATCAAGGTAGGTATGAAGTTGCCTTAAGAGAACTTCCTTGGAGTATTACAAGGACAAAAATCAGCTCATTGTACTTTAGACTTTTAAGTAACAGTATAGTTGAATTGTATAAAAATTTTGTTCAGATGATATATAATAAAATAGGTTGTCATATAGTCTTTTGACCATTTAACTGATAGGATAGTTCTAATTTAATTAAATAAGAATCCTTTAAGAAATTTTTTTATTTCAAAAACAAAATAAATTTTTTTTTAAATTTCAGAGTTAAGTTTATGTATGTGTTTTTAATTGTTTTATTTAACATGTAAGCACTTAAAATGGACTTTTCAGCTATATGACAAAATTACATATGCTTTTTTTTTTAGTTAAAAGTTGTGCCATTTGTATATAGAATCTTGTGTATAGACTATATTAACTAGATTTGGGAATCTGATAAGCCAAAACTTGTGATAGTTTTAATTCTCAATATATTTTTTAAAATTCTACAATAATTTGTGAATAATTGTTTCTCTGTACTTGGTAATACAGTATAAACTTGGAGCTGAATTGTTATGTGGGTTTCTTAAGCTTGCTGTAGATTGATTGCACACAATCATCTGTCCAAGAAAGCTTTCCTTTTGGGAACATTGGTGTATGGTTTCTTCAGTACAGTATTAAAAATACATTGTGTTAGATATTTATGTAATTCAGGACCATATTATTTAATTTTACTAATTATATGATCCTGATGATCAGATTTAAATCTCTGACATTATTATCATTACTATTAGATTTCATGACATCTTTTGTTTTCCTTCAGAAAAAAAACTTTGCCTTTTATTTGCAGGTAATTTTTCTTTACCCCACTATTTTATACAATTTACCAGACCAAATGACACAGTTAGTATCCATTAAGTAGAGCCGATGAATATCAATCTTGGACACAAAGCCTGGGATTGTGCTGGGAAAGCGCTCCTGCTGCTCGGGCCTCTCATTCCAAAAACTCTGAATGTAGTCTCTCAATTCATTCAGAGTTTGGATTTGTGAAAGCCAACTGGGCTCCCTTCTGCCCATTCATAACTGGTGTTGCATTCTTCTGGATAAAAATTGGTTTTCCCATTTCCCATCATATGAAACTCAAAGTCTAATATGAAACTTATCATTTGTAGCCACATAGCTTAATTTATGGCCTATCCTTCTTGATCTTTGTGCTTTACACTTCACATTTCCTGTCTTTCTCTTCCTTTATACCACAATTAGAAAGTCTCTGCCTCATAGCTGTAAGGTATTTCCCGCTGAGGAATAAAGAAGGACATAGCCACCAAGTGTGGGCAAGCAAAAGCTTTATTCAGAGGGCATCCCGGGCGAGGTTCACTGGTCCGCAAGACAGGGGCCAGGGAAGTCGCACAGTTTCTCCCGCGGGTGTGTGTGTGTGTGTGTGTGTGTGTGTGTGTGTGTGTGTGTGATTTATAGTGTTGGTAAGGTGGTGGCGGGTTGATATGACGTGGCGAAATTTCATTGGCTGACAGATTTTTCAAAATGCTCCTTTGCCATTTCTTTCAGCAGTCATGGGTGTGGGCGGTTTCAGCTAAAGTCCTCAGACTTGGTTCCTCACGTGACCTTCTCTCATTGCCAACCCACCTCACAGTAGCCAAAGTTTACCTCATCTTTAAGATCTACCAATCACCCCCATTAAATTTCTTCTGGTCCCAGCATTCAGAGTACATCTATTATGTACTTTCTGTGTTATCTTAAGGTACTTCCTGTTCTGTCTTCTGTTAATGTTATTTTTTCATGTGTTACAATATTTCACACTTCCTATATAACATTGAATGACTTTAAATCATCCCCTGAGTTAAGTCTCTCTTACCCTGATGGTTGGGTGTGGTTTCATCTTGTATCTCCTGTGTTACCTTGTATTCAGTAGATGCTCATTGTAAATGTTGGGTGACTGAATGTATAGAATGACGTGAGAGTGAGTTAGGGACTGAGAAGCACCTGGAGATCTAAACAAGTCTGGCATGGCTGTCTGAATCAGAGCTGTTCTCAAGAGTGAAAGCTGAAGAAACAATCAAAGTGCAGTTAAGAAATCTCTTAGATTATTTTTAGTGGCTTAATACTGACAAGGAAAGAATGACTTTTTCTAGGTAAAAGCTTTGGACTGAATAAGAAATCAAAGAGTAACACTGGCTTTGTAAATAATGACTATAGTTCTGAGTCAGAGAATGTTTTTCAAAAGTTTATAGTTTGGGAATAAATACTATCAGTTCTGCTAACATGCTTGTTTGGAAAATGAGGATTTATTCCTATATTATTAATATTAGGGAATAGTTTGAGTATAATATGAATCTTATACTTGTTATGTGGGACTTTATATGAGCAGTAGTAGGTGAATACAGAAAACTTCACTTAGCTGAACCAAACCACGTGGGAATACACAAAGTACACACGCACATACCTCAGCTATCTTCCAGATACCTTACTTCACTGCATGTTATAAGCCACAACCATCCATATCTGGTTTTATAATTTTTCCATCAATTTCAGATAACTCCTTCTACCATTTCACAATAACTCACAAGCTACAGCTCTTTGGACAGCCAATTCCACAAGCAAAGGTCAGGTCTTTTTTAAGGTAAGGTGCCATATTTACTGTAGTTTTCAATTTATTGATTTTTAACCATCTAACATATGCAAAACAGTGCTGTTGTCTTTATTAGGTTCTTCTCTTTTTTTATGTATCAGTTATGGCCATTTTACCCATAAGTCTTGTGGTTTTAATGATGTGATTTTGCGTAGCATCATAATTTTTAGTAATGCATATGTTGCATTATAACATAACCGACTGTACTAATTGATATCATACAAGGTAAGAACTGTTCATTCTTTTTCTCTCTTTCTGTTTCTCTTTCTCTCTCTCCATTTCTCTTTCTCTCCCTCTCTTTCTTTTTCATTTCAACCATCTCTCTTTCTGCTCTCTTTTAATGGTTAAAGGCACTAAGTGGTCCCTGTAAGGAGGAGCACAGGACCTCAGAACAAATTCTCAAAGAACTTCTTTAACCAGTGTTGTAAAAAAAGAGCATACACACCAGTGGAAATAAATAGGTAGGCTCAAAAACAAGTAGAGATGGAAAAGTTAACATCAAAGGCCTCTGGCCCCCTGGAGTAAAAATATATCTTACCTTTAAATAATTATAATTATGTTTAACATTTTTGGAACCTTTGCTAGGTAGTAGGCACTATGAAAAGTGCTTGACATGAATTATGCCATGTAATTTTTACAAACAGTATAAAGTAGGTGTTATTACTATCTTTATTTTATAGATGAGAAAAATAAACAGCTTACAGGAGTTAATTAACTTGCCCAAGGTCAATAACTCATAGATACATATGGCGGAACCAGTTCTTAAATCAAGAGAAACTTCATAGCCATAGACCTTAGTGGTCTCTTAGACTACTTTACAGATTATATAAATAAATAACTCCCGCACATGTTATTTCCTCTGCACTTAACTCTTCCTGGTTGGCATCACAAACTGTTTTGACCCTTATGATAGTTGAAGAAAGAAAGATACTCAGACTAAGAAAAGAAATACACAGAGGTCAGAGGCAGAGCAATAAAGAAACTAATGGTAGATACCTAATTCAGAGTTTTATCCCACTGGGATTACACGTATAAAGGGAGAAAATTTGAACCGTTAGCAATAAAGAGGTGAACTAAACTAAGGAAGAGAAACAGAAATGATTGTGTTGGAAGTTGGGGACAAAAAGGTGAGTTTATAAGGATATGTCACAATTGAAAGGAGGGAGCTTCATGGACAATAAACAATAGGGGACTGCTAACTCTGGTACATGAAGCCCAATCACATTCTCATAAAGAAACTCAAACTAGCACCAGTTTTAATACAGAATATAGTAAGAGAAATTTGAGGCCATGAGCATAATAAGTTGATTATGCTGTAAATCCTAATACATAGTAGGCTCAGGAAAGGAAAACACAATTAAAGGAGAAGAAAGACACTAGAGGAAATCTCCAAAAGTCTTTGTACTTCCTTTATAGTACGTGTCGCTATTTCTTTATGTAGTTGCCTCACATATAAACAAGTATTTAATTACTATTAAACTGGAGGTTTTATAAAATGTAGAGAGAGTAGTAGTTCTTCAGTTGAATTTAGATTAAGAGCTAAATATTATACATATAAGTCATAGGATAAGTAATGATAGAATTAGTAAGTGTTGATGAATTTAGATCAGGGTCAGCCAACTATGGATAGTGGGGCTATTTTTCTTTATACTAACCAAGAATGGTTTTTACATTTTTAGTAGGTTGCTAAATACAAAAATGAAAATGTAAATAAAAGTATTAAAAGAAATGAAATTAAAGAATAACAACAGAGACCATATATGGCCCAGAAACTCCAAAGTTGACCCTTTACAGAAAGTTTGTCACCCCCTGACCTGAAGTATAGTAGCCAATGAAGCAAAAAGTTTTATTTATATATATATGTGTGTGTGTGTGTGTGTGTGTGTGTGTGTGTGTGTGTTTTAAAGGAAATCTGATTAGGCAATGGAAACTGGTATTATATTAAATAGTGGGCTACAGTTTCAGACATGTACACCCCCCCACATGTAGGAAGAAATTGATGTTTATTTAGTATGTTCTATTGCTGGGGCCTTGTGTACTTTATAACCTTGAAAAATTACAATTACTTTACAAAGGAGGTAGGTTCATCAAGGCTGAGTAAGCCTACAGTTTCACGTTTAATAAGTAGTGGGATTCACATTTGTCTGAGTCTCCCAGATAAGAAATTGGTGAAAATTTGTTTGTAAAAATTGAGTGTGACTATTCACAATTCTGGCTTGAAAACATCTAAATAGGTATCATATGTGGACATTTGTAATAAATTTAGCTTAGTACCTAAAATATAAACAAAACATGTAAATTTTTACACACAAAAAGAAGGCTTGATTGGAGAACTATGTAATTTTATTGTAATATTTGAATATGGAGGAAGATATTTGGATAAACTGCATCTAGAGTTATAAAGAAAATGTAAAGAAAAAAATCAAGTCTCTATTATAAACTTAAAATAATAGTCACCAAAAGGAAATATGAGACTTAAAATACTTTCAATATAAAGTACAAAATAGAAAAGTGTGTTCTGTGTCAATAGAAAGTGTGCCAGGCAGCAGTGGATTTATGAAAAGCAGATAGGAAATAAATATTGGCCCATATGTTTTGTGTGTGTGTGTGTGTGTGTTTCAGAAGTGAGAAGCGGGAGGCAGAGAGACGACTCCTGCATGCGCCCGACTGGGATCCACCTGACATCCCACCAGGGGTGATGATCTGCCCATCTGGGGGGTTGCTCTGTTGCAACCAGAGCCATTCTAGCACCTGAAGCGGAGGCCATGGAACTGTCCTCAACACCTGGGCCAACTTTGCTCCCATGGAGGCTTGGCTGCAGGAGAGGAAGAGAGAGATAGAGAGAAAGGAGAGGGGGAAGGGTGGAGAAGCAGATGGGCGCTTCTCTTGGGTGCGGTGGCTGGGAATCAAAACTAGGACTTGCACATGCTGGGCCAGCACTTTACCCCTGAGCCAGCTGGCCAGGACGTGGCCTGTATGTTTAATTGTAAAGTTGTTTGAAGAAGATTTCAGGGTGCTATGAAAACATGTAATGAGGGATCTAATTCAGGTAGGTGGGTCGGGCAAGACTTTTCCAGAGGGTCATTTAAGCTGAGATACAGGAGTTGGGCAGGGGCAGGCAAAGACAGAGGTTAATTATGCCCAACGGAGTGTGATAGGCCTTCAGGGTGGCACTAGCTTGGCATATTCAAAGGAATATCAAAAATGGCCTAAATCTCCTAACAACCCTAAAGTCAGGAATTGCATCATTTTTCTTCATTGTGTATCCAGTTTCATACATTTAATAACTTCTGGCACACAGTAAGCCCTCAGCAAGATTTACTGCGTTCATAAAGAATGAATGGACATTTTACTCTGCAATTCATGGTATAATTATGAGTACAGGGATTGCCTGGATGAAGGCTACTCCTGTCCTTTCTGAAACCTACCTAATTACATTTACCTACTCCCTGTTGGTCATGATCCCTCATTACCCAAGGCCACTTGCGGCCTAGTTTTCTCAAACCTTAAGTGCTGTCATGGTATCAGAATGGAGTTTGACCTGAAGACAGTCTGCACAGAAAAGTCAGGGAAAAGGAATGTAGATTGCTTTAACTGGATATGATTCTGAGAAGGGAAAGTGATTTTGCATTATTACCATGTCAGGAATATGAGATAGAATGAATATGGCCACTTTTCTAAAAATAATCAGCTTAGGGTGGGGATGTTCTTTACTTAAAACACATGATCCCAGGTTCTCTGGGTGATCACTAGGTAACCAAATAACACATGGTAATCAGGCTTGGGGGTTTAATTCAAAGTTAAATACTCAAATACTACTACTAATACTACTACTACTACTAATAATAATACTAATACTACTTCTCCTTCTTCTCCTCCTCCTCCTCCTTTCTTCCTTCTTCCAACCTTCTTCCTTCTTCTTCTTTTGTGAGAGGGAGAGAAAGGAAGGAAGAGAGGTGAGAAGAATCAACTCATAGTTGCAGCGCTTTAGTCATTCATTGATTACTTCTCATACGTGCCTTGACCAGGGGCTCCAGCCAAGCCAGTGACCCCTTGCTCAAGCCACTGACCTTTGGGCTCCAGCCAGCAACCATGGGATCTTGTCAATGATCCCACTCAAGCCGGCGACCTCTCACTCAAGCTGGTGAGCCTGCACTCAAGTCAGTGCCTCAGGGTTTTCAACCTGGGACCTCAGCGTCCCTGGTCGATGCTTTATCCACTACACCACCACCTGATCACGCTAGTCTCTAGATTTTTAAAATGAACTTTTCTAAAATAGGATGAATATAGCTGGATTTCTATATAGATTGGATTTCTTACGTAACTAATAGCTAAAAAGAATATGGATGTGTCTTTATAGATTATTGGTAGGCAAATTTAAACTATTTTCCTGTTTCTCTTTGGAGAACTCAGGAGTCTGAAGAAAAAATGGAGGCGCCATAGGTGACTCTTATAGTTTTTCCAAAAAAAAAAAAAAATGTGTAGAGTAGAATACAATTGTGGGAAGATTCCCACAGGAATGAAAGAAAGAGATAATATTATCTAAAAATTAAATCACTTTGCTTCCTAATCTAGTCTACCCTCCAGAATGCCCCCATCATTATTTCATTAAAAATTAGTAATGACTGCTGGTTTACCATTTTCATAAAGATTAAGTCTAAATTCCTTTACATACTCTACTGGTCCCCGCACAGCCTGGCATCCAGTTTTTCTTTGCCACATGCCCTTTTTATATCCCATATTGCAGTCGCAAGGAATAGTGGTCCCTGAAACTGATGTCCGTCCATGTACTGGGCTTTGCAACGGTCTGGGATGCCTTCTCACGGCCATTACACGCACTGATTGGCACGCTCCTCTGTGTCTTTCAAGACCTTGTTCCACAGTCTCCTCCTCTGGGAAACCTGTCAACGGCTGTCCTCGGTCCATGCTCTGTTTGGATCACAATAGCTTGCACTGTCATCATCTCTGCATATGTCTCACTGACCTGGGTGCTCCCAGAGGAGAGAAACCATGTTGTTTGTCATATGCCTTCATGCAAAGCAGAACACCTGGTGGGCGCAGACAAGAAATACTGAATGAATTTCTTAATGGTTTTGCTTACTATATAGGACATTTGCTTATACTAAACATTCCATATGTAAGCTGAAATTCCTTTCATAATTTCAACAATAATTATTAATTGGGTATATCTTATCATGGGAAAAACTACCAAACAGGCTAATTTTTTTTTCCTTCAGTAGGTTGCTACTGTTCCTTTTTATTCAGATTTCTTACAGTTCAGGTCACACTGACTTCACAGCTGTTCTTACGTTATGCTGGATTCCTCCTTCCCTAGGAGAAAGTATCTGATCATTCATACTTAAATGTTAATGACATAATATATTATTACTCCTAGAAGTGTTTGTAGTTTTAAAGTGGTTCCTCGGGATGAAAATGCTTAATTCAAAAGAATGAATTAATTTCCAATGGTAGAATTTCATTCGCTGTGTTGTTTGGGTAAACAATACATTCAGGAAGCAGGATGACTCTGTTTTGGCCCTGAACTCACGCTGGGCAGGTAGGCAGGCTTCCAGGAGCACCTCTGAATCTTGACCACCTCCAGAGTGGTGTTAGCACTGGGAATATCCTGTTTCCTTAGGTTGCTGCTTTAAGGGTTTCACCCTTCTGAGTTAAATCTGCCTTTCTCTTATACTGCTCCTTAATAGTAGGAAGGCCAGAGTGAAGTGGCTTCGTTCAAAGTACAGAGTCTGATTAGCTAACTTGAAATTTCTTTTTCAAATATTTAGAGCTAGAAATGTGCAATCACTTAATTTTTAAACTAGTTTCTGTAATCAGTTATAGATAGGAGTGAACACTTATTCGCTGACTTGACATATGGAAGGATAGTCTGTCTACGGAAAGCAAAATACTGCAAGTCAGGTGTTTGAACTCTTTCCAGTCTAGATTACTCAAGAGGAAACAAATGGCAAGATTCAGTTTAATTGCTTGTTATTTTGAAGAAGGAAATGTTATGTGTATTTTTCTCCCCCAAGGACTCTGTCTAGGGCAGAATCGTTTTGGTGTTTTGGTAGTTCTGTGAGATGTTTCCAATGTTTTAGAACTAAAAAACAAGCGAGACTGGCATAAATGTATCTGGACAGTGGAATGTTTCAAAGCTTATCTCAGCAATTGTTCTTTTAGATTAAAGGTTTGGTATTATTTGTACCCAAGACCTATTGATATAATGGTCACATTAAGATTAATAAACTAATGTATGAGAAGGACATACATAAATATCAGCACAGATTTTGAAGTGTTTATACATATTGTACATATGTGTAATTATACATATGTATGTGTCTTGGTGTGCTTGAGTATGTTTAAGTTTTAGCAAGTGTTCTAACAACGTATCACAGACACTGAGAGTTTGGGCTCTTCCATTGGTCTGCTTGGGTGTGTGGCTTCCCGTGTGTGATTTTGGGTAAGGATGGTCTGTGCTTCAATTTCCTCATCTGTAAAATAACAGTACCTACCTCTTAGAGGAATGTGATTATCATTTAAATTGCGTGTCAAGAATATATAAAAATGTTTGGCCCATATAAGCATTTAATAAGTGTTATTTACTGTTTTTTATAAATTGTTATTAAATATTGGCAACACAATTGATTCAGAGAGGAAAACAGAATTACCTTGGAAAAAAATGTGACTGTTTTGAAGCCAAAGACATTAGTTATTTTTGCAGATTAAAATAACAAAGTTGTTTTTTTATCATTAAAAGATTATTTGTAAATTATCAGTGGTTTATTCATTATAATATACCTTGAATCATCTATTTTTTGCTATACTTAAAAGTTTTCTCTTTCATGACCATATAATATATGCTTATGGGATGATCTTCACTTTGAAACCTGGCAGGTTTAGGGAAATATGTCTTTTGTCCATTTTCTGTTTGACTTTGATTTTGTCTAATCAGTGTTTGAAAGAAATGGCACTTGTTAGACTTCCTTCCAAGAAAAGCATTGGGTGTTTCAGGAAGTGGTCTTAGTGAGTCAGAGGATAATACTTTTTCCTCTGAGTCAGTTCTGAACCTCCTTGATATAAATAGGCATACTTTTGCCAAAGTTCTGCTTTTCAGATCAGATGTTGAAATTATTATTGATACATGACCACAGCAACCGCAATACTTTCATTGGTATTTCAAGTCAATTAACACTGATGGGGGGGGGGGTCGCCTTATCTAATTGTAACTGTAGAAATTCTGCTAAGTAAATTAAAAGAAAATCAATGCAATTCTGTACTTCTGAATTAGTTTCTATTTTGCATAAATTTTGCTTGAGGTAAGAGTCATTTGTGTCAGGTGGTCATTTGTGTCAATTTTAGAGAAAAATTATGTTGGTTATAAAATCTGCTTTGGTCACTAAAATTCTATGAACTTTCTTTAGCACACACACATAAAACTATATAACACTTTAGTATAGGAATTACCATATTTCCCCATGAATAAGACGCACCTTTTCCCGAAAACTTTGGGGTCTATAAACTGGATGCATTTTATACAGTGGTTGTAGTTATTTTCACTTGCATTTCCCATTTTTTCGCACTTGTTTTTGCGCTCATTGTTGAAGACACTGATTTGTCATCAGGCATAAATGAGGACAAGCTAATGGATGGGAGTTTTGACAGTGATGAGGAGTTGTATGAATTTTATAGTGAATAAAACTTGAGTTCAATAACTTTATGTGATTTTTTTTTTTTAATTTCGGACCCCCAAATTAAGGTGCATCGTATACATACATGGGAGTGTCTTATTATTCATGGGGAAATATGGTATTTTGCAAAACACTGTGCTAGTTTACCAAAGCCTGGAGTTGTGTCAGAGATACAAAAGAATAAATCAGAGCAGTTCTTCATAGTCACATTAAAAAAATACTAAATATGATAATTACCAGGTGACTAGATGTTGTTAATATTGAGTTGGTCAGGAAGATTTTAAAAATGGGATAGGAATTAAGAGACTGATAGATATAAGATATAAAATTGCTAGTACGAAGAGTATTTAAGGTAAGAGCAGAAGCCTGAAGGTCAGTCATAAAGGAACCAACAGATGTAGATAATAGATCTTAACTAATCTATGAATGCTTTGGCATGTAATCTACCTAACAATTTTGTTCACATTTTTACAGATGAGTAAACAGAGGTTTCGGGAGGATATGATTTGTCTGAAGTCACAGGGAGATGATAGAGTCATAGTTCACATTCAGGGCTGCTGTTGTCATAGCACCTTCTCTTCACTGTACCACAATAGCACAATAAAAGCACTGGGGTTACTTGGTAAGTTTTTATTGTTTCCAGTAGCTCTGAGAAAAACATCCACAAAGCATTTTCCTTCTCGGCAGAAATATTATTAATTTTTTGTAGGGCTAGGAACGTGCTCTTTGGGTGCTAGGAAAATGCCTTAAAGGCAAGTGTTGGGCAAATGAGTTTGTAAAATTTGTGTTTTTTGAGTTTGCTCACTTTTATTATTAGAAGTGGCGCTGGGTAGCAGCAGATATGTGATCTGTGAAATTGCTAATTACCTTCCTACTAGGGAAGGGCCATTGTTGTGCTAATGTGTGCTGGAGAAGAGGTTTTGGTGCCAGAAAAGTTTAAAAAAAGGGAAGGAAGCCATTTTTGCAGAAGGAGAGGAGAGAGAAAGCAGAGTGCTGAAGGGAGAGAAGCCAAGGTGGCAGGGAAACAGAATGAAGGTGTGCAGACGGGAACCAGAGGTGCGGGCTTCTGTGAGCTCTGCTGAAACTGGTGGGGCCTTTGATCCTAGGAGGAACCAGAGAAGATTCTCCTGGTTGTGGAACCACATAATGCATCAGTGGCTTTGGGATCCCTGAGTGAAAGGGAAGTGCTTTTCCCTGTGTGTTTGCTCGTTGGCCAATACAAGACTTGAATAAAAGAATAGCCCACCATTTTTTGACTCCACTGTTTCTTAACTGTATGTCTGAATCTAATGAGAACCTGCATGTGAATGGCCATGACGATCATGGCTACTGGCCTTACAGCAAGTGTGCTCAACCCTCCTCTAAGGGAGCAGCAAGTAGGAGTGTCTTTTTTCTAAGAGCAGAATTGTGTCATTGCTCTTCTGTAAAGTTCTCAAGAACAGTTGAATCTGATGAGGGATAATTTGTGAGTTGTGGTGATTCCTGTTTAGTGATGATCCATGCTGTGAATCCTCTGCCCACTTATAGCTGCTGATGTTTCATTTTTCTTATCTTAAGAATTGGGCTTAGGTTGGAGTCAGGTTATTTTGTCTTGGCACCTACAGTCTTAACAAGAACATGCCACTTTGTTTCATCCTATTTCCTTCACAGCAGGGAAGCAGCCATGTGGCTCTTGGCAAAATTTGCCTTCCTTTTTTTTTGTTTTTTTTGTTTTTTTTGTTTTACAGAGACAGAGAGAGAGAGTCAGAGAGAGGGATAGGGACAGACAGACAGGAACGGAGAGAGATGAGAAGCATCAATCATTAGTTTTTTGTTGTGACACCTTAGTTGTTCATTGATTGCTTTCTCGTATGTGCCTTGACTGTGGGCCTTCAGCAGACCGAGTAACCCCTTGCTCGAGCCAGCGACCTTGGGTCCAAGCTGGTGAGCTTTTTGCTCAAGCCAGATGAGCCCACGCTCAAGCTGGCGACCTCAGGGTCTTGAACCTGAGTCCTCCGCATCCCAGTCCGATGCTCTATCCACTGTGCCACTGCCTGGTCAGGCAAAATTGGCCTTCCTTGAAGTGACAGCTGTGGCAGTAGAGATTGAGCACCACCCTTATGAACACTGAGTCTCATGTCTCATAAAATTCAAACACTTGTTTCCTGGAAAAATTTTGGTTTAACATCCCAGAATCAAATAGCTTAAATTCTTGGAACAGCAGGGAAATTCATCTTTTTCTTCTCAACTCCTAGATGGAGTGTGCTATTGTGTGGTGCTATGTGCTATTCCCAGGAATTCTTAGCAGCTAAATTGTAAAAAAAAAAAAAAAAAAAAGAAAGTAAGTATAAAATTCATCATGTCACTAAATATGTCATTTGTAGTTAAGGTTGGAGTTTATGAGGGTAACTTAATACAGTTTAAAATATGTGGCCAGTCATCAAAGGTATGTAAGTAACTTTTCTTCCCCACAAATGAGAAAATAGGATACCTTTCTTCTATGCTCTGTTCTGTCAGGTGGTCTGTATAGGTAAATTTATATAACAGAAAGCAGATCACTGAGCTAATATGCTGGCCTTTGTCAATGATGTCACTGAGCTGCTGCATCAGACTTTAGAGCTGTGAAGAACTCTTGGAATTACCCTATTTCCCACCTAATCAGCATACTAATAGGGGACCCACCAGTTTAGTTGACATGTCGAAGAGCACAGAGTTAGATGCAATACAGGCAAAGCGAAGAGTAGTATTGACTTCGGCATCCAGTGTTCTTTCTAAATTCACTTAAATCAGCTGACATCTAGGATGTTCCAGGGATGATGTTTTCTCAACACTCACAGAAAGTGGATGGGTAGAGAGTGTTGGGGCAGGTTTGGAGAGGTGAGAAGGTGAGTAGATGAGGATTTCATTTCCCAATCCTTTTGGGCAAATGAAGGGAGATGGCTGGTCATAAGAGAAGTTAAGATGGGAGGCAGGAGGAAGATGTCTGTTTTATAATGTGAATTGGGTGACTTGGAGAGACTTCGGGGAGTAGAGTTGATACTGCCTATTCTTTTCCCTGAGTGGCTCTTGTTAGAAGGTGGTGATACTAAATATTTTTCTGCTTTTTAACTCCTCAATTAGTTCAAATTTTTATGTTTTTCTTGCTTTTAGAGAATTGTTTCATTCTGTCTTTCCTTAATATGATTTCAAATAAATATCTTAATTTAGTCAAGTAAAAAATAATCAAGGGTATATACTCTTTTATTTCTTAAGTAGTTTTTTATTGAAAACTTAATGTTAGGAGCTATGTTTAGCACTTGGTATTCATTCCAATTATTTAGCCCCTGCCCTCCAGAAACTTAAAATCTTAGATACGAACAAGAAAATAGAAAGTTACTACAGTATGATAAGTGAATCTTAGAGTTAGACTCAAGTGCTATGGTGTAAAGCCAGGAGCCATGGCCAGGGCCACCATCACAGCAGCTGCCCATGCAGGTTTGCATTGGATTCCGACAGTCGGTAAAGAAACAACGGAGCCAAAAACTGATGGGCCATCTTCTTTAATCCTAGCTTGCACCCGGCAGGCAAGTAAAAACACACACTGGGCTCCAAAACCCACTCACATTCAGTGCTCACAAAGCCACTGACTTATCCAAGTTTCCTAGAATCAAAGGTTTCTAGCTCACCAGCCTTATTCTCCTCAGTTCCCCATCTCCTTCCTTCTCCAGCGTCAAACTGCACAAACTGGCCTCTCACTCAATACCCCGCCATCTTGGCTGCTTTTCCTGGCCACATGGCCTCTTTCTGCTCTCTGCTCTGCTCCCTCTGCTCTCTCATGCTGATCATCCCAGGAACCAAGAGAGCAAGCTCTCATTCTGCCCCCATTTTATAGTGTAGATTCCAAACCTTTAATCCAATATACAAAATAGGGAAGTCTCTAATACAAAGACACTTCTCTGAGGCATGATTGGATTGTACCGCCTCACATCAAAATGGGTGGGAAAGGCTTAATCCCAAAACCAAGCACCAGGCTACAAGGATTCTACCTGCCCACAGAGACACACATTAATATCACCTGGGCGATGGCCTCCTTGTGGGCAGCGCCGTCTTTAACAAAGTGAGCATAATATATTTTATCTGCCCAACATATGGGAACTGTGAGAAAGAAACATCTATCCTACTGTAGAGAAATCAGGGAGGGTGTCCCAAGACTGAGATGTAACGTTTCAGTAGGAGATGGCTGGCCAGCTGAGTGTAGCAGAGAGGTGTTTGGGTGACAGGGTACTTCAGATAGATGATATCTCTTGAAGGCAAGAGGAGGATGAGTCTGAGAGAGTGAGGGAGGGGGGAGTGGGGTGCATAGCAAGAAGGCAGAGGTGGCAAAGGAAGAAGCTTTACAGGTGGAAAGGACCAGAGCACAGAAGAGTACTTGGCTATGCAGTTGAGTTGGGTGTTATCTGGAGGGTGGTGGGGAACTTGCATAGATTTAAGTAAAAGAATAATAATAAAAAAAAATTTTTAGAAGGTTGTATGTAGTATTAGATTGAGTCAAATGTTGTCTACCAAAACTTCTGAAATGTTTCATTTTGGATCATCAAAAGACCAAAAAAATCATTACGATCTTGATGCTCTTCATTGTTAGATTTTTACTACTTACATAATACAAATGTGTGGAGTTCAATAACTACTTTGAGGAATAAGATCAAATATGTGTAAACATGTATTATCAGAAACAATCATGTTTCTCTTTTGAACTGTAATATATTGAAATTATATGAGATTGCTGCGTTTAAGCTGTGCTGACAGTTTATTAGTTTGAGGAAAACTGTTAGCTCTTTTTTTCCATCAAACTCAGTATAACTAAACAAGATTTTGTTAGAAAAAGCAGCACTGGCCTGGCCTGTGGTGGCACAGTGGATAAAGCGTCGACCTGGAATGCTGAGGTTGCCGGTTCAAATCCCTAGGCTTACCTGGTCAAGGCACATATGGGAGTTGATGCTTCCTGCTCCTCCCTCCTTCTCTCTGTCTGTCTGTCTCTCTCTCTCTGTCTCCTCTAAAATGAATAAATAAATTTTAAAAAAGAAAGAAAGAAAAAGCACATATTTTTAAGTTGATATGTGAAAGTTCCTGAGAGAGTATTTTTCCCACAGAAGTTGGAGGAAAAGTACCTACAAATGTATCATTCTTTTCATAGAGGTAAAATGGAAAATCTCAGCAATTACAGTCTTTTAAAAAAATTATTGTTATATTTCTCTCATAATAATTCCTATATTCCCATGTTTGTAAAAACATGTGCTGCTTCATGGCTGGATCTAAGAGTCAAGTCTAGTTTATCTTGAGTGCCGTTCCACAATTGGAAATATGTTCCCACAGATAAATTTTCTGTAATAGGCATAGATTTAGCTGAACTCAAGTCAAGGTAATACCATTCCAGTTTAGAAATCTGTGATCCTCTTGAAATCCTAGGGTCCATTGTCTTTATTCTGGTGCTGCTTTTGCCTCTATCTTGAAACTATTGCTAATCATCCGGGTTATTTCCTGCCTTTACTTCATAAACTTCCCAAATCCGGTTTCTTTTCTTTCTTGTTTATATGTAAAGCTAGACTTTTCGTTATTTATACAAATATATGTACTCTCATGTATAATAAATTTATAACAAAAGAACAAAATCTTTTTAGTTCTATTTAGATGCTCTGTGACCGTGTTAGTTGGGGTGAAAAAAATAACAAACAGCTTTTTAACCATCATTTTCCTCTGTGTGGCAAAGTGGTTGGATTTCAATCAATATCTACTACTATTATCTCTTAGACATAGGCCTGTTATTAAACTCTGCCTGGCTTAACTCATTTGTAAAGTGAGGATAATAATGATTCCTACCTCATGAAGTTGCTGTGACAATTAAAAGACAATAAATACATGTAAAGTACTTAGAATTGTGCCTTGCGCGTAGTGGTATCTAAATGTTAGCTACTACGGCTCGCTGCCGCTGCCTCTCTTTCTCCTGTCGCTCCTATAGCAAGCATAGTAGTGGGTTAGTTCTCTCAGTGCATTCATTTTATAAAATCATTTGGCTTAAAATGGGGACAGTGGTTATGCTAACTAAATCATACGCCGTTTATTTAATAAAGAGCTGAATTATTTTGGGGAGCTATTTAGAAATATTAAAATAAAACTTCCCTTTTTTTGGGCAGCACATTTTATTAAAGCAGATTGTGCTTCTCCCCTGTTTTCCCCACCTCACTCATGGGCCATTTTCCCAGGTGTTTAGAGATGGGAACTGTGGGCATGGGAAGAAAGAAATGCAAATGTGGCATTACCAACCCTTGTGATAATTCCCTCCTCAAATGTCCTCTTCCTTCTGACCTCAAATATCCTACTTACCCAAACAAATCCATCTTAACTTCCCAAACAAAGATCCACACAATGTGATCCAGGACCATGTAGGTTTTTGGAGATCCTTACGTCCCCTGGCTGATCCAAGTACTTCTTTTTGCTTAGTAATTCACTGGAGAGAGTTGTGTTTGCTCTGTTCCAATTCCAGGTGCTCAAGTCCGGGAATATAATTCTTGGCAAAAAAATATTTTTTGGTTTATAAATTGACTGTGGCCCCAAAGTGGACATTACTATAAAAAACATCCCCTCGCTGCCCGAGTAGGAGTTGGGTTGTTTTTCTCTCACTTTCCTGCTTCTCCTTAAATCCAGGCTCTTAAACTTGAAGTATATAAGGTTAGCATTTTATAAATTTTACAGAATTAGTTTTTGTAATTCTTTTTTAATTTTCATTTTATTTTATTTGATTTAAATTCAAATTCTTACCTGAAATAGAATAAAAAGAACAACATTCTTGTTCCGTTATTTTTGTATAGATTTCTTCCCAACAGAGCCCTCTTTTTGTGCATCGGTCTTGAAACATGGAAATCACTTTTAAAAAATTCTGTTTCAATGGTTTGTTAGTTACTCTAGGTTTTAAATGAGGAAATCCTGAAATAACATTTTCAGAATGAATTTCTCACTCATACTTTTTAGAAGCTCAGTCTGACTTTATGTCCTTCTAAATACCATCTTCTAAGCTATTAAAAGAAATTGTAATGTTATATTTATTGTTTTGCTTATTTCGTGTTGACTCTACTACTAGAGTGTAAACTCCATGAAGGTAAGAACCGTGTCTGTTTGTTCACTGTGGACTCTGGATCTAGAGCTGCCCTGTCTAGTACTGTAGCTGTTAGCCAGAGTTGACTGTTTGCTCTTAAATATAAACTAACTTAAATTTAAATATAATTAAGATTTCAGTGTCACAGTAGCCCTCTCCACACTTCAGGTGTTCAGCACTTGTCTTGAGCAGAGATGATAGAGTATATTTTTTATCATCGAAGTAAGTTATTTTTGATAGTGCTTATCTAGAGCACTAGTGGTCAAGTAACGCTCACATAGTAAATACTTGTTGAATGAATTAGTATTTTTATTGGCTGCTGCCAAGTAATATTGAATGAATCTTGTTTGAATAATCATCTACAAAAGATCATGCTGGCTTTTAATTCATCAATGTTCATATATCCCAGCCAACCTCAAAATACTGGTTTTATCATTAGTTAAAGGAAAGTACGCAATAGCGCAGGGATTACGGCTGGTATGTTGCAAGAATTTTTAAAATATACAATACCTATTTAGTTAGGGGCACTAACATCTTTTCCCTAGATTGTCAAATAAAAAAGTGACAACTGCCAACACAACAATGGCATCCCGTGTGAATGAGTCAAAATTATACTTATTCTTTATTTTTGTCAGATTAGCAGAATTTTGCTGTAGAATTTTAGTAATTAGTTTATGTGTGCCATGGGATAAAGTTTGAAAATCACTGCAGTAGTGGATGAAAACATGCTGTGGTCAAATCTTAGCCATGGAGCCTAGGTGTCGGGACCAGGTTACCCTCACTAATAACTTTTATCAGTCCAAGATTCCTCTTTAAAATGGGGATAAATAAGCTCTTATAACCTCATAAGGTGGTAAGAATTAAGATAATTTATATAAAGTGCTTGCTATAGATGGGCACACTAAAATGCTTAATGAATGGCATTTTTTTTTGCAGTAATAAACAGACATGTCTAAATTTACCCCAATTCATGAATGATTTCATAGTTACGAAGAACTCGGCTATTTTTGAGAACATCCATTGTTATAATTTGGCAGACAGTTTTTAATGACAGTACTATCTTACAATCATAGCTTATATTGACTGTCTTTTAAATATGAAATTTAATAGCCTTAATTAAAATTTTTTTCTCTTGAACTTAAATTTCTCTTCTTTTAATTTTTATGACTATGTAAATATCTAACATCTTAAGAAGATAAAGTTTCAGCCTGACCAGGTGGTGGCGTTGTGGATAGAGTTTCGACCTGGGATACTGAGGACCCAGGGTTAAATCCCTGAGGTCATTGGCTTGAGTGCAGGGTTGCTGGTTTGAATGTGGGATCATAGACATGATCCTATGGTCACTGGCTTGAAGCCCAAGGTTGCTGGCTTGAGCAAGGGGTCACTGGCTTGGCTGGAGCCCCCTGGTTAAGATACATATGAGAGAGCAATCAATGAACAACTATGGTGCCACAACTATGAGTTGATGCTTCTCATCTCTCTCCCTTCCTGTCTGTATGTCTTTCTCTTGCTAAAAAAAAATAAAAATAAAGATTCACAGTTGTTTTATAGGCACCTTGACTTTTAAGACTAATGTTTAAATGTCTCTGACTTTTTTTGGGGGGGGAGGGGGATAGTTCAAAAACAATTTGTTCCCAGCTATATTCACTTAAATGGGCTTCTTTTTGGAAAAGAGTTCTGAATAATTAAAGTATATAAATTAGTCATTATTTATCTAAGGATGAATTTCAGGATTCATTTGAGCATATAATTGTATATTTAAAGCAATGATTTAATTTCAAGAGAAAAAAATTAAAGCATTTTTTATCAATTATAATGCCTGATAGTCCTGGAGAGATGGCCTCACTTTTACATGCTATAATTTTTTTTCCTGAGATTTGAAAACAACATTTGTTATTATAACAACAATAGATAATTCAACATTTACTACCAAAATATCAGCTGACTTTATGTAAGGTAAATTTCCTTAGTTTTTTTGTGTTACTTTCACTCTGGCTGTTATGGTACTTTTATTTTTAGTGTAAACTTGTACTCTTATTTCATAGTCCTCCTTCAACTCTCAAGTTCATTGTAGAGGTGACTTGGTTTTTTTCTCCTGAGTTTTTCATTAACAAATATCTGCCAATTTTTAGACAGTGCAAATATGGTACAAAAAAAGCAGACTAATTACAGATAGTTATTCTATCATTTCTGAATAAAATATTAATAAAGGAACTTTTCAAATACAGACAGTGGGACTCTGGAAAGCCTGTGGATGACTAACCTAGAGTCCTGAAAAGCTAAAAAAGAAAATTTCAAAAAAATTTAGTGAAGAAACTTATCAAAGAAATAACTCAATATTTTTTTTTAGAATTTAAGGACAATTTCTTCTTCTTCTCCTCCTCCTCCTCCTCCTCCTCTTCTTCTTCTTCTTCTTCTACAGAGACAGAGAGAGGGATAGACAGGGACAGACAGACAGGAACGGATAGAGATGAGAAGCATCAATCATCAATTTTTCGTTGTGACATATTAGTTGTTCATTGATTGCTTTCTCATATGTGCCTTGACCAGGGGGCTACAGCAGACTGAGTGACCCCTTGCTCGAGCCAGTGACCTTGGGTCCAAGCTGGTGAGCTTTTTGCTCAAACCAGATGAACCTGTGCTCAAGCTGGCGACCTCAGGGTCTCAAACCTGGGTCCTCCGCGTCCTGGTTCGACGCTATATCCACTGTGCCATAGCCTGGTCAGGGGGACAATATTTTTTGAAAAGTCTATTGAGTTTCTACTACATTGAATCTTTAAAAAAAAACACCTATGCTAATGTAGTGATGAAGACAATGAAAATCCCATAACTCCAGAACTACAGAAAGTTAAAAAAAATAACCACGTTAAGGATAGAGCACTAGAAAGCTGATTAGAAAGTCTGTGCAGATGGGTGTGGTTCATTGCAAAGCAATATGGCTGGCCTATTCCTTTGGGAGACCTCCAACCACTAGTATCCAGAGAGCCTTTGCACAGATTTATCAGACTCTTCAAGGAAGCACCTTCCAACTACCTGGAAAATATACAGTATACCTGACTGCCAAAATCTTGGCGATGAGTGGAAGGAGTAGGCTGGTGACGTCTCTCTGTTTGGTAACTATTTCATTTAGTCTTCTACCCTCAGTCTTTGCCTTGGTATCCCCCACTGAAGTGTTCTCCAGTTTATATTCTCCACAGAATAATCTTCCATTCTTAACTGGAGTGTGGGGAGGCATCTGGGATTTAAGTGCACTTTGAAAACACTACTATTTAATCCTCCTGTTTTCAGCCTCACACTCACTGTTGAGCCTTTCTGAGGTTCTGAAGTGAAAGTCCTGTTGCTTCTTTGTTATCTCTCACTCGGTTTTTTGGCTTCTCTAGGTTAGTTACAACCATCCACAGGCTTTCCCGAGTCCATTGCCTGCATTTTTAAAATACCTTTACTGACATTTTATTTGGAGGGAATAGAATAAATATGTCCTTAATATGCCTTTTTCTGTAACATATTTTCATTGTCTAAACATTGGCAAATATTTGTTAATAGAAAACTTAGGAGAAAAAAACCAAGTCACCTCTACTATGAACTTGAGTTTAAGTTGGACTACAAAGCAAGAGTACAAGTTTATACTAAAAATAAAAGTGCCATAATAGCCAGAGTGAAAGTAACACAAAAAATGAAGGAAATGTACCTTATATAAAGTCGGCTGATATGATAGTCAATAATACTGTAATAACTACATATGGTGCCAGGTGGGTACTGGCAATATCAGAGGGAACACTTTGTAAAGTATGTGATTGTCTAACCACTGTTCTGTACACCTGAAACCAATACAAAGCAAATTGAATATGCACTGTAATTGAAAAATAAAATTTATAAAATTTTTAAAAATAAAAGATGTCCACATCCTAAAAAAAAAAGATTTGAGAATTTCACCTTATCTACTCACTCATGAACTTTCCTTGACTTACAAAGTTATATATGTTGAACTTGATACACTCTGATACCTAACGCAGTACACAAAGTATTCTATTAGAGCAAACACCTGCCCCCATGTAACCATTATGCTGGATCTGTAAAACCTTATCTTGCTACAATAGAACAGATAAGTTGAAACAATGAATAATCCTTGATAAAATATGATATTTTGTATCCTCTTATTAAAATAACCAATGTTTGAGCAGTATGGCAGACAGGAAGAGAAGGTGATGAGGTGAGTAGTATCTTTTTATAAAATATCTGGGAAGGGCAATAAAAATGTGTTTTATAATACAATAGAAGCTTTATTTAGCCTTCATTTAAACAAAATTGCATTGCCTAAGAAAATGCTGCATATTTTAACAATAAAGCTTTTTTACTTGTAATAATTTTAGGGAGATGTATTTATGATTTAGAAAACTAGGATGAATTCAGTACAATTGCTTAAAGATGCCTTTTTCTGTAGGAATACTTTGTAGGTTGTAACCAAGTATAAAGATATGTTGTACAGTGTGGAAACCATTGATCCTCTTAAGGAACTGTACTGAAAATGCGGAGTGTATTATCTGCAGTATTTTGTAGACTGCTTAAAGTCCTCTGCTCAAGGTAACACACAGGAAGGTAGTTACGTGGCAACAGGGTAGTTAAATATTAAAATGTTATAGCTCATCTGTGGGTTAGAATTCTTCTCATTATACCTGCATGGTTTTATGATTTACTATTTTTAGAGGCCATTTAATACATCATAATGAAATTTGAATTCAAGAGTTTCTATTTTATTAAAGATAATTTTAGAATATATCCTGTCTTTCTACCCTGCTGTGTTACATCAGTCCCAGGTAGCTCTTATGTTTGCCTTTGTAAAATACGTTGAACTGTACTCATTTAGCACTTGGCACTCCTATGGGAAAGGATATCCAGCAATAAAAAATATATCATATGAAATGCTAATTTCCTCAGTCGTTTTTGTTTTCATTAGTTAGTGATAAAAAGTTTAATTTTAGAAACTTTTAACTAAACTTCATTAGAATATCAGAAAATAACCTACAAGGCTGATTTACAAAATGTACAGATTTGAAAAAAAAATTACTGGGGAGTGGGGATGGGTAGGGGTAGATGGGATGGTTTTCTCTACTTGTTCCAAACTGTTGTTCCCTAAACTGTGTTCAGTTGAGAACTGAATTGGCAGAAAAAGTTAAGCTTTTATTCTTATCCTGGGAGAAAAAAGCCAACAGTGGATATTCTTCTATCTGAGAATCCATACTCAACAACTTTTTGCTTCTGTGAGAATTTAAACTTCCTAGCTAATGTTTACTTTTAAAAATTCTGATCATTTTTTTGGTAGTGTTAGCTAAGGCTTTTGTTAAGGGCTAGGATCTCTCTCATGCTCTGATTTCTCTCCCTTCCCCTCTCCTTTCCCGTCTCCCTCCCCTTCTTTCTCCCTCTTGATACCCAGCACAAAACCGAAGCTTAATTCAAAATTCAATTCTTGTCTGAACCACCTGAAATTGGAGTTTTACAGGGGATAATCAGGAGTTTCTAATGGATGAATCTGAACCCTTTCTTTTTATTTTTCCATCTCTCTGGTTCAATTAAAAAAAAAACCCAAAATAAATAAATGGTTGAAAATACATAAATCTCTCATACAGAAGAATCCAAAATAATTTATGCAGACACTCTTTTTGAGGAGGTAGAACATAACTATTCCTTACGTGTGGCCTGCATAAAATGATTTCCTTCCAAAGAGTCCTGTATAGTGGTGATGAGGCAAATCGCTTTACAGTGTAAATACAGTGTATCCGTGAAGTCATGGTGCACTTTTGACCGGTCACAGGAAAGCAACAAAAGACAATAGAAATGTGAAATCTGCACCAAATAAAAGGAAAACCCTCCCAGTTTCTGTATGTGCAGATGATGACGTAACACTGTGTATACAGCGGAGCAGCCTACAGTCATGCCAGTAGAGATGTGGACGGTACAGAGGAAAAGTTCAGTGTGTTCTGTGACTCGCTAAATTTGAATCCGTGACCAAAGTGCAACGTGAATATTGATGCGGTTATAACGAAGTGCCACCACATAGGAATAACATTACTCGGTGGGATAAGCAGTTGAAGGAAACCGGCAGTTTGGTGGAGAAACCCCGTTCTGGTAGGCCATCAGTCAGTGACGAGTCTGTAGAGGCTATACGGGATAGCTACCTAAGGAGCCCTAAAAAATCTGTGCGTGAGCCCACATCAAACTGTACTGAATAGGTATGAAACTGGGAGAGTTTTCCTTTTATTTGGTGCAGATTTCACATTTCTATCGTCTTTTGTTGCTTTCCTGTGACTGGTCAAAAGTGCATCTTGACTTTATGGACACGCTGTAATTGCCAGATGCTGCCTCAGTTAGTGACCAAGTTTAGCATAAACAATAGTAAATCATGCAAATTGCAGGTATTCTTGATAAGATGTGATGAGAATGGCACATACTCTGTGGTCCCCCTCTCCAAAACCTATAACTCCAGTCTAGTCAATAGAAAAACATTGGACAGATCCCTACTGACAGACATCATTGATCATCAAAATACAGTCCTCCAAAAACTGTCAAGGTCATTTTTGTGGGATGAATTGTGGCCCCCAAGAATATATGTTCAAGTCCTACTCCCCACCCCATATCTGTGAATGTGACCTCATCTGGATAAGGTAGATGGAATCAAGTTAAGATGAGGTCATACTAGATTGGGGTGGACCCTGATCCACTGTCTTTTATCCTTATAAGAAGAAGGAAAGTTGGACACAGACACATAGAAGAGACCACTTGAAGACAGAGGCAGTGATTGGAGTCATGCATCTACAGCAGGGGTCTCAAACTCAACTCAGCATGTGGGCTGCAGAGCAAGATCACAGCCTTTCAGCGGGCCGCACTAGGTCTACAAAAGGCAACTGTTACGCAACACTTTTCACACTGCAGTTGAAAACAAAAAAAAATCAGTACAACAAGCACAATCGTACATGCAGTTTACTCAGTGTCACAAAACGACCAGAAACTGTAGTTCGCATCACAACTGCTGTTAACTAAGCTAATATCTAGCTAGGATGCTAGAGAAATGAAAAATACAAGTAGGCCCCTAGGCTTACTTAATTTTATCCAAAATATTTTGAACTTCGTGGATTAGTCTGCGGGCCGCACAAAATTGTTCAGCGGGCCGCGAGTTTGAGACCCCTGATCTACAGCCAAGGAAAGTCAGATTTGCTAGTAATTGTCAGAAGCTAGAGGAGGCGAGAAAGGAGTTCCCCCATACAGCCTCCAGAGAGAGCTTGGCTCTGCCAACACTTTGATTTTGGCTTTCTAGCCTTCAGAACTATGAGAGAAAACATTTCTGTTGGTTTAACCCACCCAGTTTGTGATCATTTGTTACAGCAGCCCAAGGAAACTAATATAGTCAGCAAAAGAAAAAAAAAGTCAACAAATGGTCACAATCTAGACTAAATGTAATGTAGTATTGTGGGTGGAATCCTGGAAAAGAAAAATATATTAGTTAAAAACTAAGCAACTCTGGGTAAAGTATTCACTTTGTTAATAATAAAATATATTGATTTGTACATGTATTAATTGTGACAACTATATCATGCTAATGTGAGATCTTAACGAAAGGGGGTGTGGGGTAGAATTTTTTGTAATACCTTTCTTTACTTTTCTGTAAATCTAAAATGATTCCAAAATTTTAAAAAAAACAAACACAATTTAGCTGCAGTTTCAATTAGACCTCAACCATATGCAAAGGAGTAAATGACAATCTTTTTATAAAATGGTGGCAGTGGTGAGGAGGCTCCTGAACCTACTAGACTTCAGCTGATCAGTTACATCACAGGGTGCTCTATCCCACGAAAAAAGTATATGGCCTTTTATTTTATTTTATTTATTTATTTTTTTGGTATTTTTTCGAAGCTGGAAACGGGTAGGCAGTCAGACAGACTCCCGCATGCGCCCGACCGGGATCCACCCGGCATGCCCACCAGGGGGCGATGCTCTGCCCATCCAGGGCGTCGCTCTGCAGCAACCAGAGCCATTCTAGCGCTTGAGGCAGAGGCCACAGAGCCATCCTCAATGCCCGGGCCAACTTTGCTCCAATGGAGGGGAAGCTTGGCTGCGGGAGGGGAAGAGAGAGACAGAGAGGAAGGAGAGGGGGAGGGGTGGAGAAGCAGATGGGCGCTTCTCCTGTGTGCCCTGGCCGGGAATCGAACCCGGGACTCCTGCATGCCAGGCTGACACTCTACCACTGAGCCAACCGGCCAGAGCTGGTATATGGCCTTTTAAAAGTTAATCTATTATTGCAAACATTACATGAGGTTATCGGTAAGTTCACTGTTAATCATGGAAGAGTACAATCAGGGAAATATACATTTTCTGATATAACAAGCCTGTATTGGCAAGATACATGTAAGAAGGAAAACTCATACATAAATAAATATATGGAGATTTTAATTAAAATTTCTCATATGTAAAATATAATGGAAAAGTTTCTGAGAAATAGTTCAAGATCTGAACCAACCACCATGTTTCTCTATACCCAACCCCAGTGGGATAGAATGCCTGATAATACAGAGGTTGAGACGATTTCTCTGTCCAAATCATTTCCTGTCCTATTTTCCTTTATTGGTTTGGAAATATTCCAACTAAATTGGAGGCTTTCTTCCTTTTCTTCTTTTATATAATGGAAGAAATGCAATGATCTGGGTAAATTTATGGATATCACATGCTATTTACATAAATATGAAACACTCAATAGGTCCACTTTTTTTTAGTGAGTGAGAGAAAGAGAGAGAAAGTGAAACATCAACTCATAGTTGCAGTACGTAGTTGTTTATTGAATGCTTCTCATATGTGCCCTGACCAGGGGCCTCCAGCGAGCCAGTGACCCCTTTTCCAGGCAGTGACCATGGAATCATGTCAATGATCCTGCACTCAAACTGGCAACCCTGTGCTCAAGCCAGATGAGTTGGAGCTCAAGCTGATGACCTCAGGGATCAGCATCCCATGTTGACACTCTATCCACTGTGCCACCACTCACTGGTCAGGCTCAATAGATTCACTTTTATATTTAGAAACTGTCTCAACTGTGATAAAAGTTTAACCAACCAAAGTCACACAAATAAGTACTTAGGTTTTTGTTTTATTTTGTTTTTGACAGAGACAGAGATAGCCAGAGAGAAGGACAGATAAGGACAGATAGACAGGAAGGGAGAGATATGAGAAGCATCAGTTCTTTGTTGCAGCATCTTAGTTGTTCATTGGTTATTTTTCATTGATTGCTTTCTCGTATGTGCCTTGACCAGGGGACTACAGCAGAGCAAGTGACCCTTTGCTCAAGCCAGCAACCTTGGGCTCAAGCCAGCAACCTTTGGGCTCAGGCCAGTGACTTTGGGCTTCAAGCCAGCAACCATTGGGCTGAAGCCAGCAACCATCGTCTATGATCCCATGCTCAAGCCAGCAACCCCACACTCAAACTGGTGAGCTCGCGCTCAAGCCAGTGACCTTGGGGTTTTGAACCTGGGTCCTCCGTGTCTCAGTCCAGCTCTTGATCCATGGCGCCGTCACCTGGTCAGGCAGTACTTAGATATCTAACCAGTGAAAACTTATTACTCAAAGCCAGATTCAGCTTAACTAATACACTTACAACACTCTAAAGTTGTTTAGACATGATGACATTTTCCCCCCACATTCTTCCATGAGCAGTATGTTAAGCAATAATGTCATTTGACAAAATAGTGGTACTATTGTTTTTGTAGTATCCCTTTCCATAAAGTAAATCCTCTTTCCTTCTTTTTTTACACTAGCCTTATTAGTGCCTTATTAATACTTTATTTTATGAAAAATTGTTGACTAAAAGAATATCACTGAAATAATCATAGTGAAAAGAACTAAAAAATTTTGGGAGTACACAGTGGTCTAACTAGCAGTGTAACCTACTGGAAAGAAAATTGGGTATAAGTTAGCCAGGTCAGAGTTTAAATCCTGGTTCTAATTCTAGCTGCTCATGTTACCACTTGGGCATGACTTAACTTATGTGAGCCTGTCAACTAGCTCTGTGAGGCAGAGCTAATAATGACCTCAACATGTTCTCAGGCTAGAATAAGGTGATGTTTATAAAATCTCATATGAAGTGGGGGCTCACTGAGTGATGTTTTCTTTTCTCCTTTTTGTTCTCTGCCTGTGATTATATCTGGTACAAGAAACAAGATAGGATATTACTGGTCAATCATTCATGGCACGAGAAACTAAGAGTTTGAAAATAACACACAAATGGCACCTAGTCTCTTTAGCTCAATTTCTTCATTTATAAAATGAGAATGAAAAATACTTCAAAAAATAATGTGAACATTAAGATAATGGATAGAAAACATTTACCACAATAACTTTGTACAGGGTAAATGGTCAATAAATAGTAGTTGTTCTTTTTAAAATTAGTATATTTTCTCATATCAGTACAGTATGAACACTGTTTTGAACTGAGATAGTAGTCATTTTCCAAGTATAACAACCAAGCAGTGTATGTGGGCTGATGATGTCATTGTGGAACAAGAATTAGAGGGAAATACTGAACAGTAGTAATAGGGTATGTATTGCTATGCTCTGTGTTAGGCCTTTCTGTGAAATCTGTCATAATATTGAACATATAGATAATTAGTGCTGAAGTGCTTCTTTTTAGTCTTTGAATTTTAGTAACGAGTATTTTTCTTCAGCTAGCTGTTAAACCAGCATTCTAATTTGAACATAGTCTCTCCCCAAAATTATGTTCTTTTTTTTGACAGAGACGGAGAGAGAGAGTCAGAGAGAAGGACCGATAGGGACAGACAGAAAAGGAGAGAGATGAGAAGCATAAGTTCTTTGCTGTGGCATCTTAGTTGTTCATTGTGCCTTGACCAGGGTGGGGGTGGGGGGCTACAGCAGAGCAAGTGATGCGTTGCTCAAGCCAGCAACTCTGTGCTCAAGCGGTGACCACAGGGTTTCAAACCTGGGTCCTCTGCTTCTTAGTCCTTCACTCTATCTACTGTGCCATTGCCTGGTCAAGTCTCAAATTATATTCTAACTTAGAAACAATCTAAGAATTTTCTTATAATTATATAAAAAGGGGGAACATAGATAATTATTTTAACTGATTACGGTGTCTTGATTTAAAGACATAAAATTACTCTTTCTTGGACTTGAGAAAATACTGTTTCTTTGTGGCCTAGAAATTATTGTAATGCCTTCACAAGTGTTAGCCACTATTAACATTATTATCACTATTACTATTGAATATTATTATAACAGTTTAATTTTTATTCATTTCCCAAGTTTATTTATACACAGATTTTTTTTTTTCTAAGTATTAGGCCAAATGACAGAGAGAAGTAGACAGTAACATCTCTACTGATACTACTGGTAAGAAGTATTGAAAAATAGTCATTCTGTAAGACCCTGTAGGAGACAGTATATAATGATTCAGAAGGTTTAAAGCAGATTCTTTGCATTTTTATGTTTTAAGCACAATCATTGGAAGACAGTGTCACAATGTATTGCTTAAAAGATGAAAATCAAATGGTCTTTTAGTTAATACCAATGATGATGATAATCACTCCCATCTTGGTTATAGCTTAGACTGAGAGACGTGAATTAAATTAAATTGAAACTGAAGTATTATACATAGTTCAAGATACTTTGTCAAATCCAAACAGACAAACAAGCAAACAAAACCTATAATAAACAAAAAAAAAGTCTCTGACATTTTTTCAAAGAACAAGTTATTTTTAAGGACAACTCAGTACACAAAGAGCTACTAATTTTGTGTTAGCCAAATTGGGTAGGTCAGGTGTTCTAACACTGAGTCATGATGACACAGCCATCAGTTTGAAAATTTATATCAGATGCAAGCAAGAGTAAAGAAAAGGAAGTCTGAATTATTTTTCTATCTTAAAACTTTCTAATACAGATTTAACTTACTGATTTAGCTTATTATAACCTCATTTATTTCTTGTCATAGTGATTTTTATATGTTCTATTTCCTTTTAAAATGTCAGTGTTTAACATTTTTGGTGTGCTTAACTTAGATTTTATATTTTTTATTTTTATCTTGTAACTACCAAATAATATTCTATAGAAGTTAAGATGAAAATTATAGTAACTATGACTTATAAAAAGTGTTTTCATAAGGAAATTAATGCTCTAAACCTTTTGGAAACTGTTATGATAGCATAGTGTGCACTTTTAGCAGAATTAAGTAGATAATTTAGTAGAGTTAACTGATTTTGTGAGTCCTTAAACTTAATGTGATAAAGATAAGATTTGTCTCCTTGGCTTTTAAGTTGTTTTAACAGTTAATAAAAAATCAAACTTAATTTTTCAGTAAGTTGATGGTTCTAAAGTATGTGTATGGTCCATAGAGGTATAAATTGGATGTGTCTTTTAAAAGCTTGAAGGAAAGCAAACACATACTTGTAAGAGTTTCCTTTGGAAGGCGTGCATTGTAATTGCTGTGTTTAAATATTTGAAAATCTCTATGGTGTACATGTGTATTGTCACAAGTGAAACTGTGATTGCCAAATGACAAAGTTTCTATATTTAAATTCAGTTTAGCAAATCAACATTTTCTATTCCCTTTTCTAATGCTATTTTATTCAGACAGATCATTATTAAAGAAACAAAATGCAAACCATGCATTTATTAGATTGTCATAAAGAATTAAACATAAACAATACAAGATACTGTGGTTATCACTTCTCATTAAAACTAGCCACTGTGGTTTTAAAATGCAAACCAGCAAAATTGTTACAAACTCTGCCAGGGTGAATTCTGAATGGACCAGCCTATTTTGAAAGAGTACTTTTGCTTTTTTTTTTTCACTTTAGAAGAAAGTTATTTGCCCATACATATATTTCATTTGATCTTTCACTAGCTCTGTGAGCTAAGAAGACCAGAAATTATCTCTATTTTACTGATACGAAAATTTAGCCCTGGCCGGTTGGCTCAGCGGTAGAGCATCGGCCTAACGTGTGGAGGACCCGGGTTCGATTCCCGGCCAGGGCACACAGGAGAAGCACCCATTTGCTTCTCCACCCCTCCGCCGCGCTTTCCTCTCTGTCTCTCTCTTCCCCTCCCGCAGCCAGGGCTCCATTGGAGCAAAGATGGCCCCGGGTGCTGGGGATGGCTCTGTGGCCTCTGCCTCAGGCGCTAGAGTGGCTCTGGTCGCAACATGGCGACGCCCAGGATGGGCAGAGCATCGCCCCCTGGTGGGCAGAGCATCGCCCCTGGTGGGCGTGCTGGGTGGATCCCGGTCGGGCGCATGCGGGAGTCTGTCTCACTGTCTCTCCCTGTTTCCAAGCTTCAGAAAAATGAAAAAAAAGAAAAAAAAAAAAGAAAAAAAAATTTAGACAGAGGTTGAATTGACTTGGGTAGGCTAGTCTGTGCCAGAAATAGTGTTAGAATTGCGGCCTTTCAACTGTGAATGCCTGCGTCTTAATCATTAGCTCTAGATTCACATACCATTATCACAATCCTCTGTCCTGGCCAAACTTCTAGAATGTATTAACGATATGTTCTCTCTAGATTCTATAGGCTTATGAGATCTAATTGTAAAACATTTAGGAATTGTGTAAGCTACTGTTAAACCATTAATAGCTTGAAATGGACCATGGTAAAATATTAATACTATGGAAATTAGTAAGCACTACAAATCAGGGTTTTGTTTTCCTCTGAGAAGTGGCTTACCTGTATAACTCCGTAGAAGAAGAAAAACAGAATAGATCAATTTAGTATAAATATAATTTTATAAATGCCATTCTTATCTAGGGTAGATCAATATTTCTGTGTTCCTTAATTTAGAAATTTGCTTTTAAGCAGCAAATAAACACAGGCAAGACTATCAGGGAAGCTTTAATTAAACTTGAATGTTTAAAAATCCTAACCATTTTTAAAGATTCAGGTCAAGTTCTAGTCCTTGCAGAAATTACAGCAGTTGGTATGGCTTTTCCCTTTTCTGAACCTCAATAGAGCCTCGTACATTGTGTGTTTCATGTGGATCAATTTGTCTCCTTAAGAATACAGTAAACTCTTGAAGAGCAAGACATGGACTTTCCTTCTTTCTTTTTTCAAATAAATATTTAATGAACACCTATTTTATGCCTGCTGTTATTATTTCTGCTTGAGAAACACCTGTGGTCAAACTAAAGTCTATGCCCTTATGCTGTTTATAGTCTAGTGCAAGTCAGGAATTAATTTTTAAAAAATTTTATTTAGAAAATTAAATTTAACAGGGCGACATTGATCAGTAAGAGTACATAGGTTTCAGGCAAACATCTCTATATCATTTGAACTGTTGATTATGTTGTATGCCCATCACCCGAAGTCATATCATTTTCTGTCACCGTATATTTGTCCCTCTTTACTCCCTTTCCCCCATTTCTGTCCCCACACCCCCCCTCCCCAGTAACCACTTCACTTTTGTCTATGAAATTAAACAAACAAAAAACATAACTGTGGTAAATACTTTGATAAATTGTTTATAGTGTTGAGGGTGTCTGATAGTGGGTTTTTATCTGTTCATGGAGGTCAGTAAAAGCTTCTCTGAGGACTCTGTGATTGAACTGATATCTGAAGAGTGAGAAAGAATTAATTGTGAAGTTACTAGGTCTTTGAATATCATTTCTTAATATAGACTTTTACGCCTTCCCAATATGAATTGTTTCCTAATTATATGGCGTCCATATCATTCTGAATTTTCCCTGTTAAAAGTAGCAACAATTTTTATTTTTATATTTATTCACTAAATGTTTTTTTCCATTAGTGTATTTTTCCAAAGCTGGGACTATGTCTGTTTTGTTTACCTTGCTAGTACCTGACACGTAGTCACTTGGTAGTTGTTAATACTCCTACTCCCTTTTCTAGTGTCTTATAAGAAAGCTGGAATATGTCCTACCTACCCCTCACTTATTGAGAAGACATAGTAATATACGTGGTGGGATTTATAGTTGTTCATATAGAATATAATACAATAATTAATAGATAATAATATAAGAATAAACATTTGTTTTGTGTACTCATAACTGTAAACCTACTTTTGCCCCATTCTATATATGAAAGTCAGAAAAATAAGACAAAATCCAAAATAGTTTAATGCCACAGAACTCAGGGAACACCAGCTATCCAGGTATTAATTTATTTCAGTTCATTAGCAGTATTGTCTAAAAAAGAAAAAGCCATTGGATATGGAGATAAGAAAGTTTTATTTATTTACCAGTATCTTGTTTGAAGGAAATTTATTCAATTTGTAAAACATTAAAAAAATATTTCTGAAGTTAAATATCCGGTATTATTTAAAAAAATTTTTTTCTTGTGAAATATAAAACGAATGTGTAAATGAACATATTTTCTAAAAATGATGTATCCAAGAGTGTATGTATAAGATATTGTTTAATGTGCTTTGGAGGAAGGAAGAGAAGGAGGGAGGGAGGAAGAAAAGAAAGTTAGATGCAGGGAAAAAGACTAAAGAAATTGACAGGACTGTTAAATAATTGTCTTTAAATAATAGGACTCAGGGTGATATATTTCCCCTTTGCACATTTATGTACACTTTCCTGTATTTCTCAAGTCTTTAAATTGAATTAATCTATATTAAGTTATAATGAAACAATAAACAAAATACAATTTCACAGAACGTTTGATTATAAGTTTGAGCAGAATATAGAATTATGCCTGTATATTTAGAGAATTCAGAACTGTATTTTAGATATTTTTATTTGCCCAAATTCGCTAACATTTTATAGTATGTTAATGTTAAATGTCAGCTGGATCTTTGTATGTCCATTCGTACCTCTTGTGCCTGGGCTCTGTGAGGGTGGGGATATTTGTCTTTGTATTTGTAGCATCATCCTAGCAGTGACTGGTGTTTGCTGAATGAATAACCTCGAAACTGGGGTATCTTGACTCTTCTATTGCCTTCAATCTTTGTACCTTTCATTTTTTAGAACATATGAGTGAAAACCACGATGAATGGTCATATTTCTAATCATCCCAGTGGTTCTGGAATGTATACCTCTCAAATGAAGTAAGTTGGAAGGTTTATATTTATTTTGTTTTTTTTTTTAAAAATTTGATTGGGTTGTTTTTGTTTTATCTTTTAATGAAAATATTAGTTTTATTTATGTAATTCGTTCCTCATTAATATATGTGTAATGTCTTTGTAACATTAACATGTCTTATGATGAGTTTGTTGTTTCTGGTAAGAAAAGAATGGTTAGGTAATACCAACTCCAGTAATAGTGATTTACTAGGTGTTTTGTTCTGGTAGTTTAAGTATTATTGCTTTCTATAGCTGAGTATATCTCTACTTCAGAGCTTTCAGCATCTCTGGCGTATTCTGTTAATGCTGTTCATAAAATATTGACATTGAGGAGAGTTAAATGTCATCTAGTCCAGTTTATAAACATACTTACCATTGTGTAAAACAAACAAGATCAGGCACACAAACAAAGCAATCTCTATGGCTCCAGGTATAACTTGAAATTACCAACCTGACTTGGGTGGCCATTGTCTTACATATTGTGGTTAATATTGTTGTTATTTTATATTGGCCATTGCGGTATATAGTTTGCTTATATACCGCATTGTAAAGAGTTATGCTTCCCCATTTCTTTTTACAAAGATAGTTGCAAATCTCTTCAGTGTTGATCAGTTAAGAAACGCAGTACGGGGTGGGGAGGGCTGTGTCAGGGGCCATCTTTCCTTGTCCATCAGGCCAGAAGGTTTTGGCCACACCCTTGATTTTTTCCTTTTTCTTACAACAGATATCCATTTAATGATGAATTTATAAGAATTTCTCCTTTTCTCCTATAAAGGACTCTTGTTCCTATCCCTTTCTTCTATTCTAGCCCTATTTATGGCCATTTTCTCCTACCTGATTTTTTACCTCATCTTTCTAACTCAACTGTCTTCTTTTTAAAAAATTTGATGATGTCACTTCCTTGTATAAACATGTATGTTGTATCTAGAGTTAAACATTTAATTATAAAGCCCTCTATTTGCCTTCTCTCTTCGAGTCACTCCTCTGACCGGGCACGTGCAGTAGGTGCCTTTTCCTCAGACACCATGCTTGTTCTTGAGCTGGCTCCAGTACCTTTTCTTCACTTAATTCTCCACTTGCCCAAAGGTCTTCTTTCCATTCTTTTAGTCTCTGCTTAAATGTCAACTTGGCTGTAAATTCTTGGGCACTCAGATAAAAACTTAGCCTTTCTTTGATCCTACATGTTATAGCTGTTACTTCTACCCAGATATTGCCTTCTATTGTAACTATCCGACTTGTTTCATTAATAGTACCCAGTTTCCTTAATCCTCATACTACTTATTCTTCTACTTTAGGGCTCAATAAATGTTTACTGAATAAATGGGATGAACATTAAAAATTTAAATAATGTTATCTTTACTTCATATAACGTATTAGTAATGGGAGATGAGATATAAAGTAATACTTGATGAAATTTAATGAAAAAGTGTTATCTGCATTTAAGTACGTGTGAAAATAATGATTAGTCCATTATAGCTTGAATCATAAAGAGCCCTTTATTACCGGATCACTGCTCTGAACTTGATTTAATATGGTAAATTTAAGCTATTCTAAGATACTTTCAACCTTTATGAATCTCTTTGATTATAGTTCTAACTTGGCATTTGAGAGGATGCTTTGATTTGCACCAGCCTGAGTCCTCATTTGGGCGCTGTGGTTTATGTTCTATTTCCTGACCACTCACCACAGCAAGCTCTGTCTTATTTTAGCAATCTAGGTAACATTAATTCAATTGTTTATTTAAATCACATGATGATTGTGGTGCATTGGAATTTTTATTTGCAGTTTTGAATTTTTATTACTTACTTTGGACTTTAACCCAGTACAATGACACAATGACCATTTTTATTACAGTGGCTACGGATCCTTTTCCCAGATGGACAGAGAACAAAATTCAAAAACAAGTGCAAAGGCCCTTTATGGTATGTTTATTTATTTGATATGGGTATCAGTCTATTTCAGTGGTAGTCAACCTGGTCCCTACTGTCCACTAGTGGGCGTTCCAGCTTTCATGGTGGGCAGTAGCAGAGCAACCAAAGTATAAATAAAAAGATAGATTTAACTATAGTAAGTTGTTTTATAAAAATTTATTCTGCCAAACTTAGTGAAAATTCGACATAAAGTACTTGGTAAGTAATCATTATTATATACTTTAACTTGCTATAACTCTGCTTTATAAATTTTATAAAGTAAAATTACTTCCCTACTTTATAAATCACCATTACTGTGGAACCAGTGGGCGGTTAGAAAACTTTACTACTAACAGAGATACAAAAGTGGGTGGTAGGTATAAAAAGGTTGACTACCCCTGGTCTATTTTAACCACTTTTTTCTTTTTTGTTGACAAATTAAAATTTCAGAGTCATAGTTTTATCCTGTGCTTTGTTTTGTATTCTTTGGAATGAAGTGATAGATCAGAATTATTTTAAAAAGTGTTTTTACAAAAACTATCAAAGCTATGACCTCTGTTTGTTGGCATGTGATTTAGAGTTACAGATGAAATGCATCACAGTACTTTGCAAGGAGTCTTCTGCATTGCACCAATGTGCTTGGTGGATTTTCCCATCTAATTATTTAGGATATGCTTGTTGATCTTCATGACTGATTTAGTTGATTGTGGGAAGACAATTGACGGAACTTCTATGTCAGTCTTGACCATTTTAGGTAGTATGACAGTATGACCAGTAGCATTTATATAATTCCATTCTGCACTGCAGAACAAGCAGGCTCTCTCTCTGAATATTCTGTAACTTCCATTGTTTTCTTTAGATGGTTCTTACATTAAAAACAATGTGTTTTACATTTTAATTTTAGAAGTTATTACAAAAAAGAAGTTGAAGGCTAAAAATTATAATTGAAACTGAGTATGTCAGTTATAAAACTTATAACTAAAAAAAAGTTGAGGACACATGTGGTTTGGAAGGCATTTGTTTTTATAGGGTCTTTAGGTTACATCAAGAATCAGAATATGATGTGATTAGTTGCAAAGACTCTGGAACCAGCCTTCCAGGGTTCAAAACCATTTCTACTATTTATTAGCTGAATGATCTTAGATAACTTTGTCTGTACCTCAGTTTTGCTTATCTGTATAATGGGGCTATCTCATAGGGTTGATATGAGAACTAAATAAATTACTACATATTAAATGGTTAGAACAGTGCCCAACTAGTAGAAAACACTATATATTTCTATAATTATTATTATTATTGACATTATCATTATTATTATTATCTGGGAACAAACAGCATCTTCTAAATTTGAATTTTTAAAAATATTATCTAGATCTACAGTTCCTTGACTATGTATGGTAAGAATGAACAACTCCAAGGTGTTGTGATTCTTTTCTGCCTATATATTCAGTGAGTACTGTGCTTTTGGACTCAAATTATACATTGAGACAATGGATTTTATACCATAAATGAAGATATTTTCTTCAGGCTTTGTCAGACTGATTTGTGTTGATTTTAGTTTTCTTGGGTACTATATTGTGACATCCTTACTATGGTCCAGTAGCCGTGAATTGTAGAGCTAAAGAATATATTCAGCAAACACTTACTTTGTGATTAATATATGCTTAAAACAGGGCCAGTGATATATATGGTCCCTTACTTTACAGTACTTGCTGTCTAGAGAATAACTTAAAGAAAATGGAAAAGGAATCTCTTTTGTAAAAATATTTTCTTCAGTATCTCAATTTCTAGATAAGTATTTATTTTAAGTGCTTCTGAGTGCTATACCTTGATCGTTACAGTCTCTGTTTCCATGTTCTTTCATTCATTTCAAAGAGGAAACAAAGATAGTCATTGCTTGTACGCCATTTTGGTAAGGAAGTAGATTAGTAAACATATTGTCATAATAAAGAGCTAAATAAGCTTGGATGGGAGTGTGTATGAGGTGCGCTGGGTGTTCAAGTTCTTCTACATGGGTTGGGGAGGAGGTAGTCAGGTGGGATTTTGTGAAAGAGTTCAGCCTTGAAGTGAACTTGGAAAGTTAAGGAGTGTTTTCCAGACATGGGGCAGTGGGGGGGGGGGGAGGCAGGAGGTGCTGTAAACAGCAGCACAGACTCTTGTAAAACTTGACTGTAAATTCTATGAAGGAGGGCCATATTTGCCATGTTTACTTCAGGATTCCCTAAGTTTAGCATATGATTACAATGCGTTAGTGAACTGCCAATAGCTTAGTGTTAACTGGAGGGTACAAGGTGGTGCATTGAGAAATAAGATTGGAAAAATAAACGTGATCCTTATTAGGAAGAATCATACTAATGAATTGGACATTGATTACAGGGAATGACCAGCCACTGAAGTGTTATAATCAGGGGAATAATAGGTCACATTTGTCTTGGGTCCCTTTAGTAACAGTACTGAGTATAGATTTGGTGCATATGGATAGAAATAGGTGAATCAGACATCTATGTAATAGCCCTAAGACTTGTTAAGTGTAAAGAGTATTAATCTTCTCACAAATAACATACGTCCAAAATCTGTTTTCAGAGAGCTAAGAAAGGAATAAGGGATAAAATGGTAGGACTCATCTGCAAATTTTAATGTATGTGTTCTATTAACAGCAACTTCATAAAATCATGGATTCAAGGATTGAAAATCTTTAGCTTTTAAGAAGTAAATTTTTATTTTCATCTTTTTACATATAAAGCAAGCTATTTTCTTTTTAAAGTGAGGTGATTTCTCAAAGTCACGTAACTTGGAACATCTTGATTGTAAGAAACAACAATTTTGTGTCCTGATGAAAAAGCAGTGTTTAGGCAAAACGGAGCATAAAAAGAGAGAGAGATAGAGCCAAAAGCAAATAGCATTTATAAAGAAAAAAGACTTAGCAGTGTGTTGGGCTGACAAGTAATAGAGTTTTAAGTTCCTTGAAGTTACAGACAATGTTTTCCTGTCTTTGTATCTGCTACCTACTACTCCTTCCCAACACATTGTATTTACACATGCATGCACAAACTCACACACACTTTCCCTCCAACACTCTCAGTAAGCAGCTATTGAATGAATGGATAAGTAGATCATGGCAATAGTGAAATGTATACATGTTTTGAAGAAATCTTTGCAATAAACAAATTCTAGTTGAAATTTTAACTATATTTAGTCAATATTGGGAGTGTTTAGCCTCCTGTTCTGCATAGTTTTAACATCCTTTTTGTAACTAGAAAGTTTGGGAAGGAGAATTTATAATGTTTACTTTGTCACAATATATACATTTTCTTTAAATTTTCTCCTTTCATAATTATTAAACTAAGTGAATAACACTTTCAAGACTTAATTGGCTTCATAGATGGTATATTGTCTTCTTTGGGATATGAGGATCCTATTCAGTTTACTGGACCATGAGTTTCACAATAATGGCCACTGTTTTTACACACTGACCACAGGCTAGATACTGTATCAAGACAAGAGCCTCATGTACTTTGTCTTTTTTTATGAAAACACTTCTCAAATCTGACAGCATGTCAGTGACTTGATCAGAGAGGCAGTGTGGGTTTTGGATGCCATGTGATCTGCGGTGAGTCATGGCCCTTGGCTAGAGGGCTGCCGTTTTGAGCAGAAGATTAACCTGGTTATCTCATCTATAAAATAGAAAATGATAATATGATTGTGATAAGTTTATATGAGAAAATAGAAGTAATGAGGCTATCATGGCAGTGGGGATTGATATAGAAGTCACTTTTAATCCTGGCATCTCAGAGTAATCAAGGCTCTCAAATTTAATATTTTAATACATCCAGATGATGTTGTATATCTAATCACAGTGATATTTTGATAGGATCAAGAGGTCATCTTCATGATATATTTTTAAATTTATGTTCCACAAATTATTTTTATAAATCTATAACTGTATATTAAGTAATACAATTATGACAATAAATTTTCTTTCTTTGGATGTGTATTAATCTAGTTTATTCAAGAAAAACAGTTGAAATATGCTGCAGTTTTAATAACCTATTTTGTCATTTCTTCTTTATTATACAAGAAATTCCAAAGCCAGCATGTGAGAGGCTCTGCATCACTGAAGTCCCTGACAACATAGGGACTTTTTGCTTAGGAAGATAAATATTAATTTTTTCTTCTCTACTATGACGGAAACATATCATTTGGCTACTCTGTCCCGGGAGTTGAAACTTTTGTATATTTTTTCTGGCTAGCCTATTAAAGTATTTAAGCCCTAAAACTTAACTTGTTTTTAAGGGAAATACTTGTAAAATGCCTTAAACATGCCTTCCCATCAGAGTGTGGACCCTGTTACCTCTTGTTAGTGACTCATAGGGAGGGTGATCGGTGTGCACGCTACCTTGTGTACTTTGATGTGCTCACAGGCTATATCCCTTACCTTTATAGCAAGTTCAGAATCTTTTCACTTTTGAATATTTGGGTCTGCTTCTTTCATGTGACTGGGTCCCAAGCCTCTCATTTTTCCCTGTTGTTAACTTGCCTGCTTCTAGTATTGCTTCTGATATGTAAGGGCTCAGAAATTAGATTGAAACTCCTGTTAGTAAATAGATTCTGCATGAGGAATTAAGGATCTTTCTCATTACAGCCTATACATTCAAACATACGATTTTTAATGTATAGACATTGTGACATCTCAGTCTGTCATTCAGAGAACTAATTTAAATGTGTAATCTTTACTGTGTTTTGAATAGCTGAACTTCTTAGGAAAGTAACTTCCCTTTAAATTAGTTATTGCTGAATTTGGAATGACCATTTACCATTAGTAATTAGCTTTTTAAAGTCATATTCATCCTAGCTCCAGAAAAACTCATGTTTCAGAATAACCAATTAATAATACTTTGTTGTCTTTACCAATCTTTATAGTAACTTTGAGATTATATTGTTGGAGCCAAGTACTAATGGATAAAAAGGATGGACAGGCGCTCTCTCAAGCCTCAATTATTACCCTTAAGGTTTGAACATTTTTGTGATATTAACAAGTAGGAAAATATATTTGTGTTTTTCCTGCTATTCTTTTTTCTTCTCAGGGAGCTACAGATAAGAACTGAGTATAAGTAAACTATGAACTGCACAATTTCTGACTATAAACTTCACTGTATTTGTACACAGTATTTAACTCACCTTTCTCAGAACAAAATTCCTGAATATACCACTGTTTATAACAGATATCTACCCCACAGATATGTACCTCTCTTTCTCCTTGTGTCCCTCTCATTCTCCTGATCTTTGTTGTGAGAGAGTCTAATTGTCATAACTGAAGCCCAAGCAATCTCTTGCACAATCCGTGGCACTGGAGAGTTAAAATCCATTTCTCTTTTCTCTATACTCATTATTTACAATATGCATTGTACGTGGAAAAAACAGTTAAAAAATTCTTTTTCTTTTTTTACAGAGACAGAGTCAGAGAGAGGGATAGATAGGGACAGACAGATAGGAACGGAGAGAGATGAGATGCATCAATCATCAGTTTTTTGTTGCGACACCTTAGTTGTTCATTGATTGCTTTCTCATATGTGCCTTGACCGCGGGCCTTCAGCAGACCGAGTAACCCCTTGCTCAAGCCAGCGAGCTTGGGTCCAAGCTGGTGAGCCTTTGCTCAAGCTGGAGACCTCGGGGTCTCGAACTTGGGTCCTTCGCATCCCTGATGCTCTATCCACTGCGCCACCGCCTGGTCAGGCAATATATTTCTTAAACAAATATTTTTTTTGAAATTCTTAAGAAAACTGGCCCTGAATTATTTATTATTAGGAAGTTGTGCAATGATACAGTCACAGTTCAGCGTCACAGAGAGGGCCAGAGCCTGCGTCTCAGAGGGATAGTCTGGTAATTTTCCCAACTCATCTGAAAATTCTGAAACTTCTTTTCTCCTCATGGGATAGGCTATTTTAACAATTTGTTGAACAGGCAAGTAAAATTCTGAAGTAATGTAGTTTTGTAAAATTGAGCTTGCTTTTAACAGCAGTATCTTGGTTCAGATACTGATTTGTCAAACTGCAATTGTAGTAACCTAGATAATGAGAGCCTTTCATTCCTATTCAGCACTCCTTCCCGATTCCCACAAGCATCTCTCCTTCATGGGAGTGATTCCCTAAGAGGGTGGGAAAGGACTTCTCTTTCTCTGGTGGTTGAAAGGGTTTTTTTGTTTGTTTGTTTTTGTGGCAGAGACAGAGAGAGTCAGAGAGAGGGACAGATACGGACAGACAGACAGAAAGGGAGAGAGATGAGAAGCATCAAATCTTCGTTGCAGCACCTTAGTTGTTCATTGATTGCTTTCTCATATGTGCCTTGACTGTGGGGCTACAGCAGACCGAGTAACCCCTTGCTCGAGCCAGCGACCTTGGGTCCAAGCTGGTGAGTTTTGCTCAAACCAGATGAGCCCGTGCTCAAGCTGGTGACCTTGGGGTCTTGAACCTGGGTTCTCCACATCCCAGTTCAATGCTCTATCCACTGCGCTACTGCCTGGTCCAGCTGGTTGAAAGTTTTTTAATGAAAAGTAATATGAGCTGTAGACCCCTGTCTTATTTAAAGAGAGAAATACTCAGCAGCTGCTTTCTGAGAGAGAAAGCAGCCTCATGTTAATTTCCCCCCTTTTTAATTGCCAAATCCTTACTTTCTAAGCAATTCTTTATTTTTTTTCCAGAGAAAAATATATAAAGTAAACATATTCTGACTATTAGCTGTTTCAGATCTATAGCAATACAGGCAAAAGGAAATTAAGTTAAAATACTGAGATTTGCATATTGTTGTAGATATCATTGTATTAATTGAAAAGTTAAATGAGACCTAATTTTTTATTAAGACTTAACTTTTTTGAGCAGTTTCAGGTTTACAAAAAAATTATGAGGAAGATACAGAGATTTCTCGTATATCCCCTTGCATATGAATAGCCTCTTCCACCATCAACATTCCCCCACCTGAGTGGTATATATGTTATAATTAATGAACCTACATTGATGTATATCATAATCACCCAAAGTCCATTGAAAACTAAATTAATGTTTCTGATCTGGAAGTTGAATATCAATTTTTGTGGCAGCCTAACAACTCAATAATGTTAAAATATGTACAGAATTTTCATCCTTGGTTACTGAATTCACCTAAGTTCATGTTTTTGAGTCTGTATATTCTGGTCCAGTGGATAAAAGCTATTAGGAAGAATAGTAAAACACAACCCGTGGTACTATATATAGTCAAGTAATCTGGTTCTTATTGATTCAGAGAAAGAGGAAGAGAGACAAGCCGAGATTGCTCTTTTATTGGGAGCTGAGCATCTTATAACACTAGAAACCCAAAACTCTACTGCCCAATTCATTGTTACTATGTAATACATTACTGGACTATTATGTACACTATTAATTTGGAAAGAAAACTTTTCTATTTAAAGAAGTATGATATAGTAGATGTATTGGCATTTGCACTGGTTCTACAGCAGTGGTTTTCAACCCTGGCTGTACATAAAAATTGCCTGGGGGCTTTTATAAACCCTAGTGCCCAGAGTAATTACATTAGAACCACTAGACAGTGGCACCTTGGCAGTATTTTTTAAAGTTTATTTTAATGTGAAGCCAAGGTTGAACATCTTTTTTTTTTTTACCCATTGATTTGAGGAAGAGAGAGAGAGAGGAAAGAAGGGAGGGAAGGAGGGAGGAGGGAGGAAGAGAGGGAGGGAGGGAGGGAGGAAGGAGCATCAACTTGTTGTTGTTCCATTTAGTTGTGTACTCATTGGTTGCTTTTCCTATGTGCCCTGACCAGGGATCAAACCCATGACCTCAGTGCACTGGGACGACGCTTTATCCACTGCACCACCAGGCCAGGGCCCAGGATTGAGCATCTTTGTTAGAGAAAGTAGTCAACATCATTAGAGGCTTTATCTTGAGTATTATCGAGACTTTATTTAGGATTTTTACACTATTTTAAAGCTTTTGGTAAGATAGCTTAAGAGTATAACTGCTATTTAAAACTATACTTGAGAGTACATATGATTCTCATAAAAAAGATGCACTAATGGCCTTTTAAAAGTTTTCTTTCAAAATTCTCTATTAAAACGTTCAACCTTCATTTATTCATTGACTTAAATCACTGGAACTACTTGTTTATTTTTTAATCCATTTTATGGCATATCTACATTTTTAGGATGCTTTTCTCGTAAAACAAACATCTTTTTATTGTATAACATCAGAGAGAAAGCAGTGGATTCTGAGTCTGGAATATTGAAATGCCACCATGTCTTTTAGGCAATCTGAGTGTTCAAGTTAGCATTATACTAATTACAGATACCGTCAAATAATCGGTGTCTTCTATTTCTGTAAAGAATATCTCTGTAGGATTGAGAAACTGTGTTAGGAAATTTTGGGGGGGATTCTTACTACGTCATAATGAGAATATTTATTTACAAAAAATATAGTAGTTTTGACCTTCAATTATTTACTTATCACTTATCTAAAAGACTCAGATTTGAACATCTTAGAGCTGCCATATTGTAACTAAATACCCTGGCAACCATTGTCATTTCTTTTGCTATCCTCAGGTCACACCAAAGGAAATAGAACTTTCTGAATGTTCTAAGTGTGCCATAGAGAATTGACTTAGAAGTTGATGAACCAATGTTTCTGAAATAGTGATTATTTCTAAAAGTACTTTTGTTAGATATATCCCTGAGTTATATATTGTTTTTCAAAATTTATAATGGTTCTCCAACAATGGTTATCCATTTGTTAATACCTCACATTGGTTAATTCTTAACTAACAGTGAGAAAAAAATCATACTTGTTCATTTTTTAAAATATGTAGAATGTAGTCATGTAAGTGAAGGTTTATGTTTTTGTCATATTGGAACAGAAAATTTAAGGTGAAACCAGGTCTTTCTTTTTGATTACATTATTTTGGTAGGAACAGATGGATCATACTTCTTCAGGTCATCATCCAAACAAAAAAAGAAAGGTAGAAGATACTGAATTTTGTAGTGTGTGTGTTTTTATTAAGTAACTTTAATGCTGCAAAAGCAAAAATAGAATATATTGGAATAATATCAGAGTGATGTAATATAAGGCATGCATATATTTTTATCTCAGTTTTTAGGTAAATATAAATGAAACAATAATTCCTTTTATATGCATTATGAAACAAAAATATATTGACGTTCTTAGTTAAATGTGTTACCATTCTGAGTTTGTATAGGTACTTTATATCTTTGTACTTGATTTGCTTTTATGTTTGGCACAACTTTGAACCGTTGCATGAAGAGCTAAAGGTTTCTATATTAACTGAAAGAAACATGTTTTTATTTCAAAAAATTTGTTGTTAGGAAAGCTAAGGACCATGTGTGCACAAGCGCTGGCACACATGTATGTTTGTGGAGTGACTCTTAGTACTGAAGGTTCTTGTAGTTTGATCCTTTTTTTTTTTTTTTTTTTTTTTGTATTTTTTCTGAAGCTAAAAACAGGGAGAGACAGTCAGACAGACTCCCGCATGCGCCCGACTGGGATTCACCCGGCACGCCCACCAGGGGGCGATGCTCTGCCCCTCCGGGGCGTCGCTCTGCCACGACCAGAGCCACTCTAGCACCTGGGGCAGAGGCCCAGGAGCCATCCCCAGCGCCTGGGCCATCTTTGCTCCAATGGAGCCTCGGCTACGGGAGGGGAAGAGAGAGACAGAGAGGAAGGAGAGGGGGAGGGGTGGAGAAGCAGATGGGCGCTTCTCCTGTGTGCCCTGGCCGGCAATCGAACCCGGGACTTCTACACGCCAGGCCAATGCTCTACCACTGAGCCAACCGGCCAGGGCAAAGTTTGATCATTTTTTAATCCTTTTATTTTACAATAAGGGTGGAAGGCCCAGAGTTAACTGTCTTGCCCAAACTTAGTCTCCTGCTCAGTGACAGATCCAAGGCTAGAGTTTATCAGTTAAGTGACAGTGCCCACTTAGAGTTTATCATCGCATTCTGCTTAGAAGAAGTAGGCTTCTCTTAATTTACAAATAAGCAACTTGCTTGATTAGAAAGAACAAATGCAAAATGTTACCTCCACATATTTTATATTTTATTTTGGTTTTGCAGCATTTTACAAAAGAAAATTAAAGGTTTGTTTTGCTTTTAAAATAGTTTGGTGCAGTAACTTTCTATGTACCTTCCTTATTCTTTTTTCTGACAGCTTATATTTACAAGTCTGAGTATCATTCCTGTGTTCTATAGACATGTGAAAATTATTATAGTTTAAAGGCAATCAGTATGACTAAATCATGGTTTCAATCTCCTCTAACACTCTCCATAGTTTGGATATTGTAAAAGGAGATGTTTCTTGCAGTGCCTATTATTTTAATAGTCTAACTCATATAATACAGTATCTATGACAGTATTTATAATTCTAACTTGTTCTCAGTGTACTAAAAGATGAAATTTATAAGCCAGTTTTTATCCTTTTTCTAAATCATAGGTCCTGGATTAATAAAACCTTTAAACAAAATAACTTTTTTCCTTATAACTATAATATTCTTGTTAACCTTTGGGATTGTGAAATTTTATATTAGGTCAAATTGTACATTTCATTTAAGCTTTCTGGTAGTTGTTGTTTTTTTTTTTTTTTTTTTTTTCCATTTTTCTGAAGCTGGAAACAGGGAGAGACAGTCAGACAGACTCCCGCATGCGCCCGACCGGGATCCACCCGGCACGCCCACCAGGGGCGATGCTCTGCCCATCCTGGGTGTCGCCATGTTGCGACCAGAGCCACTCTAGCGCCTGAGGCAGAGGCCACAGAGCCATGCCCAGCGCCCGGGCCATCTTTGCTCCAATGGAGCCTTGGCTGCGGGAGGGGAAGAGAGAGACAGAGAGGAAAGCGCGGCGGAGGGGTGGAGAAGCAAATGGGCGCTTCTCCTGTGTGCCCTGGCCGGGAATCGAACCCGGGTCCTCCGCATGCTAGGCCGACGCTCTACCGCTGAGCCAACCGGCCAGGGCGGTAGTTTTTTTTTTTAAGTGAATAATGAGTGTTTTCAGAGACACAACACAATGGTGATTTGTCTTATACTGTATTTACATGTGAGATGGACTAATTTTAGAGATGACCACAAGACCCTGACGTAAAACTTCAGCTCATTGATGGGTAAATAATGTCTTTTTAAACTTCTCTTTCAGAACAAAGGAAGAATTATGCACGTGACAGTATCAGCAGCGTGTCAGATATATCCCAGTACCGTGTTGAAGTAAGATGCTTTAACATTTGCTAAAATTTAGAATGGCTCTTGAAGGGTTCACTTTACCACCAATAAAATTGTTTATTTTTTATTATTAATTTTAATGGGGTGACATTAATAAATCAGGGTACATATGTTCAGAGAAAACATCTCCAGGTTATTTTGACATTTAATTATGTTGCATACCCATCACCCAAAGTCAAACTGTCTTCCATCACCTTCTATCTGGTTTTCTTTGTGCCCCTCCCCACCCCACCCCCACCCCCCGTAACCACCACACTTTTGTCCATGTTTCTTAGTCTCATTTTAATGCCCCATCTATGTATGGAATCATATAAATCTTAATTTTTTCTGATTTATTTATTTCACTCAGTATAATGTTATCAAGATCCATCTATGTTGTTGTAAATGATCCGATGTCATCATTTCTTATGGCCGAGTAGTATTCCATAGTATATATGTACCACATCTTCCTTATCCAGTCATCTATTGAAGGGCTTTTTGGTTGTTTCCATGTCTTGGCCACTGTGAACAATGCTGCAATGAACATGGGGCTGCGTGTGTCTTTATGTACCAATGTTTTTGAGTTTTGGGGGTATATACCCAGTAGAGGGATTGCTGGGTCATATGGTAGTTCTATTTTTAGTTTTTTTGAGGAACAACCATACTTTCTTCCATAATGTTTGTACTACTTTACATTCCCACCAACAGTGGATGAGGGTTCCTTTTTCTCCACAGCCTCTCCAACACTTGCTATTACCTGTCTTGTTGATAATAGCTAATCTAACAGGTGTGAGGTGGTATCTTATTGCAGTTTTTTTTTTTTTGGGGGGGGGGGTATTTTTATTTATTCATTTTAGAGAGGAGAGGGAGAGACAGAGAAAGAGAAGGGGGTGGGAGGAACCGGAAGCATCAACTCCCATATGTGCCTTGACCAGGCAAGCCCAAGGTTTCGAACCGGCGACCTCAGCATTTCCAGGTCGACGCTTTATCCACTGCGCCACCACAGGTCAGGCCTTATTGCAGTTTTTATTAGCATTTTTCTCATAGCTAATGAAGATGAGCATCTTTTCATATATCTGTTGGCCATCTGTATTTCTTCCTGGGAGAAGTGTCTGTTCATGTCCTCTTCCATTTTTTTATTGGATTTTTTGTTTGTTTGTTGTTGAGTTTTATGAGTTTTTGTATATTTTGGATATTAGGCCCTAATCTGAGCTGTTGTTTGAAAATATCATTTCCCGTTTAGTTGACTGTCTGTTTTGTTGTCAGTTTCTCTTGCTGAGCAAAAGCTTCTTAGTCTGATGTAGTCCCATTCATTTATCTTTGCCTTCACTTCCCTTGCCTTTGGAGTCAAATTCATAATTGTTTTTATTTCATTCCTATGATGTATTATTCTGTATTGTGTTAACCTTTTTCTTTTTGATTTTTGGAAAACAGATGTTAAATATGAAAGTATTTTGTTGGTCTGGGTTCTATTTTCATAGGGAGTAATTAAAATAACTACTCATTTATCACTGTCAGCCTTATTTCTGTTAAAGACCATTCAAAAGCTCCTGTTTTTTATTAGAACATTTTCTTTGAATTAAGCCTTTGATAGTTTCGGAGAGTTGTTTTATTTTTAGTTTTGTATTGTCATTATTGGATCTATTTAAGCAGTGTTTTAAAAATGTATTCATTCCTTTGTTGTTATCTTTTAAGATATTTGCTCTTAATTAGAATCTAGATGTCCTTTCTTATAATAGGAAATATTTAAGTAGGAAAGCAGTTTTATTTTTTTAAATCGAGGTTACATTGGTCATGGACATCTGTATATACTACAACGTGCTCACTACCAAAAGTCTAGTTTCTTTTTGCCACCATATATCTCAACCTCCCCCCAACCCCTGACCCTCTGGTAACCACCAATCTGTTGCCTATATGAGTCTTGTTTTCTTTTTTGTTTTATATCCTACATGTGATTGAAAACATACCATTTTTGTCCTTTTCTGGCTGATTTATTTCATTGAGCATAATATCCTCAGGGTTCATTCATGTTGCAATGTCAGTATTTCATCTTTTTTTAATGACGGTTTAGTATTGGTTATATATATCCAGTAGTGTATATATGTATATGTGTATATGTATGTGTGTGTGTATACATACACACATACATTCTCTCTCTCTCTCTGTATACACACACACATATAATTTGAAGAAATCAGTTATATGTTCCCATATTTTGGCTATTATAAATAATGCTGCAGTAAACATAGGGGTACACGTACCTTTTGAATTAGTGTTTTTATATCTTCAGATAAACACCCAGAAATAAAACATCTTGGTCATATGTTAGTTTTATTCTTAAGTTTTTGAGGAGCCTCCATACTGTTTTACATAGTGGCTATGCCAAATTTTAATCCCACTCCCACAACATTGTACGATGGGGAAGTGTGTTAATTTTTTTTTTTTTTTTTTCCATTTTTCTGAAGCTGGAAACGGGGAGAGACAGTCAGACAGACTCCCGCATGCGCCCGACCGGGATCCACCCGGCACGCCCACCAGGGGCGACGCTCTGCCCATCCTGGGCGTCGCCATGTTGCGACCAGAGCCACTCTAGCGCCTGAGGTAGAGGCCACAGAGCCATCCCCAGCGCCCGGGCCATCTTTGCTCCAATGGAGCCTTGGCTGCGGGAGGGGAAGAGAGAGACAGAGAGGAAAGCGCGGCGGAGGGGTGGAGAAGCAAATGGGCGCTTCTCCTGTGTGCCCTGGCCGGGAATCGAACCCGGGTCCTCCGCATGCTAGGCCGACGCTCTACCGCTGAGCCAACCGGCCAGGGCTGAAGTGTGTTAATTTTTAAATTGCTCTTATTTTCAGTTTTTTACCTTTTTCAAGCTTGCTTAATTAAATGGTTTTAGGAGAGTAAAAATTTTGACAGTTGTTGCAGACTAGACTTGCTGTTGCTGCTCTCAGTTACCCCTGTAGAGCAGTGGTCCCCAACCCCCAGGCTGCGGACCGGTTCCGGTCCGTGGGCCATTTGGTACCTGTCTGCAGAGAAAGAATAACTTACCTTATTTCCGTTTTATTTATATTTAAGTCTGAACGATGTTTTATTTTTAAGAAATGACCAGATTCCCTCTGTTACATCTGTCTAAGACTCACTCTTGATGCTTGTCTCGTAAGTTCGACAATTATATTTAAAGATACCACAGTTTTTACGCCGGTCACATAATTTTATTTTGTGCATTTATCCGTCCCACCCTAAAGGCTGTTCTGTGAAAATATATTCTGACATTAAACCGGTCCATGGCCCAAAAAAGGTTGGGGACCACTGGTGTAGATTTTTCAAACTGCTGAGTAGATTACCCATTGTTGTTCAGCATTCCAGTAATGGCAGTGGAATACAAGGAGGGAGGTTAAGAGAATGTTATTTAAGCTGTTTAGAATTTGTTTTTATCACATGTTTATGTGGTTTAGGATCACTCAGTATTAAACACATTAGTTATTTTATGATTCAAGGTATCATTTCCTCAATTCAACAAAACCTGCTTGACTTTATTTCAGTAAGGTAACCGTGAAATGCTAGAGCAACCTGTTCCTCACCTCTTTGCTAGTTGACTTCACTAAAGTTAACTTTGTTCTCATTTGAAAAATGTGTACTAAGAGACGGTGTATGTTACAAATATTTTTTCTTTTTGCCAATCATAAGCACTTGACTACCTTTGTTCTGGATCGGAAAGATGCTATGATAACTGTTGATGATGGAATAAGGAAGCTGAAATTGCTTGATGCCAAGGGCAAAGTGTGGACTCAAGATATGATTCTTCAAGTGGATGACCGTGCCGTGAGCCTGATTGATTTAGAATCAAAGGCAAGTCTGTAAAATTTATACTTTTTATTTTTATTTTTTATTTTTTTGTATTTTTCTAAAGTTGGAAACGGGGAGGCAGTCAGACAGACTTCCGCATGCGCCCGACCGGGATCCACCCGGCATGCCCATTAGGAGGCGATGCTCTGCCCATCTGGGGCATCGCTCTGCTGCAACCAGAGCCATTCTAGCGCCTGAGGCAGAGGCCACGGAGCCATCCTCAGCGCCTGGGCCAACTTTGCTCCAGTGGAGCCTTGGCTGTGGGAGGGGAAGAGAGAGACAGAGAGGAAGGAAAGGGAGAGGGGTGGAGAAGCAGATGGGCGCTTCTCCTGTGTGCCCTGGCCGGGAATTGAACCTGGGACTCCTGCACGCCAGGCCGATGCTCTACCACTGAGCCACCCAGCCAGGGCTATACTTTTTATTTTTAAGAAAGTTCCACAAATATTTATATTTATAATTAGATCTGATTGTTGGCAAATGAGTGAATGATCAAATAAAATATTTTTGTCAATTTTTTTTTTAATACTGTATATACATTATATATGGAAAATCAGTTTTTAAACTGGAGATAGAGACTTTTTTTAACCACACATGCTAGATGGAAGGATGGAGGGAATAAAATACTGAAATAAAGCCCCAGTAGGGCATAGTACTCTGTGACAGAAGTCAGTTACATGCTAGGCCGAGCTGTATGCCCGTAAATGAGGGAATCGGGAAGGAAGGAGTTGTGTGTGGGAACATCTCATCAGCTCTGTGGGAAGCACCTTTTTTTCACATGAGCACTGGCAGGTACGATGCTGGAGCTCTTAAAAGAGGACTTTCTGAGCCCTGACATCTACTAACATTTGAGCTCCTGAGGTAAAGAAAATAACTATTGTAATCACATTATTTGATAAAATTTGCTCTTTCATCTCATCCATTGTGTAGTCTCATCCACGTGTGCTATAGAAGAGCAACTGAGTCCTTCCCTGATCCTCGTGGCTTCAAGTAATTACAGAGAAAGGATGTTATTTAATTTGCTTTAAGAAAAAAAGAAAATATATTATCCCTGTGGTATGGCTTAGAAATAACATTCTGTTTTAACGGAATCAGCATTTCTTGTTTCACCTCTGCTGGACCTCAGGCATTAGGAGTTAAACTAAATTTGTGGTGTGATGAATATCTGTAGGTGTCCATAATACAAGCTGTTGGTTTTTATGTTCCAGTTACCAGGGATATTGTATTTTATGTATTTAAAAGAAAAATCATGATTTCTCCTCTCAATCATATCATGACACCACTCAAAATTTATGTAAAGCCTTTGTGTAAGGATAAACACCTTAAATATCTCATTAAGTACAGAATTCTAATTGTGAGCAGAAAGTTTATTTTAAGAAGTACTGTGATTATTCTAATCTGTTGGTATTTTATTTGTAGGATTCTTTATAGGTTATAGAGTATCCACTTTTGTATCACCAAATACCTTAATGATTTTGGAGAATTTCTTACAGAGATCCTGTGACCCTGCTCTTTTACATTTTTTGGCTTGATTCTGTCTATATAGCAAATTTTTGCTTTTAAGAGATTCACTTAAATAGAAAATGTATAAATGATATATTATTCTTAGCCTAGCATTTGTATATACGTATGTATATGTCTATATGTACACATATTTGTATATATGACTATACAGCGTTCAAGTTAAAAAAAATCTGACATTCATAGCCAGAGGGAAAAGAATACCATGTGAGATGGTGAATAATTTTGGAAAGAGCCCTCAGTTTACTTTTTTTGCTGTTAAAGGCGTTGTTATCTCAACCTCATAATCAGAGGAAATCAGTAATGCTAAATTCAATATTTATTAAGAACGTAACTGCATTTCTCTGCTAATTATCTCTATTTTTGTTGCTCTTTCTCCCATCTACCATCTAGCCCAGCCTTGTACCTATTTGTCCTCCATGTCTACAAGTGTTTACTAGTATTCATTGTCAATATGATTTGTACACCTTAAAAATTATTTGTACAATGCCCAGAGCTCTTTGTGGAATTGATTTTATATATAGAGTAAAAAATAAGGCTAATTATATTTTTACTTTATAGAATGAACTGGAGAACTTTCCTTTAGGCACAATCCAGCACTGCCAAGCTGTGATGCACTCCTGTAACTATGACTCCATCCTTGCCCTGGTGTGCAAAGAGCCAACTCAGAACAAGCCAGATCTGCATCTTTTCCAGTGTGATGAAATTAAGGTAAAAGAAGGGTGAACTTTCTTTCCCTTTAAGCAGATGTTCTGGCAGCTTTTAAATTATTTGCTTCAATCATGTGGCTAATAGGAACCAGATTTTTAGTTTCTTAGAATTTTGAAAGGAAAACAAATCCCTTAGTGTCTTCCTTAGTGTTTTCAGGCCAAGTAAATAAAGAGGAGACAGAATGGTTAACAAAATCAGATGCAGTCTGTTTATTTAAGAAAGTGTCGATAATATATTAAATTTTTTATTTAATGACTTAGACTTATAATTAAAAATTGATTTTACAGAAATCATGCTTCATGGGCAACAAATAATCACGCAATATTATTTTATTCTATACCAGTCACAAAGTTTGGTTTATTGGAGCACTTAGACATTTTTCAGGATATTGATTTAAAGTTCACCATTTAATTATGTGAATAATTAACTTGAATAATCACTCAATATTTGTAATTCCTAAGTGATAATGTGAAAATGGTTGAGCAAGTTACCAGTAAAAACATGCTATATCCTGAAGGTTTGTGTTTTGAAGTACACCATAATTTTTAAGCAATTATAATTTGTGATGCTTTATTGGACATTAAGTTTCTTTCGACCTTGAATATCTTTATTTCATGAGTTGATTTCTCTAAAAGGGAAATCATGTTGGGTTTAGTTGGTTGTGTTTTACCAAAGTAGTGATATATCACTGTATATTATAAAATATACAGGTAATTTTTACCTTATAAAGAAATACTGGGAGATTAGCAGAAAGTGTCACTTGATCTTCTCTGTATTTCTTTGACTTTAAAATTGGATAAGATAAATTAAGACTGACTGTAAATAGTATATTTAATAATTTTATTCTTTTTTCAATTTATGTCATAGATGACTTTATAGAAATCTTACTTGAAAAGAACTATGGCACTTAGGTAATTTGTATATGAAATGTTTCACCAGGTTTTTGTGTAGTGCCTTTTGAAAGTTATAAAGTATATTAAGAATTTTGCAAGTTTAGATTTAAATCAGTAAATATTAAAGTGAATATTTAACTTTGAAGAAATAGTGAAAGTTAAACATTTTAAAAACAGGGGACTAAGCTAAAAGACATTTGAAATCTGGGATTTGCTTCATTATCCCCCAAATCCCTTCGGAACCTTACTAATTTTTTTGGATTTCAATTTTGAGAATAAAGGGCTTGCTTGATTTGATAGGGGACAGTGATATTGATGGGTTCAAAACTGATTTACTGAATACTGTTTCATCCTCATTAAAAACTCAAGTAACACTGTAACTTTATGCATTTACTCATTGATGCCATATTTCACACCTGAGACTTTTTTCTAGCCCTATTGAAAATATAAATATACAGGGTTCCTCAAGATAGGACGACAGTTTCGTTCTTATGACAATGACGTAACCTTAATTTTGATGTAAGTCGAAACACACCGTAACCTAACACAAATGGTACACTTGCGGTTTTAACAGTCTAAAGTGTCGTAGGGAGGCGCACTGGGGATGCTAGCTTCTCACTCCTATACCGCATTACTGCATATTCTTTTGCTGCGCACAAACTAGTCCCCCACGTAGTCCGTAAGTATGGTGCTAACGGTCAACGGTGTAAGCCGAAACATTCACGTCTCAATTTTTAAAAGTTTTTATGGAAGCGTCACAAACTCAAAATGTCATATGTCGAGACTTGTAACCTGAGGACCCCCCCTATAATGAAATATGCTGTGGTTTCTTTTACATGGATCACCTTTCAATGTCACTTTTGAGTTTTAAAGTTTATTTTGGCATTTTTACAATGTTCCTGCCCACATTGGTAGTAAAATTTTTCTTAGACATCGGCCCCCAATAGCAGGGTTCAAGGTTTCTAGGCATCTTCAGTTTTAATCTCCCAAATAACAGAAAGCCTTTGACAGGATGTGTGTAGTAGCGTCTCCCTGAAATTAGGATGTTCTTATGGAATTAATACTGGGCTGGGTTGCATTAGCCCTTTCATTTAACTGGCACTGTGACCTTGACCAGGCCATCATGAGTATCCCTTAGTTTCCTTAATTATAAAATGAGAACAGATAAGATAACCTTTTTGTCCTTTCAGCTCTAAAATTTTATGACTTCCTGTCCTTATGGTAAAAGAATATATATAGAGAAAAAACATAATTGCAGAGAACAAGGTGGAACAAAAAACAGATGACCGAATCTCATCAAGAATATTATTTGTAATATTAATCATTGGCTATAAAGAAACTTCAGTTAAACAAAATAAACCTCTTTGCTGCTAATCGCACATCGATTCCCAAGAAAACTGAATCAAATGTTCTTGTGGGAAGAGTTGTTTAGAGAATGTTAATTTTTTACCTGAAATAACAAAATAAAGTACTTATGTAAGAGGTTGCAACCTAGATTTGGGGTTCCTTCCATGATTATAGTGGCTTTATTCTGCACTGAAAGTAGCTCTGCCTGGACCGATGTATTTGTTTCAGTGGGTACACGGGTGCCCAGTGGATCCTGAGGAGGAGAAAGGGAGGGAATCCACCCTCCATGCGTGTGCCTGTCTTGAAGAAGACACATTTACCTAGTGCCATTTTCAGCGTTTGATTATATTTTTAGCATATGCAAATCCTTTTTCTATTTGACTTTCTAAGAGGAGAGTAGAATCAGATTAAACAATATTTTTAAATTCTTGTTATTATAAACTTTAGCATCAAAAAATGTTTTGAAAGCAGATTAAAAAAATTTTTTTTCTTTTGCATCAAGACACTTATTGATTCAGACAGGGAACATAATCTCCTTTTCTGTTTTAACCTACATATCAAGACAAGAAAATCTATAACCTCCGAGCTAACTTGTCTTTCGTCACAGGCAAACCTAATTACTGAAGATATTGAAAGTGCAATCAGCGACAGCAAAGGAGGGAAACAGAAGAGGCGGCCCGAGGCCCTCAGGTAAAAACAGTGAAAGAAATTAAAGGGTAGCTTTGTTTTCCCTCTAAATATTTGTAAAAATTACTTTCCGTGAAGAAGCAGTTTACAGTTACTACCTGTAGTCTCTCAGGTTAACGTGTGTGCGCGCGCGCGCATGCGCGGGCACGTGTATGTGTGTGCGTGCATGCGTGCACCATTTCTCTCCACGTTCCTGGTCTTTCTCTGACAAGGCTCTGCCTCCTGTGTTGTCATAGAGTCATGCAGGATAAGTGGTGTTTCAAGGGAAGGTGGTCTAAGGGAATACAAGTAAATATTAGGAGTAGAGTTGGTTCACAGCCTTTCTGTATCGCAGGAGACCCAGAAACTGATTAAACTGATTTCAGATGATTTTAAATTTTTTGTGTTTCTCCTACATGTATAAATATATGTAATAAGGAATAGTTAGGAAATCCTTACTTCTCTACTGTTTGACATAGTTCTTCATGAGGTTGGAGAACTAATACCATAAGCTGAGAGAATTGATGTAATGGAAATAGAGATGGTAAAAATTCAATTTGTTTTCATTGTTCTTAGGATGATTTCCAAAGCAGACCCTGGTATTCCACCTCCACCCAGAGCACCTGCCCCTGTGCCCCCTGGGACTGTTACCCAAGTGGATGTTAGAAGTCGGGTGGCAGCCTGGTCCGCATGGGCAGCTGACCAAGGGGACTGTAAGTATTTTAGAAATCAATACTTAATGAACATTTTACTTAGGATTGTGACGTAGTTCTTACTTTCAAATTCTGATGCTAATTTCGGAGCTGAAGCTTGAGGTTAGCTTTAAAAATTTAAATCTTAGATAAATGAAAGGTAAGCTTAAACACTGTAAGATTATTGTGTATGAGTTCAGACCAATCATTTAATAAATACGGTCATGAAAAATAGTCTTTTTTTTCCCGGTGTAATCAAAGGTAGGAAGTTTGAGTTGACTAACAAAAGGATGGGAATAGCATATATACGAAACAAAAAACTCTGAGGTTTTTCTAATTTAAGATCATACTTCAAATTCTTTCCATTATTATTATCTTATCATTGTTTTCTTTT